>NW_028251703.1:600000-963858 GCF_964263255.1 Lissotriton vulgaris
AATTGTTTTTTGTAATTTTCTCCCTGAGTGTACTGGGGTAGCTCAGACGTGGGTCCCAGAGCCTCCACACCACTGGAGTCAAGCTAGCCGGGCTGATGAGAGGTGTTACCTCGAAACCGGTCCGGTCCTCGGATGCTTGATTCCGGTCTGGGAAAGATATGGCTGTTGTAGTTCGGACTGGACTGTTCCCATGGGGCACAGGGTCAGAGCTGATTTGCATAAAGCCATTATCTAACCCAGGGTGGTGTGGAGTGCAAAAAACGATGGATTTAGGCCCAGATCCTTGTACTGGGGTGAATGTAAGACATTGATCTACATTCTGTCCATCAAATTATTTTTTGAAATTTTCTCCCTGAGTGTACTGGGGTAGCTCAGACGTGGGTCCAAGAGCCTCCACACCACTGGAGTCAAGCTAGCCGGGCTGTTGAGAGGTGTTACCTCGAAACCGGTCCGGTCCTCGGATGCTTGATTCCGGTCTGGGAAAGATATGGCTGTTGTAGTTCGGACTGGACTGTTCCCATGGGGCACAGGGTCAGAGCTGATTTGCATAAAGCCATTATCTAACCCAGGGTGGTGTGGAGTGCAAAAAACGATGGATTTAGGCCCAGATCCTTGTACTGGGGTGAATGTAAGACATTGATCTACATTCTGTCCATCAAATTGTTTTTTGTAATTTTCTCCCTGAGTGTACTGGGGTAGCTCAGACGTGGGTCCCAGAGCCTCCACACCACTGGAGTCAAGCTAGCCGGGCTGATGAGAGGTGTTACCTCGAAACCCGTCCGGTCCTCGGATGCTTGATTCCGGTCTGGGAAAGATATGGCTGTTGTAGTTCGGACTGGACTGTTCCCATGGGGCACAGGGTCAAAGCTGATTTGCATGAAGCCATTATCTAACCCAGGGTGGTGTGGAGTGCAAAAAACGATGGATTTAGGCCCAGATCCTTGTACTGGGGTGAATGTAAGACATTGATCTACATTCTGTCCATCAAATTTTTTTTTGTAATTTGCTCCCTGAGTGTACTGTGGTAGCTCAGACGTGGGTCCCAGAGCCTCCACACCACTGGAGTCAAGCTAACCGGGCTGATGAGAGGTGTTACCTCGAAACCGGTCCGGTCCTCGGATGCTTGATTCCGGTCTGGGAAAGATATGGCTGTTGTAGTTCGGACTGGACTGTTCCCATGGGGCACAGGGTCAGAGCTGATTTGCATAAACCCATTATCTAACCCAGGGTGGTGTGGAGTGCAAAAAACGATGGATTTAGGCCCAGATCCTTGTACTGGGGTGAATGTAAGACATTGATCTACATTCTGTCCATCAAATTGTTTTTTGTAATTTTCTCCCTGAGTGTACTGGGGTAGCTCAGACGTGGGTCCCAGAGCCTCCACACCACTGGAGTCAAGCTAGCCGGGCTGATGAGAGGTGTTACCTCGAAACCGATCCGGTCCTCGGATGCTTGATTCCGGTCTGGGAAAGATATGGCTGTTGTAGTTCGGACTGGACTGTTCCCATGGGGCACAGGGTCAGAGCTGATTTGCATAAAGCCATTATCTAACCCAGGGTGGTGTGGAGTGCAAAACACGATGGATTTAGGCCCAGATCCTTGTACTGGGGTGAATGTAAGACATTGATCTACATTCTGTCCATCAAATTGTTTTTTGTAATTTTCTCCCTGAGTGTACTGGGGTAGCTCAGACGTGGGTCCCAGAGCCTCCACACCACTGGAGTCAAGCTAGCCGGGCTGATGAGAGGTGTTACCTCGAAACCGGTCCGGTCCTCGGATGCTTGATTCCGGTCTGGGAAAGATATGGCTGTTGTAGTTCGGACTGGACTGTTCCCATGGGGCACAGGGTCCGAGCTGATTTGCATAAAGCCATTATCTAACCCAGGGTGGTGTGGAGTGCAAAAAACGATGGATTTAGGCCCAGATCCTTGTACTGGGGTGAATGTAAGACATTGATCTACATTCTGTCCATCAAATTGTTTTTTGTAATTTTCTCTCTGAGTGTACTGGGGTAGCTAAGACGTGGGTCCCAGAGCCTCCACACCATTGGAGTCAAGCTAGCCGGGCTGATGAGAGGTGTTACCTCGAAACCGGTCCGGTCCTCGGATGCTTGATTCCGGTCTGGGAAAGATATGGCTGTTGTAGTTCGGACTGGACTGTTCCCATGGGGCACAGGGTCAGAGCTGATTTGCATAAAGCCATTATCTAACCCAGGGTGGTGTGGAGTGCAAAAAACGATGGATTTAGGCCCAGATCCTTGTACTGGGGTGAATGTAAGACATTGATCTACATTCTGTCCATCAAATCATTTTTTGTAATTTTCTCCCTGAGTGTACTGGGGTAGCTCAGACGTGGGTCCAAGAGCCTCCACACCACTGGAGTCAAGCTAGCCGGGCTGATGAGAGGTGTTACCTCGAAACCGGTCCGGTCCTCGGATGCTTGATTCCGGTCTGGGAAAGATATGGCTGTTGTAGTTCGGACTGGACTGTTCCCATGGGGCACAGGGTCAGAGCTGATTTGCATAAACCCATTATCTAACCCAGGGTGGTGTGGAGTGCAAAAAACGATGGATTTAGGCCCAGATCCTTGTACTGGGGTGAATGTAAGACATTGATTTACATTCTGTCCATCAAATTGTTTTTTTGTAATTTTCTCCCTGAGTGTACTGGGGTAGCTCAGACGTGGGTCCCAGAGCCTCCACACCACTGGAGTCAAGCTAGCCGGGCTGATGAGAGGTGTTACCTCGAAACCGATCCGGTCCTCGGATGCTTGATTCCGGTCTGGGAAAGATATGGCTGTTGTAGTTCGGACTGGACTGTTCCCATGGGGCACAGGGTCAGAGCTGATTTGCATAAAGCCATTATCTAACCCAGGGTGGTGTGGAGTGCAAAACACGATGGATTTAGGCCCAGATCCTTGTACTGGGGTGAATGTAAGACATTGATCTACATTCTGTCCATCAAATTGTTTTTTGTAATTTTCTCCCTGAGTGTACTGGGGTAGCTCAGACGTGGGTCCCAGAGCCTCCACACCACTGGAGTCAAGCTAGCCGGGTTGATGAGAGGTGTTACCTCGAAACCGGTCCGGTCCTCGGATGCTTGATTCCGGTCTGGGAAAGATATGGCTGTTGTAGTTCGGACTGGACTGTTCCCATGGGGCACAGGGTCAGAGCTGATTTGCATAAAGCCATTATCTAACCCAGGGTGGTGTGGAGTGCAAAAAACGATGGATTTAGGCCCAGATCCTTGTACTGGGGTGAATGTAAGACATTGATCTACATTCTGTCCATCAAATTGTTTTTTGTAATTTTCTCTCTGAGTGTACTGGGGTAGCTAAGACGTGGGTCCCAGAGCCTCCACACCATTGGAGTCAAGCTAGCCGGGCTGATGAGAGGTGTTACCTCGAAACCGGTCCGGTCCTCGGATGCTTGATTCCGGTCTGAGAAAGATATGGCTGTTGTAGTTCGGACTGGACTGTTCCCATGGGGCACAGGGTCAGAGCTGATTTGCATAAAGCCATTATCTAACCCAGGGTGGTGTGGAGTGCAAAAAACGATGGATTTAGGCCCAGATCCTTGTATTGGGGTGAATGTAAGACATTGATCTACATTCTGTCCATCAAATTATTTTTTGTAATTTTCTCCCTGAGTGTACTGGGGTAGCTCAGACGTGGGTCCAAGAGCCTCCACACCACTGGAGTCAAGCTAGCCGGGCTGATGAGAGGTGTTACCTCGAAACCGGTCCGGTCCTCGGATGCTTGATTCCGGTCTGGGAAAGATATGGCTGTTGTAGTTCGGACTGGACTGTTCCCATGGGGCACAGGGTCAGAGCTGATTTGCATAAAGCCATTATCTAACCCAGGGTGGTGTGGAGTGCAAAAAACGATGGATTTAGGCCCAGATCCTTGTACTGGGGTGAATGTAAGACATTGATCTACATTCTGTCCATCAAATTGTTTTTTGTAATTTTCTCCCTGAGTGTACTGGGGTAGCTCAGACGTGGGTCCCAGAGCCTCCACACCACTGGAGTCAAGCTAGCCGGGCTGATGAGAGGTGTTACCTCGAAACCCGTCCGGTCCTCGGATGCTTGATTCCGGTCTGGGAAAGATATGGCTGTTGTAGTTCGGACTGGACTGTTCCCATGGGGCACAGGGTCAAAGCTGATTTGCATGAAGCCATTATCTAACCCAGGGTGGTGTGGAGTGCAAAAAACGATGGATTTAGGCCCAGATCCTTGTACTGGGGTGAATGTAAGACATTGATCTACATTCTGTCCATCAAATTTTTTTTTGTAATTTGCTCCCTGAGTGTACTGTGGTAGCTCAGACGTGGGTCCCAGAGCCTCCACACCACTGGAGTCAAGCTAGCCGGGCTGATGAGAGGTGTTACCTCGAAACCGGTCCGGTCCTCGGATGCTTGATTCCGGTCTGGGAAAGATATGGCTGTTGTAGTTCGGACTGAACTGTTCCCATGGGGCACAGGGTCAGAGCTGATTTGCATAAACCCATTATCTAACCCAGGGTGGTGTGGAGTGCAAAAAACGATGGATTTAGGCCCAGATCCTTGTACTGGGGTGAATGTAAGACATTGATCTACATTCTGTCCATCAAATTGTTTTTTGTAATTTTCTCCCTGAGTGTACTGGGGTAGCTCAGACGTGGGTCCCAGAGCCTCCACACCACTGGAGTCAAGCTAGCCGGGCTGATGAGAGGTGTTACCTCGAAACCGATCCGGTCCTCGGATGCTTGATTCCGGTCTGGGAAAGATATGGCTGTTGTAGTTCGGACTGGACTGTTCCCATGGGGCACAGGGTCAGAGCTGATTTGCATAAAGCCATTATCTAACCCAGGGTGGTGTGGAGTGCAAAACACGATGGATTTAGGCCCAGATCCTTGTACTGGGGTGAATGTAAGACATTGATCTACATTCTGTCCATCAAATTGTTTTTTGTAATTTTCTCCCTGAGTGTACTGGGGTAGCTCAGACGTGGGTCCCAGAGCCTCCACACCACTGGAGTCAAGCTAGCCGGGCTGATGAGAGGTGTTACCTCGAAACCGGTCCGGTCCTCGGATGCTTGATTCCGGTCTGGGAAAGATATGGCTATTGTAGTTCGGACTGGACTGTTCCCATGGGGCACAGGGTCAGAGCTGATTTGCATAAAGCCATTATCTAACCCAGGGTGGTGTGGAGTGCAAAAAACGATGGATTTAGGCCCAGATCCTTGTACTGGGGTGAATGTAAGACATTGATCTACATTCTGTCCATCAAATTGTTTTTTGTAATTTTCTCTCTGAGTGTACTGGGGTAGCTAAGACGTGGGTCCCAGAGCCTCCACACCATTGGAGTCAAGCTAGCCGGGCTGATGAGAGGTGTTACCTCGAAACCGGTCCGGTCCTCGGATGCTTGATTCCGGTCTGGGAAAGATATGGCTGTTGTAGTTCGGACTGGACTGTTCCCATGGGGCACAGGGTCAGAGCTGATTTGCATAAAGCCATTATCTAACCCAGGGTGGTGTGGAGTGCAAAAAATGATGGATTTAGGCCCAGATCCTTGTACTGGGGTGAATGTAAGACATTGATCTACATTCTGTCCATCAAATTATTTTTTGTAATTTTCTCCCTGAGTGTACTGGGGTAGCTCAGACGTGGGTCCAAGAGCCTCCACACCACTGGAGTCAAGCTAGCCGGGCTGATGAGAGGTGTTACCTCGAAACTGGTCCGGTCCTCGGATGCTTGATTCCGGTCTGGGAAAGATATGGCTGTTGTAGTTCGGACTGGACTGTTCCCATGGGGCACAGGGTCAGAGCTGATTTGCATAAACCCATTATCTAACCCAGGGTGGTGTGGAGTGCAAAAAACGATGGATTTAGGCCCAGATCCTTGTACTGGGGTGAATGTAAGACATTGATCTACATTCTGTCCATCAAATTGTTTTTTGTAATTTTCTCCCTGAGTGTACTGGGGTAGCTCAGACGTGGGTCCCAGAGCCTCCACACCACTGGAGTCAAGCTAGCCGGGCTGATGAGAGGTGTTACCTCGAAACCGATCCGGTCCTCGGATGCTTGATTCCGGTCTGGGAAAGATATGGCTGTTGTAATTCGGACTGGACTGTTCCCATGGGGCACAGGGTCAGAGCTGATTTGCATAAAGCCATTATCTAACCCAGGGTGGTGTGGAGTGCAAAAAACGATGGATTTAGGCCCAGATCCTTGTACTGGGGTGAATGTAAGACATTGATCTACATTCTGTCCATCAAATTGTTTTTTGTAATTTTCTCTCTGAGTGTACTGGGGTAGCTAAGATGTGGGTCCCAGAGCCTCCACACCATTGGAGTCAAGCTAGCCGGGCTGATGAGAGGTGTTACCTCGAAACCGGTCCGGTCCTCGGATGCTTGATTCCGGTCTGGGAAAGATATGGCTGTTGTAGTTCGGACTGGACTGTTCCCATGGGGCACAGGGTCAGAGCTGATTTGCATAAAGCCATTATCTAACCCAGGGTGGTGTGGAGTGCAAAAAACGATGGATTTAGGCCCAGATCCTTGTACTGGGGTGAATGTAAGACATTGATCTACATTCTGTCCATCAAATTATTTTTTGTAATTTTCTCCCTGAGTGTACTGGGGTAGCTCAGACGTGGGTCCAAGAGCCTCCACACCACTGGAGTCAAGCTAGCCGGGCTGATGAGAGGTGTTACCTCGAAACCGGTCCGGTCCTCGGATGCTTGATTCCGGTCTGGGAAAGATATGGCTGTTGTAGTTCGGACTGGACTGTTCCCATGGGGCACAGGGTCAGAGCTGATTTGCATAAAGCCATTATCTAACCCAGGGTGGTGTGGAGTGCAAAAAACGATGGATTTAGGC
Organism: Lissotriton vulgaris; assembly: GCF_964263255.1. Lineage (NCBI taxonomy): Eukaryota > Metazoa > Chordata > Amphibia > Caudata > Salamandridae > Lissotriton > Lissotriton vulgaris. Next base: position 606,857 of record NW_028251703.1, read on the forward strand.
CCAGATCCTTGTACTGGGGTGAATGTAAGACATTGATCTACATTCTGTCCATCAAATTGTTTTTTGTAATTTTCTCCCTGAGTGTACTGGGGTAGCTCAGACGTGGGTCCCAGAGCCTCCACACCACTGGAGTCAAGCTAGCCGGGCTGATGAGAGGTGTTACCTCGAAACCCGTCCGGTCCTCGGATGCTTGATTCCGGTCTGGGAAAGATATGGCTGTTGTAGTTCGGACTGGACTGTTCCCATGGGGCACAGGGTCAAAGCTGATTTGCATAAAGCCATTATCTAACCCAGGGTGGTGTGGAGTGCAAAAAACGATGGATTTAGGCCCAGATCCTTGTACTGGGGTGAATGTAAGACATTGATCTACATTCTGTCCATCAACTTTTTTTTTGTAATTTGCTCCCTGAGTGTACTGTGGTAGCTCAGACGTGGGTCCCAGAGCCTCCACACCACTGGAGTCAAGCTAGCCGGGCTGATGAGAGGTGTTACCTCGAAACCGGTCCGGTCCTCGGATGCTTGATTCCGGTCTGGGAAAGATATGGCTGTTGTAGTTCGGACTGGACTGTTCCCATGGGGCACAGGGTCAGAGCTGATTTGCATAAACCCATTATCTAACCCAGGGTGGTGTGGAGTGCAAAAAACGATGTATTTAGGCCCAGATCCTTGTACTGGGGTGAATGTAAGACATTGATCTACATTCTGTCCATCAAATTGTTTTTTGTAATTTTCTCCCTGAGTGTACTGGGGTAGCTCAGACGTGGGTCCCAGAGCCTCCACACCACTGGAGTCAAGCTAGCCGGGCTGATGAGAGGTGTTACCTCGAAACCGATCCGGTCCTCGGATGCTTGATTCCGGTCTGGGAAAGATATGGCTGTTGTAGTTCGGACTGGACTGTTCCCATGGGGCACAGGGTCAGAGCTGATTTGCATAAAGCCATTATCTAACCCAGGGTGGTGTGGAGTGCAAAACACGATGGATTTAGGCCCAGATCCTTGTACTGGGGTGAATGTAAGACATTGATCTACATTCTGTCCATCAAATTGTTTTTTGTAATTTTCTCCCTGAGTGTACTGGGGTAGCTCAGACGTGGGTCCCAGAGCCTCCACACCACTGGAGTCAAGCTAGCCGGGCTGATGAGAGGTGTTACCTCGAAACCGGTCCGGTCCTCGGATGCTTGATTCCGGTCTGGGAAAGATATGGCTGTTGTAGTTCGGACTGGACTGTTCCCATGGGGCACAGGGTCAGAGCTGATTTGCATAAAGCCATTATCTAACCCAGGGTGGTGTGGAGTGCAAAAAACGATGGATTTAGGCCCAGATCCTTGTACTGGGGTGAATGTAAGACATTGATCTACATTCTGTCCATCAAATTGTTTTTTGTAATTTTCTCCCTGAGTGTACTGGGGTAGCTCAGACGTGGGTCCCAGAGCCTCCACACCACTGGAGTCAAGCTAGCCGGGCTGATGAGAGGTGTTACCTCGAAACCGATCCGGTCCTCGGATGCTTGATTCCGGTCTGGGAAAGATATGGCTGTTGTAGTTCGGACTGGACTGTTCCCATGGGGCACAGGGTCAGAGCTGATTTGCATAAAGCCATTATCTAACCCAGGGTGGTGTGGAGTGCAAAACACGATGGATTTAGGCCCAGATCCTTGTACTGGGGTGAATGTAAGACATTGATCTACATTCTGTCCATCAAATTGTTTTTTGTAATTTTCTCCCTGAGTGTACTGGGGTAGCTCAGACGTGGGTCCCAGAGCCTCCACACCACTGGAGTCAAGCTAGCCGGGCTGATGAGAGGTGTTACCTCGAAACCGGTCCGGTCCTCGGATGCTTGATTCCGGTCTGGGAAAGATATGGCTGTTGTAGTTCGGACTGGACTGTTCCCATGGGGCACAGGGTCAGAGCTGATTTGCATAAAGCCATTATCTAACCCAGGGTGGTGTGGAGTGCAAAAAATGATGGATTTAGGCCCAGATCCTTGTACTGGGGTGAATGTAAGACATTGATCTACATTCTGTCCATCAAATTGTTTTTTGTAATTTTCTCTCTGAGTGTACTGGGGTAGCTAAGACGTGGGTCCCAGAGCCTCCACACCATTGGAGTCAAGCTAGCCGGGCTGATGAGAGGTGTTACCTCGAAACCGGTCCGGTCCTCGGATGCTTGATTCCGGTCTGGGAAAGATATGGCTGTTGTAGTTCGGACTGGACTGTTCCCATGGGGCACAGGGTCAGAGCTGATTTGCATAAAGCCATTATCTAACCCAGTGTGGTGTGGAGTGCAAAAAACGATGGATTTAGGCCCAGATCCTTGTACTGGGGTGAATGTAAGAGATTGATCTACATTCTGTCCATCAAATTATTTTTTGTAATTTTCTCCCTGAGTGTACTGGGGTAGCTCAGACGTGGGTCCAAGAGCCTCCACACCACTGGAGTCAAGCTAGCCGGGCTGATGAGAGGTGTTACCTCGAAACCGGTCCGGTCCTCGGATGCTTGATTCCGGTCTGGGAAAGATATGGCTGTTGAAGTTCGGACTGGACTGTTCCCATGGGGCACAGGGTCAGAGCTGATTTGCATAAACCCATTATCTAACCCAGGGTGGTGTGGAGTGCAAAAAACGATGGATTTAGGCCCAGATCCTTGTACTGGGGTGAATGTAAGACATTGATCTACATTCTGTCCATCAAATTGTTTTTTGTAATTTTCTCCCTGAGTGTACTGGGGTAGCTCAGACGTGGGTCCCAGAGCCTCCACACCACTGGAGCCAAGCTAGCCGGGCTGATGAGAGGTGTTACCTCGAAACCGATCCGGTCCTCGGATGCTTGATTCCGGTCTGGGAAAGATATGGCTGTTGTAGTTCGGACTGGACTGTTCCCATGGGGCACAGGGTCAGAGCTGATTTGCATAAAGCCATTATCTAACCCAGGGTGGTGTGGAGTGCAAAACACGATGGATTTAGGCCCAGATCCTTGTCCTGGGGTGAATGTAAGACATTGATCTACATTCTGTCCATCAAATTGTTTTTTGTAATTTTCTCCCTGAGTGTACTGGGGTAGCTCAGACGTGGGTCCCAGAGCCTCCACACCACTGGAGTCAAGCTAGCCGGGCTGATGAGAGGTGTTACCTCGAAACCGGTCCGGTCCTCGGATGCTTGATTCCGGTCTGGGAAAGATATGGCTGTTGTAGTTCGGACTGGACTGTTCCCATGGGGCACAGGGTCAGAGCTGATTTGCATAAAGCCATTATCTAACCCAGGGTGGTGTGGAGTGCAAAAAACGATGGATTTAGGCCCAGATCCTTGTACTGGGGTGAATGTAAGACATTGATCTACATTCTGTCCATCAAATTGTTTTTTGTAATTTTCTCTCTGAGTGTACTGGGGTAGCTAAGACGTGGGTCCCAGAGCCTCCACACCATTGGAGTCAAGCTAGCCGGGCTGATGAGAGGTGTTACCTCGAAACCGGTCCGGTCCTCGGATGCTTGATTCCGGTCTGGGAAAGATATGGCTGTTGTAGTTCGGACTGGACTGTTCCCATGGGGCACAGGGTCAGAGCTGATTTGCATAAAGCCATTATCTAACCCAGGGTGGTGTGGAGTGCAAAAAACGATGGATTTAGGCCCAGATCCTTGTACTGGGGTGAATGTAAGACATTGATCTACATTCTGTCCATCAAATTATTTTTTGTAATTTTCTCCCTGAGTGTTCTGGGGTAGCTCAGACGTGGGTCCAAGAGCCTCCACACCACTGGAGTCAAGCTAGCCGGGCTGATGAGAGGTGTTACCTCGAAACCGGTCCGGTCCTCGGATGCTTGATTCCGGTCTGGGAAAGATATGGCTGTTGTAGTTCGGACTGGACTGTTCCCATGGGGCACAGGGTCAGAGCTGATTTGCATAAAGCCATTATCTAACCCAGGGTGGTGTGGAGTGCAAAAAACGATGGATTTAGGCCCAGATCCTTGTACTGGGGTGAATGTAAGACATTGATCTACATTCTGTCCATCAAATTGTTTTTTGTAATTTTCTCCCTGAGTGTACTGGGGTAGCTCAGACGTGGGTCCCAGAGCCTCCACACCACTGGAGTCAAGCTAGCCGGGCTGATGAGAGGTGTTACCTCGAAACCCGTCCGGTCCTCGGATGCTTGATTCCGGTCTGGGAAAGATATGGCTGTTGTAGTTCGGACTGGACTGTTCCCATGGGGCACAGGGTCAAAGCTGATTTGCATAAAGCCATTATCTAACCCAGGGTGGTGTGGAGTGCAAAAAACGATGGATTTAGGCCCAGATCCTTGTACTGGGGTGAATGTAAGACATTGATCTACATTCTGTCCATCAATTTTTTTTTTGTAATTTGCTCCCTGAGTGTACTGTGGTAGCTCAGACGTGGGTCCCAGAGCCTCCACACCACTGGAGTCAAGCTAGCCGGGCTGATGAGAGGTGTTACCTCGAAACCGGTCCGGTCCTCGGATGCTTGATTCCGGTCTGGGAAAGATATGGCTGTTGTAGTTCGGACTGGACTGTTCCCATGGGGCACAGGGTCAGAGCTGATTTGCATAAAGCCATTATCTAACCCAGGGTGGTGTGGAGTGCAAAACACGATGGATTTAGGCCCAGATCCTTGTACTGGGGTGAATGTAAGACATTGGTCTACATTCTGTCCATCAAATTGTTTTTTGTAATTTTCTCCCTGAGTGTACTGGGGTAGCTCAGACGTGGGTCCCAGAGCCTCCACACCACTGGAGTCAAGCTAGCCGGGCTGATGAGAGGTGTTACCTCGAAACCGGTTCGGTCCTCGGATGCTTGATTCCGGTCTGGGAAAGATATGGCTGTTGTAGTTCGGACTGGACTGTTCCCATGGGGCACAGGGTCAGAGCTGATTTGCATAAAGCCATTATCTAACCCAGGGTGGTGTGGAGTGCAAAAAACGATGGATTTAGGCCCATATCCTTGTACTGGGGTGAATGTAAGACATTGATCTACATTCTGTCCATCAAATTTTTTTTTGTAATTTGCTCCCTGAGTGTACTGTGGTAGCTCAGACGTGGGTCCCAGAGCCTCCACACCACTGGAGTCAAGCTAGCCGGGCTGATGAGAGGTGTTACCTCGAAACCGGTCTGGTCCTCGGATGCTTGATTCCGGTCTGGGAAAGATATGGCTGTTGTAGTTCGGACTGGACTGTTCCCATGGGGCACAGGGTCAGAGCTGATTTGCATAAAGCCATTATCTAACCCAGGGTGGTGTGGAGTGCAAAAAACGATGGATTTAGTCCCAGATCCTTGTACTGGGGTGAATGTAAGACATTGATCTACATTCTGTCTATCAAATTGTTTTTTGTAATTTTCTCCCTCAGAATTAGAGGGATCATCCATATAGACGTTAAAGTCGCCAAGTAAAATAAAAGTATTAGAGGACAGTGCCTGAATCGCAATGAGTTCGATAAGTTTATGACGGTCCCAGGGGGCCAGGAGGATGATAGAGTAGAATCCCTTTCCAGCTACTCTGGGGTGAGAAGTCAATTTTAAAAAACACATATCTCCGCCCATACCTCGGAGACAGATTCAATGATAGTGATTTTAAGCAAATTATTAAAGATAATTGCTAATCCTCCACCTGTTTTACCTAACCTATCTAATCTCAATATATTGTAATTAGAAGGTAAGGCCATGGCAATGGCAGGGGCGGAATGAGGTTTTAACCAGGTCTGCGTAAGAAACCCCAAAGCTGGTGAGGTGGACTTAATAATGTCCCAGATTTCGATTTCGTGCTTTGGCAATGATATGACATTGCAGAGAAAGCATTTCCATGTATCAGTGGACCAAGTATGTGAATTAGAGAGGACAATGTGAGTATGGTTGGCCCTAGGGTCCTGAGAGTTCATAGTGGTCATCAAAAGAGTTTCTATGTTAGTCAGCTAATGGCTTTGGAGATAAGGAGGGAGGGTATTCGATTCTTTATGTGGCAATGTAGGTAGGTGAAAGAATTTTTGGCAAAATTGTTGGCAAAATTACCAATAATAGTTAGTTCCTCTGATTAGTAGGGGATTCTGGTGCCATTTCTTATTTCTGAGGAGCAAGATACAGGGGTTTTGGCTCATTACGATGGCCAGGCGTGGATGGGCACAGACGGGCTTGCCTTTGGCGTGCCATTGGTGCGCCTGCTGCGCACGTCCGCTGAACGTCAGTGCCGCCATCACCTAAATATAGAAAATGGTATGAGGCAACTAGCCTGCCAACCCTCCGAGTTCCCGAAATTGAGGGGAATTTGCCCGCTCTCCACAACAATCCGAAGAATCTGTGGTGGACCAGAGAGCGAGGCGAGGAAGAAAACTGTCCCACAAGTTTAACCGGTAACGGAGGTCAGAATATATGTTATGTGAAATAAAAGACACATGCACAGAAACCTTGCCTGCACTTTGAGTTTGCTCGTCATATGGAAAACGTTGCCCTGCGCCTGCTCTGTCCCAGCCTGCCACGCCTAGCTCCGTTCTAATTATCCAATTGGAATGACTAAAATGAATGAATTATGTTGGACTTCATGATGGGCAACTGTACTGAAATCACTAACGCAATGCGGCACATTGATCATTCCGGAACCTCAATGAGCCAGTCTGTAAAAACATGCCAGTAGCCACCCAATGGACAGGTACAAAGGGCTTTGTCTGAGTAAGCCCAGGCGGCGTACTTCGCTCCGCCAGCAGAGTTTGCAGAGTTTTACCAACTCTGCGCTCCGCTGGGAACGCGAAGTTGAGTAAAACTCAGACTCCGTGGCGGAACGGAGTACGCTCCTCGGCTGCGGCCCTAAAAAGGGTTAAAAAAAGTTTAAAAAAACACTTACCTTCTCTTCTGTCGTCTGCGGGCCGCCTTCCTCCTTGCCGCAGTGTCCTCTCCTTGCCGTCGTCCTCCTCGCACTGCCGACCACAAACCCCTACGTGTTACATCTTGTGAGAACACAGAGAAGGTAAGTGTATTTTTTTTACCCGTTTGTTAAACAAAAGTTGTGGGGCTGGGGCGGAGCGCAGCGGAATTCCACTGAGTTGTTTTTTTAACTCCTTTGAGTGCCACTCCACATACTCTGCCCAGGGTTGGTGCTGAGTACCAGAAACCACCAGCACAACTTATACATAGGTTGGCCAGTACTGAGGAAGTCAGTTGCACAGTGAGGCAAAAAGAACACAGAAGTGAGCAACGACTGTAACTAACACTAGGGTTTCTGAGACATTATTAGGCATTTTAAATTTCCAATTTTACCTTTATACATTATTGCTGTAAAATATTCACAGAGAAGCACATGGCTTATTTTAGAGATGTCTGTTGTTGGAGGCTCATCTCTGCCTGATTTTGACAGCAATCACTGAATATGGAAATTACTGTCATTAAGGTTAATTTTGTGTGAATTTATGTCGATTTGATATCCTTAACATGTGTCATGAATCACCCCCGTCGCCAACCAATGCTGCGAAATGCAGGCTCTTTGTTACCTTCTGCCCTGCTGAATTTGTAAACAGAATAAGTCCTGAGGCCGAAGGTTTTGCTCAGAAGCCTACAGCCGGCACTATCAAAGGTCAGGGTGCACAATACCAAGGCTACCAAGGCTGAGTTGTCTTGATTCCACCTCATGCATCTTTAATCCACCACCAGAAACTTCCTACCACTTTATCTCACTCTTGCATGTTCCTTTCTCATCACTGTTTTCTCTATTTGTCACTATTTTTCTGTGTTTCTATGCCTATGTCTTTCCTCTTGTGTTTTTCCCTCTCTTGTTCTGGATAGAAGTCTATTGAGGAAAAATAAGTGCAGGTCCCCAAAAATGAGCGCCGGTGGGCCCCACCTGGAACCACCTGCTCGAATTAAGCACTGGCCCATCTCTATGCTTCTGTCGAGAGTTCACCTTGATCATTAGCCCGTGCACCCTTTCCCATAACACGTTATTTGATCAAAGAATATTGACAGAGCTTTAAGTGGGCCGGGTCTTACCGGTGCTGAGCACTGGCAGTTTTTAGGTCCGCCTAGCTTGGCGAGACTCTATTGTCATGGCTTTGGTGGGCGAAGGGAGACAAACAATGGGCGCGCATGGACAGGCAATGTGCGCGCGCATGCCGTATCCTTACACGCTCCCATCGCTCGCTTTGCGATAGCGCATGCTCCTCCCAGCCTTGTCCGTGCGCACCACTCGTGGGACGCTGGTTTCTGACGGCACCCGTTCCTCGCAGGGATCTCACGGGCTTGTTAAGAAAGTAAGTGAGACACCAAAGTATGCACAATTACAAATGTGGAGCACTGACACGCTTCGGACCCTTGTGAGAAGGGCTCTCGCCTGTAGTGCAAGCGTACCCTTTCTGCCTACGACAAAATCAATTATTTGACCTCAGAAAAGGTTCTACATTCCTAAAATCTAAGCTGGTGCATATTAAATTCTGAAAGAAAAATCCTGCAGAGGGGTGCTTAGGAGCAGTGTATGCATCACTTCACTCTGTTTTAACCATAATCGCAACCATGCTCTTGACGAGGGGGGAGGAGGGAGTTCCAGCCCGACCCATACAATTCTTGGCCTCAGTGCCAGGACTGCAGATAAGCCCTCAACAGTCTAATGCAAAAAGCAACCGCTCTGATCTCGCCCAACCCCGGCTTGCAGGTCCCAAACCCATAGGTGGGATTCAGGAGCCAGGGCTTGGCAAACCAGTTCGGACATCCTGAGCTTCTCCACTTTCCGGTGTGCATGTCGTAGCAGGCCTGCAGCTGCGTTTGTGCACACATAGAGGGTTCTCCATGCCACGCGAAAACACACGATTAAGCGTCACCGAGCAGTGAAACACGCCGGGCCCGGTGGCACAGCTGAAATTCCAGCACCCTGAGCCTGTGTGCCATCTGAATGCCAGTGCACCACACACCACCCTTCAACTACAAATTATTGGCTTGATTCACTAAAGTTTTCCCTGGCTTACCTACTTTGTACCATCGGGCTGGAAATATGGCGATTTGCCAGAATCATAATAGAGCGGGCAGACTGAAAGGTTGGCAGACAGGGTACTCCTCCATGCATGTGATGGTGAGCCCTGCCCAACAAACTCCAAATAAGAAACAAATTCTCGTTTTTTACTCACATAAAAAAACACTAAAATGAAGGACATACAATTAGTATGCTCTTCTGTGATGGTGAAGCAAGTATACTATTGGTTTTAAACATTGCCAGATACACACTAGTAGTTCAGACCTTGAGAGAAGATTATGGGACCTAAACGACAACTTCAACTCTACAGCTGTGCAAAGGAATCATGTCCACTATGAAGTCATTTGAGTGCCAGATCTGCATTTTCGTCCATAAATCTGTGGGTCCCTCTGCTCTCAACATCAAGGACTCCCCCTGCAAATGCTACTCGGGAAACACTTGCTGAACCTGCTGCTTACTTACAGGGGGTAACAAGCATTTGCAATGCAATATGTCTCGCATTAACACGGGTTTGAGCTATTGGTATTGTAAATGAAATTGCCTTTTATGTATGTTTTGGTTTTTAAAACATAAAAAAAGGCATTGTCATTTACAATGCCAATAGCTTAAACTCGCGTAAAGGCGAGACCTATTTCATTGCAAATGCTTGTTTAAAGGGGGCCTCGAAACGGGTCTCCATCAGGCTCTGTTTTGTGCCCTGGCACAGGCGGTCCATTTTTTTCCGTACTGCAGTGACAGCAGATACATTGATGTGCACGTGCTCACACTGATCACTTCTGAATAGTGGAGAAGTTACGGCATGACGCCATGCCAGGTGAGCCTTGTAGGGGAAGGGAAATTTAAAGAGAGTCATTTTCTCTCTGGAGTTCCCTTCTCTTTTTGAAACTCAGGAGCAGCAACACTGTTATGGTGTCACAAGTGCTTTAAGTGAAAGCGTCTTCAATATTATATACAAGCCACAGTTGCTGCTTATATATCTTATGCAACCAACAACCATTGACAAGGCCAATAGTCTTGACTTGTTGTAGGTATGATGTTACTTGTATCATATATCTGGTTGCAATGACAGAAACAGCAAAATACAAGTCGGCGGCGGCACACTACATTGGCACAGATTTTTAGCTTACCGTTTTTAAGCCATGCCCTTAATTACATTGGCCACGCCCCTTTGAGAGACCCCCCAGTTTTTTCATCCCACTTAAAGCCCTGAATATTGAGCCACACAAACAAAAATATTTGTTCAATTTTGTGCAGCAGGTGCAAGCCAAGCTCTGGGTCAATTGCGTCTCTCACTGGAGCACTGAATAGTTTCAAAGCCTGCTCTAAAAGGAAAGTTTAAAACACGTTGACAACAATGAAAAAAAATGAAGTGGAAATGATGGTTAACACATTCTGAAGATGCAATCTTGATGTAATCTTAATTAGCGGAGGGAAAAATGTGTTATCACTCCACAAGCACTGGATTCTCTAGCAGACGTTTCAGCTCAATCTCTGGAGGCGAAACCAGCAGGCGAGCAATCAATGCTGGCTTCAGGCGCAGCAAAAGGAGGAATCTAAAGTATGTCTGGAACATAACAGGAACTAAACTAAAAATGCTGCCCTGTGGACCCACAGGCCGCTGTCAATATGTTCACAAAAGATTAAAGCCAGGAAAGCAGTAAAGTATGAAGGCTGGAAAAACTCAGCAGCCAGCTGCCCCAGCAGACTGCTCATGTTGGTCAACTCGGTCACGTCATAGCTGCTGTTAAGGAAACCTGATCTTCATATAGAAAGAACCTGTCACCCCTTCTGTGAGCAGAGCCATTTTCAGCCATTATGGGCTAGATGTACGACTGTTTTTTAGCGGGCGCAAACTAAACATTGGGCTGTTTGAGACCTCTAAAAAGGGTTGTAACACATACAAACCCTATTTTGGAGTTTGTAACCTATTACTGATTTGCAAAATAGGGTTTCACGAGTCGCTTTTAGGAAGGGGTGTGCCAAGGGCACAGGCCCGGACTGGCTGTAGCGGGCACCGGGCAATCCCCCGGTGAGCCGCACGGGTGGGGGCCGGTTTTGGGCCCCTGGGGGCCGTTTTTGTTACAGGGCTGATTGCTGCAAAATCGGCCGTGTAGCAAAATCGGCCGAAAACCGGCTTGGCAAAGAGCTCGGCGGCACCCCCAACCCCCTGTGTGGGGGTGGGGGAGGAGGCGGCTGAGCACTTTGCCAGGGCCGGTTTTGGTTCTCAATCCGGCCCTGCAAGGGCATCCTTTCCTAGTAGCGAGTCACAGGGGGATGTACGATTGGCCCGGGGACCGCTGCCTACCCTTAAAAAATGGGGAAAAACTTGTCATTTTTATCTTTTAAATGCATACCGTTTTCTTTTAAGGAAAACAGGCTGCACTTGAAAAAAAAAGGTTGCTTTATTTAAAACGCAAACACATACATGGTGGTCTACTGTCTCCAGAAGGCGCCATCCCTCTAATTGTATCCCATTCCCAGCGGGTCGCAAATTGCGACACCCTCATGAATATTGATGAGGCAGGTAATTTGCGACCCCATTGGGAATCCCTAAATGTGTCTGAGACACATTAGTTCATTCCATTTTGCAAGTCGCAAATTGCGAGTCGCAAAAAAATGCAATTTGCAACCCGCAAAACGGAATGGTCGTACATCTGCCTCTTGGTACCTACTCCCATTCAGGCCCTAACTGCTTCGCTGGCTGGAAATGATCTATCAACCTACTTATAATTGTAGCATTTTTACTCGTTGCCCTGGAAAGGAACCATAAAATCATATCTCAAATGAGTCCAGAGTGAGGAACGAATGACCCTCCAGCTACCGTAATCCCTGTAGTTGCTTTCACCAGCTCTGTAGAGTCAGCCATTTAATTCTGTATGGCATGCGCTCCTTCCTATACATGAGTCGCCTATTGTTGTTATGTTGTGCCTTTGAATACCTTCACCAAGGCCAGGAAGATACTTTCAGCTGACACAGTATCTGCAGTCTGCCTTTACGGATGTATGTAAATACCAAACCTGACTCACAAAATGCTTCCATGCATGTCTGAGATCAAAGCTCGAAAACTCGAAAGCTATTTATTCCTGCAAGTATGAAGGTATGCCTGAAGGATTCCCCTGGAGTTCAACAGGTGAGTGACGAAGATCTGTTTTATCATCTGCTTCTGCCACACATTTCTCGCTACCTACCAGGACCCTGGCTACAAGTTGGCCCTGTTTAATATGATAATTATCAAATTCGATAACAAATTTTACACTGAGGTTTCCTTCTCCTGCCCCGTCACTTCTCCTACGCTGTCACTTCTCCTGCCCCGTCACTTCTCCTGCCCGTTACTTCTTCGGCCCGGTCACCTTTCCTGCCCTATTACCTCTCCTTTCCTGTCGCCTCATCTGTTCCGTCACTGCTCCTGCCCAGTTCACTATGTGTACAACATTGTCAAATTACACAAGGGGGCACATTCCCCACAGTACTCTGTTTGGGGAAAGCTCCTCTGTAATCACTAACTCTGATCTCACTGGCACATGACATGCTAAAGGCAGGCGCGGGCCCATTGTCATTCAAAAGGTGATAATCAGCCTCAATCGGAATGACAATGGGCCTGCCCACAGTCTGTGAGAGCTCAGGGAGTGGCTGCTGCAGCCTCTGGAGTTCAACAGAGCAGTGCGAGTAGCCCCTGGAAGCTGAATGAAAAAGTTATTGTTTTAAAGTAGAACTATTCTTGCCGTCCCAGGACGATTTTTTGAAAGAAAGAAGTAGGGGAACGGACTGAAATAATTTTTTTAAGTAGGGGCACGCCGTGCCCTTCCGATCCTGCCTACTTCTACCACTGGGTTTTCGGCATTTCTCAGATGCGGTCGTTTTCGTATATTCAGATTTTTGGGGGAGTAACAGGTGTTTGCTCAGTAATTGCAATTTAAGGGGCTCAGGACTTGGGGACACAGTGACAAGTAAGGTTGCATACATGTATGCACGTACTGGCATTTGTATAGTGCAAACCTAGCTGGGAGATGACCCAAAGAACAAAACAGCATATTCAGGCAGTAAGAAGCAGGTAAATTCTAGTCACAGGAAAATGTTCCTTAATGATATGTGTCCTCAGCTTCTTCCTGAATTGAAGGAGGGTCAGACATTTCTGAGCTCAATGGGAATGCAGTTGCAAATCCTGGCTGCATAGATGGGGAAGCCACTTCTTCATTCTTGCACCTTCTGGTCTCTAGTTGTCTCGCCCAGCTGGTAGACCTAGCCTGATTCTTATGTCTCCTCCCCAGGAGCTCAAATACCCCTCTGGTACCTCATCAAAAGTGGTAAAGAGGACCCATGCTTAAGGGAAAAGAGGGTAAGGATTGTTTGAAAACCCTGACTGGATTACACAGAGTGCTGGGCCTCTGTTCATAAGCAATGGCAGATCAAGTTCTCCACCTAGAGGTAAGAGTACACACATCAGTGATGGGGCCAAGCCAAGAGGGAAAGGATAACATATACACAGAGCATGCACATATGGATTTCCCCAGTGCGAGCAATAGAGGGGCTGTGACTGTAACTTGTCCCAGGAATCCTGTTCAAGAACCGAACATAGATGGAACGCCACTGCAGTGCTGGGAAGGAAGGAGCCTGGTGTAGGGAAGACAGCTGACACACCATGCTGAAATGCCGGTAACGGGTAAACCACAAATAAAAGCAAAAGGGGACAGAGGGATGTGGGTAGGGAGAAAACAATAAAGGTGAGGGAGCGTAATAGCCTGGAGAGAACTATAGCAAGTATTAAAAGAGTCACAACGGCCAATGTTGCCAAACAGCTCGGCCTTGCAGATATATAGGGTCTTAAATACACTGCCTGCCACTAAAAACCTGAAGTGTGCATGTGGGTAAAGTCTCAACTGTGGCTGGAGCTGACTGACTGCCTGTGCAATTTGCAGTTCTCATGACGTCATCCCGTATTCTCCATTGTCCGTTTCCCCATCGTCTCCAGGTACCCTGTCTTCCTGGTCTCTTATACCTTAACCTATCTGGGGACCTGGCAGCATCCTCATTGTTAAGAGGGAGCCAGCCTTCCCTGGGGGCTAGTTCTTATTGCACTGGTCTCAGCCACCCTCAGGTGAAGGGGGGTCATGTATCCCTGGAACCTAGGAGGTTTTCTGTTACACCATGTCAAGTTAAAGGGGAAGATGAGATACACAGCATGATGAACAACTGGCAGACAAGGCATACTGGGCACCTAGGAATCAAGGCTCTTTTTTTCTTTTCTAATCCTCTGGGCAAAATATAGAAAAAAAATTGCTGCAAATACTAAAGTGCGGCAGGGAGATTTTTGGGTGTGCACCTGCTTTCCTGCCATTGCTGAAAGCCTCACTACACTTTCATGACAGCAGTGATTTACAGTATTAAAAATGTCTATGTTATGCTTACGGTGGTGTGATGTATGTGTGCAGAATGGATGCAGAATTGTTATGTGTGGTTTGCTAGTGCCACCTAGCTGTGTGGAAATGGGAATTTTTATTATCTTGTTCGTGAAGAGGTTAGCCAAATTATCACAACTGAAGCAAATCATTGAACAATGTAACTGTGTCTCTGTAATGTCTTTATGAGTAATTAAATATACTTTTTAAAGGTTTACATTCAGAAGTAGGCTTCTACTACAGTCAAGTATCGTGTATAATACATGCCTTGTAACAAAATGGAAAATAAATACCTCATATACTTACAGATAGATGTGCATGGCATGGCATGGTTAAAAACCTTTAGGTAAAGGTCTTCTTCCTTTTAAGCAATAAAAATACATATTCCTGGTTCGCTTACCTACTCTTAGAACATGTGAGACGCAGGTAGATGTAGCAAGAATGCTGCTGAGATTACAGTGGCGGCTGGTGACTTTTAAAAGTGGTGAGGGTAATCTTTGAAGCAAATTACAGTGTCCGAGCTTGACTTTTTTGTTGAGGATTTGAAGGGTTCTCTCACACTCGCTGGCACGCAGTCTCATTCCCTTACTCTCATTCGCACTTGCAGTTAATTCTATTCAGTCTGACTCACTCAGTCTTACTGACTTCCGCAGACGCATTCTTTCTTACTTTGACACAACTAGTTTGACTTCGTCTCACTCATTCCCACTCAGTCTCTCTTAGTCCCACTCATTGTCACTCATTCTGATGACTCAATCAATTTCACAGAGTCTCACTCATTCTTACTCAGTTTCACTAATTCTCAGTCAGTGTCACTCAGTGTCACTCAGTCCTACACATTAGCATGCACTCTGACTCACCCAGACTCACTTTAACTCAATCAGTCTCACTGATTCTCACTCTTAGTCTCACTGATTCTCTGACTCACTTGGGGCCTGATTAAAATTTTGGAGGTTGGGCCATTGTTCTGCCAGGACGATAGAGTAAATAACTCAGTCGCCCTGGCGGTGGTCCCGATCGCTGAACTTATAAATGACGGCCAAGCTGGCAATAATTTCTATATCATTGGCAGGAACCACGTCACGGAGATTCCTGTCATTGATAACCGCTTTTCGGTGCAGGGCTGAATCAGCATGATGCAACCCTGCACCAAACCGTATTCTTTTTTTTATTTTCATCAAAAATCCCCAAATTGTATTTTCTTAATGAAAATACAATAAATAATTCTCCCCTTGCCATGGGAGTCATCTCCATTGGTGGGGGGAGCATTATTTGTTTTTTACTGTCCCTCACCATCAGGATTTCCCTGGCGGTGACGGACAGTAAAAAATATCTTCATGTCCACCCATCCTAATTGGGTGGACGGACATGTAGCCATTCTTTGACGACCCTTACTCCTTCGCGCCATTGGAGAAGTTTGGCCATGGGGGTGACAGAGTAGTCGCTGCCAAAACGAAAGTTCACCTGCATTAAAATTGGGCGGGTGGACTTCATGTTGGTGGTGTATACTCCATTTCTGTTGCAATGGAGTATATACACTGCCAACATATAAATTGGGCCTCTAGTCTCACTCTAACTCACTCAGTCTTACACACAGTAACACACAGTTACACTCACTGCCATTCTCCCTCACCAGCTCACTATCATTCATACTCTTTCATAACCACTCTTCCTATCACTCATTCTCATTTACTCTCACTCACTCTTTAATGGACTCTCTCTCACTTTTACTCAGAGATGCACATACTTGCTCACACACACACAAGCTCTCAAAGCTTCTCAAAGACACACATTTTAACCCAAACGCACACAACTTTAAAACAATTTTTTACTTACCTGGATGCCTTCACAGGTCTTGTTTGTACTCCTGCTGTTGTTCCATTTAATCTCAGGGCAACCATGCAGCTTCTTTCTGCTTCCAGCACAGGAGCATGAAACTGAAACCTCACACTAGCGCAGTTCCATGTACTAGGTGTCAATTTTGGGAAACAACCATTACAACACAGTCATTACAACGTACTACCTTTACAACGCAACTGCCTTTACATCGCATGCCATTACAACGCATGCCATTACAACGCATGTCACTACAACGCATGTCATTACAATCCACCCCATTACAATGCATGCCATTACAATGCATTATAATGTAAGTAATGGGGATTTTTTAGTTTTAGGCTGGGTATGGGTTTGGGGTACATGGGGATTGTATTTTTACCCCTACACTAGCCAACACTTACCCTACTATTGCACTCACTGGAGTGGAATAGTAATTTTTACCCCTACGCTATCCAACACTTACCCCACTGTTGCCCCAAAAGTATTATGCGTTGTAATGGTATGCGTTGTAGTGGTGGTTTCTAAAAATGCGTTGTAATGGCATGCATTGTAAAATCATGCATTGTAATGGTAGTTGCGATGTAAAAACCGCGCTGAAAAGGCATGCGTTGTAATTGTTTGCGTTGTAACATCATATGTTCGTCATGTTTCTGCTCTTTCACCAAGCCCTTTCCCAACTGTGTGACAAGATGGGAAATGGTGGGGTGAGAGGCTGATTGGCATGTAGCCCCGGGCACTTCAGGGCTTAGGCCTGTAGTGCCCTTGGTTATCTTTAGCAGTGACACTTTAGCATTTCACGGATGGGGGAGTCACTGAGGAGTGACATGGCCCTGAGGCCAGGGCTGGGATTTTTCACCAGCCGTGGCCATTGTCTCTGATGGCTGGTTCAGGCACCTTCAAACGCCTATATTTGGAAAAAGGGGACCCCTATATAATATAGTAGCACTTGCTATACATAGGGGAGAAACAGAGTTAGGAAAGGTCTATAGCAAAGTGACAGACATTGATTAAATAGTACAATTTGCGTTTTTTTGTAAATAAAAACCTAGACTGAAACAGTATATTAAAGTCCACTTGTGTACAGAAACCAATGAGCAAAATAATTTCTGATAGAGCTTTATTGTTTATTGTTGTTGACTATTTTTCTTTTGTTTTCTACTGGCGCATAGGGTTTTCTCCCAGTTAGATTACTTCCTACTCCCCACCTCAGAGTCCCATGTTATTCAAGAGGCCCACATACATGCTTGCAGCCTTTTGAACCACTACCCGGTAGAATGCGAATGCAGGTAGGCCCGAGGCGACCCCACCTGGGCTGGCATTTGAATGCATGGTGGCCACAAGACCCCGACACCAGGACTCACATACACACAGCTATAAAATAACAGCTACATATCAATAAGGAAACAGTGGAGTCCCCGCCATTCTCTGGGAAGCAATAAAGGCCACACTTCGAGATGGTGAGTTAAACACAGGCAAGAAATGACAGCCTAAGAAAAACACACTTTAGAACCGGAGGCATCCCAGGACGCAGTGAACTCCCCTGCTACTTTGAGGGACCGGATGCATCACCAAATGGTGTAGTGTAGTTCCTATATCCCTGATAGGCTCTGCGCATTGGAATAATATACACTATAGATTTGACAAAGGACTGAGGTCAGTATGTCTCTATTGAGTACATTAAACTTAATTACTTGTGTGTGCCAGCTAACTCAGAGGTCACTAGAAACTTTCTCGAATGAACAAGAAGAGATTAGTTTCTGACAACCGCATAAACATGACAACTTTGTTTCCCTTAGAGTCGGAACAATATCTTCAGAGTCTTGGAAACAATAGAATACAGTTTCACTCAGTCAATTGTGCATCCTTCGTTTCTACAGAGTTGCACAGAAATAGGGAGACAGGCGTTTCAATAAAAGGGTTTATCGAACAGTCTTATTTCTCATGCAAGAGATATGAACTGCTACAATCGTAAGACAGAATGCGAAGTATAATGCGTACAGCGCAAACAGTAATATGAAATAATACTGTAATAGCACGCTCTGTTGGTATGTAATATATAAAAATATGTACATAAATAACACAGGCTAAAAGACTCAACTGGTCCTTCTAAAATAATTCTACCCCAGTGCACCTAACCTAAGTCTTGTACGAGTGAAGAAGAAGTAGGTGTTGTTTTTAGCTATAGTCTAGTTTGGTTTAGTTTTGCCAAGAATTGCCAAAAGCTTCTCTAGGTTCTAATCAGCTCCATACCTTAGAAAGAGAGGGCGGTATCTCTTTCCTGGGACTCGATCTCTAACACCCCACAAGGGGAGTCAGGAACACTGGATCTGGATTCTCGGCAAGGCGGATGACAGCATCCGGTCAGTGCGTCAGTTGGGAAGATGACTTCCTTCTGGACTTGCTGTGGCGAGCAGCGTTGTGCAAGTAGGTAGCCGAACCACACTGTGCCTTGCCATAGCAGGTGAAGGTATATTTATACCTTGAAGGTGTTTAGGAATGCCAGTATTGACTGAGAAGTCGGGCATATGAAAGTCATGAATGAACCCCTAAGGAATAGATGTTCATGCATAATAAATGAGTTCTTGGGGAAATCAATATTCAAGCGAGGGGAAGTCCTAAAGGCTTAAGAGTCTGGTTTTCCAGGAATTCGTTGTGACGTAGATAAACGGATGTAAGTAGCCATGCCTGTATTTGGTTAGCATAGACAAAGCCTAAATAAGGACTGGATTTCTATGCCTATATAAGGGCAATGTGAAATGTACTTATATAAGGGCATGGATCAGGAAATTCATATGGAATCTAAATCGATACACAACACCCACTCCACTTTCGTATGTATGACATTACTAAATTCTGAACATGTTAACACATCTAAAAGTGCTAAAAGCATGTTTCAAATACATAACAAAAAATGTATTTAAAAGTGTTGCTATACGCATTAAAGCAATGTTTCATTCTAAGCATATGTTGACATTTGACTGCTAACTGAATAATCATGAAAAAAGAGCTGAAACCATTTCATGTCAGATTACATAAAACTATTTGTTTGTGGACAAGGACATACATTGTCTCTGGAAGTATTCAAAGAATTCTTGTTCTCTATGAATAGTTCCACTGTAAGCAGATTACTTGTGCCAAAAAATAAAAAAATATAAATTTGGAAAAGAAAATTAATCATAGGAAAAAGTTCTAAAGTTAGTACCTTGTTTTGAAAAATGAAGGTCAAATTCAGAGTCTCTCACTACACTGTGCGCCACAATTAAAAGTCAGTGTTAGAGCTTGGAGAAAACATTAAATCTTCTATTTCTGTTGACAAAACGTCATCCCCATTGTAGTTGAAAGTTGGAATACCTCGTTTAGAAGATTAACCGCACATAGATGTGAAGCATCGTCTTCAGCATTGGTCGCATCAGCAATGTTCGAATTGAAAGTTACCTGCGTGCCTGATGTCTCCTCTCGTGCCTCAGCAGTTGCAATTTGCGTCTTTGAGATCTCAATGAATGCCGTCATCAGAATTGGTAGCCGCTGGGGACAACACAGAGCATGGGCCATTACAGGGTCCAGCAGAGTATCGACATCCTTTGGCATGACTGATGGGAGTGTTAGACAGATGTCTAGCATGCATTCTTCACCGCATAGCCGGCAGCGTAGAACAGGTAATATGCAATCTTGCCAGATTGGTCTGAATGACAGAAACTATGTGGTATTTAATTCGCGCAGACGAGGTAAACCCAAAATTTGGACGATGCGCTCACAACACTTCATCTCCTGTAGAGCTCTCTCCACAGTGAATTGGGTGTCACTGGTGATTTCGTTTACCATATCGCAGCAGTAGGAGTAAAAAGAGTATCCCTGCAATGAGTCCCAAAAGGTGGGGCAGTCCGCGAAACACAGAGTGCACAAAGTTTGGAAAGATTCCGAGGACTGCTTGAAAAGGTTCTAACAGTCCATAAAACACGGTCTTAAATACGTGTACAATACCGCTCGTATCAGACATGTTTAAGATATGACCTAATGTTTCTGAGAAATGTATAGGCCAGTTTGTATTCAAAAGGGCATGTATCTCGGCAGAAGTCCTTGCGACTTGTAGATCATAGGTCTCTTTGGCCGAGGTCAGTGGCATAGTTTTTTGCCAAAGAATGGCTTTCATTCTGCTTAGAGTATCAATTCGTATAGAAGAGATGTTCAGTGAAGGCCATAACGGCGACTCCCTGACTGTCTTGGTTTGTGGTAACAATACTTGCATACAGCAAGTGACCCTGGATGACACAGTTACTAGATATGGAATACCTGGCAACTTGCCACAGCAGCTGTGATCGTTCATCATAAGGTAACTTCCATTTGAAAGTTGTCCAAAAATTAGATCAATCACTGCAGCTGGTGAACCTTGCCGGTAACAGGATAAGTTGTTAGAGGAACCATCACAGGCCCCGTGAAAATTAATACCCTGGCAAAGGAGAGAACCGCTTAGTGCATTTTCACAGTTAGTACCGCTAAGAAACACTTCACGTCCCCCACTCCAACATCTGTGAGTGTATGGTAAATCCCAGGATGCCTTGATGTATTCTTTACCCAACCTTTCATATTTGCCTGCTGGTATGTGTTTTAGGCAATACTGAAAATGGAAAATTGTAACAGGCAGAGTGATTGTTCCATGTATTATCCATTCAGTAGCTGGTGTTTCTGCTAATGGTAATCTTTCAAGTTTTTCAATGCTCAGCACTGAATAGCCTGCTCCCCTTTGTGCCAGTTTGATCTGTTTATCAGTGAGATTGAATTCTGAAAACAGTGATGTAGTATTGATTAAATGCCAAGGCACATAGCCTGAACCCAAATTTTGGAGCGCCCAACCTAATAGCATGATAGAACGTAGCTGAGACTGACCATGTTGCAACATGACCAAGTCTTGTTCCATGATGTCTATGGCAAAAGACACAATGCTGCCAAAGAATATATCCTGGACGACAGAGTCGATAACCCATTGTCAACTACAGAGAGAGATTTTTCTAAATGAATACGATCAATTTCTCGTATTCGTTCTGCAGTCTCTGCTTGCGTAATCTTCCATATTTCGTTATATGCACCGGCATATATGAAACATTTTTTATGTGGTTTTCTTGGTCCTAGCAAGAATTCCCTAAGGTCTGCACCATCTTTAAGTAAAGATAAGTGTTGCTTTACATCCTGTAGTGTAGCTTTCTGGAGCCAATAAAGGCATGGCTTCCCTACACTGTATGTTTTTATTACCCCAGGATGCTGTCTTTCAACATATCTTGGGTCTGGCCTATTGACTTTGAAACCTTGAGTTTTGTTCGGGAATCGATCGTGACAGTTATTTGTGTCTATGGGGCAGAGCAACCATTTGTTCCAATCTGGATCTGATCTGTTGTGATGCAAAATATGTACGTCGCCCTCCCCCTGTGTGAAGCTATTACTCGCAGGTATTGGTATGGTCGGTGCGTTCATGTCCTTGATCTTGGCTAACCCAAGGCAATTCAAAAAAGTGTCATTCAAAAACATAATTTGCTCAGGGATGATACAGGCTCTAAACAAAGCTTCTACCCCCTGCACTTGCCAATCTTTTGAACCCCAGACAGTCTTTGTCTCAATTTGGTATTTCCAAAAGTCGAAACCCTGTCAAGACATTTGGGAAAAAAAGGCTGCAGAATACATCTGTTTGGTATTGGTCAACATACTTTTCATTCCTGTTCTGTTCACATTTTTAAAGTAAAATGATTTAGCATTGGATACATACGGAAACTTATTCGCAAAAGTTTTTGAGCTAACCTTTGGAGGTGTAGGACAATGTTCCCATTGGTTATACATAAAACATTTCTAGGCATTGAAGATTTGTGCAAGAAATGATGACCGTAAAGGTTATAACAATACATTTGTTCATAATCTGATGAACCTTCTAAATATTCATGATTTGTGAATACTGCAGACATCTCAAGACCAGACATCATATTATTAACAGTCTCGAAGTCCCAATCATCAGGAAAGGTACTAGAGGTAATAAAGTCACTTAATGAAATCTTGAATAAGGGTGGAATCTTCAACAGCTCCGACGGGCCAAAAGTGTTATATTCTGTTTTGTTTTTGTCAAAAAGAGGGAGGAAGGAGAAGTGATCACTTGATCAGCGGACACTGTTTACCACTCAGGTTGGTGGAAGGTCCAGTCACAGCGTGTGCCCGTATCTGAGAATACAACAACGAGGGGTTGCTGGACTGTTCCAATGTGTAACTAAGGGAAGATTTAACTGGCGTGACCAAAGGTGTAGGAGTAACACCCTAGGGCATCCATTTTGTTGGATGGATTTGCCTCACACACCCAGAAGGGTGTCATGCTTCATCATCGGCGGTTGCTCCTCGTCGGGGAGGCGGTGCAATCCCCGACGGGCTCACCTCAAAGAGGGGCTCTTTGGCGGAGATCTTTTTATCCAACAGCCTTATGGTGAGGTGTGGGTGTGTGGGCAGGGTGGTGTGTGGTAGTGAGAAGGGATTTTAAAATGTAGCTAAGGGTACCGGAATTCACTTTATTCTGGGGGTCCCCTGGCTGCAATTAAAAACAGGGGGCTAGCTCACTAGGTGTCAACGAGTAAGTTCAGGTGACCCTAGATGGGGCTAGGGGTGCAGATGGTCGACATGTTTCTCGCAATGGGTAATAGTTACCCGCGATTCATCAGGACCAATAAAAAGGTGAACAACAACATGCTGGTGTCATGTGTGAAGTGGTGTGTGTATTACCTCTGTGGGGGTTGTCCTATGCCTACAAGTCAAGAACTAACAGCCACCAGAGGGGTCGGCGGGACTAGACATCAAGGATGAGTCATTGGGTCAAAACTCCAATCTCTTGTGTTCTGGCTGCATGACCTACCCTTCTCCGCCGAGCTCGAGTATTCTGTTTTGTCCCAAGCTATACCATCTGGTATGGGAACGGCTGTGATGTTCACTGCTGACAAGTCTCTTTGTTCACGATGGGATGATTTGTGTGGCTTGAGAAGTAAGTTTACTTGTTTACTTGCCGTGTCCCATTTTGACATATCTTCCATTTATCAGCCTACCCAGAGTTATTACTAGAGCTAAGCAAAGCAGACGAAAAAGTATTCCCAACACAATTCATAGTTCATTCCATGGTGAAACCAGATAAGTTTTTTCCAAGTGATGAAAAAAGGCAGTTGCTTGTTCTATGAAAGTTATTTTTACTGACGTTGTTTCAGGTTCGTTGGGATCCTCAGAAAACGTATAAAAATTAATGAAATAGCCAGAGGCAGTTCTGGCAATGGTTGGAATTGCGTCCGGATTTGTTGAAATTGCTGGAACCACTTGATCACTTGTTACTTCATTGTAGACAGGTGCTTCAGGATGAACTGTTATTTGGGTCTCAAGAGGAACGAGTTCCATATCTTTGTTGCTTAGTCCTTCTTTCCTCACTGCATATTCCTCAATGGGAATGAGCCTCTCAGTTTGAACCTCTTGGATTGTAGCTAGAGGAGTGCGTCTGCTACATTGGTGGAGTCCACTTGGCTTACTGCTTAGTATCGGCCAAATAGTGTGGTTTGATTAGGTCGATAGACACAAATCGGTTCTTCTTTTTAACAGCAAGGGGCGGTAGTATCACAATTCTTGTTCCGTGGATTGCTAGGGCAGGTACTGGTTGTCTGTAAGAAGGCCCAAATTTCTTCTTGTCCGCGATCTTTTCTCTGACTAGATCACCAAGCTGTGGGATCCAGACAGGCCTTGCTGGGACGGTTGGTTTTTCCCCAGTGGTGGTTTGCTTCAGGAACACGTTGCTTTGTTTCATTCTTAGTTCATTTAAGTCCTGTAAAACAGCGAAATGACCTTTGATATCAAATGTCTTAGTTTCCACCACCGCTAAATGACAATCAAGGTCCGCAACCAACATTCTTGTCTCAAATAGGACCTCATATGGATTGACACCCCCTAGACAACTTCTTGGCAAGTTGTAAGACTACGTTGGACCCCAATTAGATGTTTGACCCACCCATCACCCGAACCTAATACCCTAGCTGTTATAGACCTTTTATGTCCCGTTTTTTTTCTTTCCACAACCGAATTTCCCTCAGGGTGGAATGGAGAAGAGTACTGCAATGCAACGGCAAAACTAGCCATGGCTTCTTTGTAGGCTTGAGAGCTGAACGCCGGACCCTAGTCAGAATATAGCGTGCCTATTGCGTATGTGCTGATAAAGACTCGCAAATCTTTTATAACAGTTCAAGCATCAGCTGAGCGTTGAGGCCACGTCCAAAGGAACTTAGAACATGAATCCACTGCGACCATGATATATTTATAGTTACCATCCCTTTGTAAGGGACCGCAGTGGTCCAGGAAAACGCAAGCTATTGGTTTATCTGAAATTAACAGGGGTGTCTGCGCAGGACGTTTCACGGTACAGACTTTCATCTGCTGACATATTTCACAGTCCAGGACATAGTTCCTGGTCTGTTTTCTAATTCCTGGCCACCAATACCTCTGTTTTAATAAAGATACTGTTGCAGAAACACCCGCATGAGCAGAGGCGAGCACTTCATGTGCTGCTAGGATTAGCCCTAATCTATGTTCCATGTTTGGAATTACCCTATCCCCCACTCGATGATTCGAGCAAACGAAACATTGTTTGTATCAGTTATGTATGAGTATTTGAGTAGAAACCCTTTAGGGAACGCTGCACTGCTGCCTTTGCTTGTCGCATTGACAGCCAACATTATTTCACTGTCTATTTTCATTTTTGAACGAGTGATTGCAGCCACGGAAGTCGTTTGCACAGTTGCCTTCGTGGCTGCATCAGCCAATGAATTTCCTTCAAAGTGAACACCATCACGTTGATGACTCAGTGTGTGTATCACGCAAGTGTTTTGTAGTCCGTTTCGCAACTGAACTACTTGTTCCCAAAGCGTTTTATGCTTGATTGTGTCACCTTTTGGATCTTTGAAACCATTTTGAAGCCAATTCTGTAAATATTCATTGTAAGATTGAACACAGTAGAAAGAATCGCACACTTTAAGTGTGGGGAATTCGCAATCCGTATTTTCAAGTTCCACGATGAATGCCTATAGTTCAGCTCGCTGAGCTGTACAATCTCCAAGAGATTGTGTTTTTGTGACCATAGGTCTGAATTTGCCATCGCACATACGACCTTTAACGATCACGCGTGCTGCACTATAAGATTGTTCCCATCCGTAGCGGGTTGTGCAGATCCGTCAGTATAAATTATACATTCATACTGGTCTAGAGGTAGAATTTCAGTAGGCAGAGGACATTCTTGTTCATATTGCAGGAATTCTTGTATTTTTAAATAAGGATCAAAAATGTATTCAACATCATTTGCAGCAAGAGAATTAACCCATTGTATGCTTCTCGGCTGTAAAGCTTTAGCATTTGGAATGCTCGCTTTAGTCGCTGCCTCTAAGGCAAGTACAGGAGTTACGACCATTATACGTTTCCCCTGTACTAAGGCTCTTTCTTTTGCTACAGCTGTTTGAACTGCTTCAGAATTTTATCTGTAGAAGTAAATTTAATTTCTGCTTGTGTATACAAATGTGGTTTGTATGCAATTGGTACCTTTTCACCTTCGTTAAAAGTTAAGTAGGTGAATCCGCATTGACCCAGAATAATTCGGATCACTAAGTTGCGTATATTTACATGTGTTTGTAAATGTTTAGTTGCTAACATGTCTGCTTGGAGTGGATGCAGAATTTCTGTGTGTTTTTGTGTCCAATGTACTGTTTTAAAATCAGGTTTGATTAATTCGTAGAGAGGTTTAACCCTTTCAGCGTAGTTAAAATGTAAGTTCTTCCGAAATTTAGGAAACCTAGAATTGACTGTAAGTTTTTCAGCGTTTTGGAGGTTGGAGCAGCGCAAACTTTTCTAAAAAGTTGGCTGCCAGGCTTTTTCCTTAACTTGATAGTTCATATCCTAGAAAAAGGACGTTGAGATGGGCAATTCTTGATTTCTTAAAATTGAATTTGTATCCGCGACCACAGCGCCTCTGGCCTGGTTGCCCCCTCGCTCCTCCGCGCCCCTGCTCCAGGGCACCTTGCTGTGCCTGGTCTTCTCTGACGCCGAGAGCGGCGCCCCAGCCGCTGCAGGGCCGCCCGCTCAACCCGATCCCATTTCCTGCCGATTCCCACCTGCGGCCCCGCCCCCTCGCCAGTCCATTGGTGGACGCGACCCTGCCTCCCAGCTGACCCGCCCTCCCGGCTCCCCTCTTAAGGGGACCACGCACTCACCTGGCTAGCGACCACAGCGCCTCTGGCCTGGTTGCCCCCTCGCTCCTCCGCGCCCCTGCTCCAGGGCACCTTGCTGTGCCTGGTTTTCTCTGACGCCGAGAGCTGCGCCCCAGCCGCCGCAGGGCTGCCCGCTCAACCCGATCCCGTTTCCCGCCGATTCCCGCCTGCGGCCCCGCCCCCTCGCCAGTCCATTGGTGGACGCGACCCCGCCTCCCAGCTGACCCGCCCTCCCGGCTCCCCTCTTATGTCGCCCCCTCAGCGACCGCGCAGCGGACGCGCGCAGCGGGAGCACCGATTGAGCGCCGAAGGTGCGCCAAAGGTAAGCTCGTCTGCGCCCGTCCGAGCCTGGACTGCGCCCAGCGCCAGGACCCCTGGCCCCCGCAGACCCCAGCCAACTCGCCGGACGTACGACGCCACCACCCTCAACGCACTCAACGCCGGCAGAGTCCCGGGCTGCTACCGAGCCACCCCGAGACGCACCCACGGACCCTTCTGCTGCAACTCCTGCAAGTTCACCTGCCTCCGGACCGTCACTACACCTACACCAACCAAGACGAGCAACAGCAGCAGCCACCTGAAATGCATCCTGCTCAACACCCGCTCCGTCCACAGGCACGCCATCGAGATCTGGAACCTGCTCGACACCACAGCCCCAGACGTCGCCTTCTTCACGGAAACATGGATGAACGCCTCCTCAGCGCCTGACATCGCCATCACCATCCCAGACCGCTACAAGATCATCCGAAGGGACCGCATCAACCACACCGGAGGAGGCATCGCCATCGTCCACAGGAACACCATCCGCATCACGACCAACACCGATGACACCCTCGCAACCGCTGAGCACCTGCACTTCCAAGTCCACATCAACCCCAAGACCACCCTCAGAGGCACCCTCATCTACAGACCCCCTGGACAACGCACACAATTCAGCGAAGACATCGCCGACTTCATCAGCCCACACGCCCTCTGCTCCGCTGACTACATCCTCCTAGGGGACCTCAACTTCCACCTGGAGAACAACAACGACCGCAACACCACCACCCTGCTGGACAACCTCGCCAACCTGGGACTCAAGCAACTGGTGACCACCCCCACCCACTACGCCGGACACACACTCGACCCAGTCTTCTCATCCAGCAAGGACATCGCCTTCAGCCACGCCACCAGACTCCACTGGACGGACCACAGCTGCGTCCACTTCAGCTTCACAAGGACCACGATCCACCACCACCAGCAACAGGCTGCACGCAGGAACTGGAACAAGATCACAGCCGACCAGCTCGCGTCCTCCCTGAGCATAAACCCTCCCACCAGCACTACGAACCCTAGCCAGGCGGCCACCAACCTCACGAAGTGGATCAGCGACTGCGCAGATGAGCTCGCCCCCCTGAGGACCCCGCCCAGCAGACCCGGTAGCAAGAAAGCCCCATGGTTCACCGACGAACTCAAGAGCTCCAAGAAGAACTGCAGAGCCCTCGAGAAAACCTGGCGCCGAGACCCAACACCGGACAACATGACTGCCCTCAAGCTCGCCACCCGAAAACACCACCAACTCATCCGCGCCACCAAGAAAACTGCATTCAAGGAACGACTGGATAACAACGCCCACAACAGCAAGGAACTCTTCAACATCGTCAAAGAGCTCTCCAACCCCAACGCCGGAAACAACGACATCACCCCTTCGCAAGACCTCTGCAACTCCCTCGCCTCCTACTTCCACAACAAGATCGCGGACATACACAACAGCTTCAGCACTCGACCGACGATCAACACGACCGAACCACCGCCCCCTACCACCACCCTCCGCGCCTGGACTCCGATCAGCACCGAAGTCACCGTCCGCACGATGAACTCCATCCACTCCGGATCTCCGACCGACCCCTGCCCTCACCACGTCTTCAACAAGGCCGACGCCATCATCGCACCCCACCTGCGGGACATGATCAACACCTCCTTCGACACTGCTACCTTCCCGTAGAGCTAGAAGCACGCCGAACTCAGCGCTCTACTCAAGAAGCCATCGGCTGACCCCACCGACCTCAAAAACTACTGCCCCATCTCGCTGCTCCCGTTTCCTGCAAAAGTCATCGAGAAGACCGTCAACAAGCAGCTGGCCGCCTTCCTCGAGACGAACGGATCCCTCGACCCCTCGCAGTCTGGCTTCCGGGCCAACCACAGCACCGAGACCGCCCTGATCGCAGTCACCGATGACATCCGAGCGCTGCTCGACAACGGAGAAACAGCGGCCCTCATCCTCCTCGAGCTCTCCGCGGCCTTCGACACTGTCTGCCATCGTACCCTAGTACAACGCCTCAGCAACGTCGGAGTCCAAGAGAAGGCACTGGAGTGGATCATCTCCTTCCTCGCCGGAAGGACACAGAGAGTCCGCCTCCCTCCGTTCAGATCAGAAGCCACCGAAGTCATCTGCGGCGTCCCTCAAGGCTCCTCGCTCAGTCCAACCCTCTTCAACATCTACATGAGCCCCCTCGCAGACATCGCACGCCAGCACAACCTCAACATCATCTCCTACGCCGACGACACCCAGCTGATCCTCTCCCTTACCAACGACCCCGCCACCTCCAGAGACAACCTTCACGAAGGGATGAAAGAGGTAGCCGAATGGATGAAGAACAGCCGCCTGAAACTGAACTCAGATAAGACGGAAGTCCTCATCCTGGGATCCTCACCAGCCGCTTGGGACGACTCCTGGTGGCCCCCCGCCCTAGGCAGCGCACCCAAACCAACAGACCACGCACGCAACCTGGGCTTCATCCTGGACTCCTCCCTCTCCATGACCAGACAAGTCAACGCCGTCTCCTCGTCGTGCTTCAACATCCTGCGCATGCTTCGTAAGATCTTCCGGTGGATCCCCACCGAGACCAGGAAGACGGTCACCCAGGCCCTCGTCACCAGCCGTCTGGACTACGGCAACACCCTCTACGCCGGAAACACCGCCAAACTCCAGAAGAGATTCCAGCGGATCCAGAACGCCTCAGCACGACTCATCCTGGACATCCCCCATCGCAGCCACATTTCCGGACACCTGAGAGATCTGCACTGGCTCCCGGTCAACAAGAGAATCACCTTCCATCTCCTCACCCACGCACACAAAGCCCTACACAGCCAAGGCCCAGGATACCTCAACAGCCGCCTCAACTTCTACGCTCCCAAACGGCAGCTTCGATCGACCAGCCTCGCCCTCGCCGCCGTCCCCCGCATCCGTAGAGCCACCACAGGGGGACGGTCCTTCTCCTACCTCGCCGTCAAGACATGGAACTCCCTCCCCACCCACCTCCGCCTGACCCAGGACCACCTCGCCTTCAGGAAGCAACTCAAGACCTGGTTGTTCGAGGCCCTCGTCACCAGCAGTCTGGACTACGGCAACACCCTCTACGCCGGAAACACCGCCAAACTCCAGAAGAGACTCCAGCGGATCCAGAACGCCTCAGCACGACTCATCCTGGACATCCCCCATCGCAGCCACATTTCCGGACACCTGAGAGATCTGCACTGGCTCCCGGTCAACAAGAGAATCACCTTCCATCTCCTCACCCACGCACACAAAGCCCTACACAGCCAAGGCCCAGGATACCTCAACAGCCGCCTCAACTTCTACGCTCCCAAACGGCAGCTTCGATCGACCAGCCTCGCCCTCGCCGCCGTCCCCCGCATCCGTAGAGCCACCACAGGGGGACGGTCCTTCCCCTACCTCGCCGCCAAGACATGGAACTCCCTCCCCACCCACCTCCGCCTGACCCAGGACCACCTCGCTTTCAGGAAGCAACTCAAGACCTGGTTGTTCGAGCAGTAGCCGATCCCCCCCCACTCCCCCCCCCCCCCAGCGCCTTGAGACCCTCTGGGTAAGTAGTGCGCTATATAAATGCGATGATTGATTGATTGATTGATTGATATCCTTCAGAGGCGAAACCCAGAATAATGCTGTTCAAGGGCCTATCCAAGTAATCGTCCTTCAGATAAATATAATCGACATATGACAATGCCTCGTCATCATAAGTTTGTAGTAACTCTCTTACCCTCACTGAGAATAACCCAGGTCTGTTCTTGAATCCTTGAGGGAGACGACAGAAGTGACTCTGTGTCCCCATTATTGAGAAAGCAGTCAAATACCTACTTTCAGGTGCAATGTTTTGACAAAAGAAACTATTTGAAATATCTAATGTGGTTTTATATCTTTTACGCACAATGTTATTCATTAATGCTGTACTGTGTGCATTTTGCACTGCAAATGTTTTGCAACAAGGGTTTAGATGTCTGTAATCCAAAACTAGACTATATAGATTGACTGGTTTGGAGACAGGAAACAAAGGATTGTTCATTAATGAGGTCCATGTTTAAATCACCCCTTGGTATTCAAGTTGATCTAGGATCTCCCTGACCTGTTTTTTAGCTTCTTGCTTAACTGGATACTACCTTTGTGCAGTTGGTTGATTTTTGAATTTCATGGTGAGGAGAATCCTCATCCCATCCTACATGATTTTTGTATAATGCTGGGGTTTTGGGCAACTGTCCATTTCCTGGCATAAGTATATTGGAATATAGTTAGAGAAGGCTCGCATAATGATGTCTTCGCCATGTGGGCACTCCCTGACAAATTCTTGTGGCCAGTCTTGTTCTGCTAGAAGGATATCATAGCCTTTAGAAAGTCGCTCCCAAAAGAGTGCTTTCACTTTTCTTGGTATATATCCCTTCATCTGGACTGTTATTTCATATAACCTATGTGGAGAACTAACACTGGTATCTACAGATTCAACTTCAATGTCCTCATTCAAGTCCACTGTCTCTAGAAGTCCCTTCAGGTTCAGGCGAGCTATTATTACTTCTGCTGCGCTGTCCAACATTGTCTGAGCCCATTCTCCGTTCTTGAGTTGTGTTCTCAAGATGCTCGGCATGTCTGATTTTTAGACCTGCTACCTTCTTTTTGGTGTATTGAGGCTTTGGTTTGCTTTTCTGAACGTGTTAATCATCTTTGGACTTCGCTCGTTCTTCCTTGTTATCCGACCGTCCTCTTCTTTTGGATGTCTGTGACGATATCTGAAAGGTACGAGAGGAACACGTATCAGTATCTTGATACCTGTCAGGTTTTCTCAAATTATCCCTATTTCTGAGGTTGGACCTCCTTTCAGAGGGCTCCTTTTGAAGAGACCTACCTCGGGAATGAGAAAGCTTCTCTTTGGAAGGTTGTTTGCTATTTTCCCACTTCTTTTTAGAAGATGTAGGAGTGTTTTTAGTAAAGGCCTTTTCTGGACTTCCAAACAGTTGGGGTTTAACTGGTTTCAACTGTGTAATTCTAGTAATTGTTGTATTTCATTCAATAATTGTTCGACTGACATTGCTTCAATATCAGGGTCAGGTGTGTAGCCGGCTAAGGCCGACCATATTGCTCCTGGTCTACCTAGTGGACCGAGCCTGGTAATGTGATTTAAATGTTTTAGGGCGCCTTTAAACCAGAGCTCATGCTCCTGGTATGTGAGTGGAATTTCAATATCCTCAAAAGGAATATATTCCTCTGGTGGATCATTTTCTTTGTAGAAGTGAAACGCGTGTTACTGGATTTTATTCAGGGAATACTATCCATGAGTAGAATACCTCTGTCTGGTGATATTCATGTGCCTCTGTCACAAAAACTGATCTACCACCTCTTGATGATAGGCCATGTTTTATAAGTTTCAGAGTGATGGCTCTTCTTAAATTTGGAGGAATGATTTCTTGGAAACCTGTTAAATTAAAAGTTGCTTCGGCGTTACCGCCTGTAGCTCCACCTCTTTCGGTGTGGTTGGGTCTGTCGGCCATTGTTTACTGAAAAATTGCAGAGCAAGTTTCAGGGGAACAAAGATAAGGTGCACAATATTTTGGAACACTGTATCCTTCAACGTTGAACAAACCAAAAAGCTAATACATAGGATTTTTCATCCTACTCTGCTATGGTGGATATTATCCCTTAGCCACTCCAGACATCTATTGGAGTATTATGAGTAAAGGGGTCTCAGAGAAAAGCACGACGAGTTACTTTAGTATCTAGCATTAAATTAGTGTCTTACCAAACTGTTGGGCGCCATGTAATGTAGTTCCTATATCCCTGATAGGCTCGGCGCTTTGGAATAATATACCCTATAGATTTGATATAGAACTGAGGTCAGTATGTCTCTATCGAGTACATTAAACTTAATTACTTGTGTGTGCCAGCTAACTCAGAGGTCACTAGAAACTTTCTCGAATGAACAAGAAGTGATTCGTTTCTAACAACCACATAAACATGACAACTTTGTTTCCCTTAGAGTCGGAACAATATCTTCAGAGTCTTGGAAGTCTTGTGTAGTGTAGGGACATGCTGGTGGTAGTGTTTTAGGGTTTAGGGGTGTAGTGGTTTAGTGTAGTATTGTAGTGTTTGTGTAGGGTCATGCTGGGGGTAGTGTATTAAGGTACTGTTGTAGTGTTTGTGTAGGGAAGTAAAGTGCTTTATGGTAGTGTTGGGGGGTCGTGCTGGGTAGTGTAAATGTAGAAAAAGGACTGTGTGTCAAGGGTGGGTGGTGCAGGGGTACTAAATTAGACTGTAGGGTAGTTTAGGGTAGGGTAGTGTGGGTAGTGTACTTTTACTTACCTTTACAACTTTTACAACGAGTATACCTTTAACATGCATGCCTTTACGTTGTAAAGGCATATGTGCTAAATTGTAATTGTAATTTATATTTATATAGCGCATTATCACCAACCCCTCTAAGCGCTTGCTTTGGGAACCCGTCCTGGTTTTTCCCTGTGAGATAACCCGCACTGGGCACCCCATAGGTGAAAGCCAGACATCCCGCCGCGGGGGCCATAGTGGAGATTAAGCAAGCTATTGCCCGGAGTTGCAGAGTGTGAACCCGTGATTCGAGCAGGCACCGAAGCGAGAATTATCAAGTCCATGGGCATTTTGGGCTCAAGACCTTGCCGCGTCGGGAATTGAACCCTGGTCCCGGGTCTGACCTCTGCTTCATGGTCTGCCTCTTCTAACCATTGAGCCACACTTATCCACTAAAGGCATATTCCTTCTAAAAGTTTTCGTTCTTTTAATTTGCGGCCTAATAGTACATGAGGGATTATTTTTGCGGATTGATGGTATGCGGACTGATGGTATACGGGATAACGCCATATATTCGTTGCTATGTCATATATAAAATTACATACATAAATAACACAGGCTAAAATACTCAACTTGTGCTTCTAAAATAAATCCTACCCCAGTGTACTTAACCTAAGTCTGGTACGAGGGAAGAAGTAGGTGGTGTTTTAGCTATAGTCTAGTTTAGTTTAGTTTTGCCAAGAATTGCCAAAAGCTTCTCTAGGTTCTAATCAGCTCCATACCTTAGAATGTAAATGTAAATGTAAATGTAAATGTACAGGAATTTATATAGCGCAAATCACCGAGCGGTTTCTAAGCGCTTGCTTAGGGAACCCGTCCTGGTATTCCCCTGTGAGATAACCCCGGCAGGGTATTCGCAAGGTGAAAGCCAGGCATCCCGCCGCGAGGGGCCGTTGTGGAGATTAAGCAAGCTATTGCCCAGAGTCGCAGTGTGAACCCGTGAATCGAGTAGGCACCGGAGCGAGAATTGTCGAGTCCATGGACATTTTTTAGGACTCAAGACCCCGCCGAGCTGGGAATTGAACCCTGGTCCCGGGCTGACCTCTGCTTCCAGGTCTGCCTCCTCTAACCAGTGAGCCACACTTCTCCGAAATGAGAGAGGTTGGTATCTCTTTCCCGGGACTCGATCTCTAACACCCCGCAAGGGGAGTCAGAAACACTGGAGCTGGATTCTCGACAAGAAGGATGACAGCGTCTGGTCAGTGCGTCAGTTGGGGAGATGACTTCCTTCTGGACTTGCTGTGGGGAGCTGCATCGTGCAAGTAGGTAGCCGAACTGCACCGTGCCTTGCCATAGCAAGTGAAGGTATATTTATACCTTGAAGGTGTTTAGGAATGCCAGTATTGACGTAGAAGTCGGGCATTTGAACGTCATGAATGACCCCTAAGGAATAGATGATCATGCATAATAAATGAGTTCTTGGAGAAATTAATATTCAAGCAAGGGGAAGTCCTAAAGGCTTAAGAGTCTGGTTTTCCAGGAACTCGCGGCGACGTAGATTAACGGATGTAAGTAGCCATGCCTGTATTTGGTTAGCATGGACAATGCCTAAATAAGGACTGGATTTCTATACCTATATAGGGGCAATGTGAAATGTACCTATATAAGGGCATGAAGCGGGAAATTCATACGGAATCTAAATCATTAAACAACAATAGTGCTCTGACAACTGGTCATGGGTAAGGCATGGTTCATGTGACTAGACACCCAAAGATGCATATATCACTAGGGCAACATGGCTAGCAAGACTCTGAATTAGCTTTGCTCTAGCATGGCACACTGCACCCTCATCGCATACATAACAGATGAAGCAGGGATTAGACACAGGGGCAATGCCCTAATTGCCCAATGATTGGCCACTTACTACACAGCGTTATATGCCCCACCACCTGTGGTGGATCCAGGGGACCTCTGGAAGTTTGTCAGAGACTTGCCCACACGTTCCCTGATGAACCTGGAAAGAAAGGGATGCCTTGGACATAGATAATACGGGTGAGGAATTGGGGGAGGCTTTGTCCCAGCTGCAGCCTGACAATACACTCAGCCCCAATGGCTTCCTGATGGAGTTCTTTAAGTGTTACAGGGGGCTACTTGTGGACCCACTTAAGGAGGCACCCATG
Organism: Lissotriton vulgaris; assembly: GCF_964263255.1. Taxonomy (NCBI): domain Eukaryota; kingdom Metazoa; phylum Chordata; class Amphibia; order Caudata; family Salamandridae; genus Lissotriton; species Lissotriton vulgaris. Next base: position 642,047 of record NW_028251703.1, read on the forward strand.
CAGTCACAGGAGGAGGGCAGGCTTCCCCTTACCTCCGAATGTCAGATATCATAGTCATACCCAAAGTGGGACAACCACAACTGCTCCTCCTACCCCCACCCCCATATCCCGTCTAAATATAGATGTTAAAATATGGACCAAAGCCCTGGCTAATAGGCTGAGTACTGTGATCACTTCCCTAGTACATGCAGACCAGTCTGGTTTTATGCCTGGGCGAGCCAAAAGCCATAACACCTGGCACCTAAACAATGCCTTGGCACTAGTGGACTGATTGTCCAGAGCGCACTTGCTTCTCTTGCTTAACTTTCACAAGGCATTTTATTCGGTCTGATCGGGATACTTATTCAGTCTCTGGTGCAAGATGAACTTCGGACCCAAGTTCTTTGGCTGGACAAAGCTCCTGTATACAGGCCTACAGGCCTGGTGCAGGTGGGGGGTCCTTTTCTGACACTTTCTTACTACATTGGGGCATTAGACAGGGCTGCCCTCTCTCCTCCTTGTTATTCGTGATAGCAATTGAGCCCTTGGCTGGATGGCTGCAAATCGATGTCCTGGTCAGAGGCTTAGAATGGGCACTCAGAGTTGGGGATAGGATAGTGTCTACTTTCCACTTGTGCACTCCTTCTCAAGATGTTAGCGATGGTGCAGAGGGACTTTCTGTGGCTGCAGAGTACCACACAAGTGGCCCTCTCCAAGTGCCTCTAGTCCATGTATGAGGGAGGTATTGCAACACCAGACTTACGCTCGTACTACCGGGCATCCCACCTCATGCTCATCAATGAATGATGGTTCAATGCCACAGACAATCCCGCCTTTGGCACTGAAAAATGGGCAATTCAGAGGACCTCTCAGTTTCATTTGTTATACTTAGGGACTCCTCCTGGTGACCTCCCGATCACCACATGAGTGACCTTCAAGGTTTGGAGAAAGACTCAAAGGGCTCTTCGATAGACTAAGGGCCAGATGTAGGTAGCCCTTTACCGATCGGAATCGGCCGAAAATACCGATTTTTGGCCGTTCCGATCGGTAGAGGGCTAGGGAGATGTAGGTGCACATATTCGATAATTTTACTGAATCGTTATTATTACCGAATCGGTAATAAGTACTGGTAATATTTACAGATTCGGTAATATTTATCGATTCGGTAAAATTACCGAAAATGCTATGGGCCCGATGTAGGTAAATCCCATTTACCGATTTTGAAATACTGAATTTTACCGATTCGGTATTTCAAAATCGGTAAATGGGATGTAGGTCCCAACATCTGGATTTGTTACCGAATCCTTAACAATTCATTAATTACCGATTCGGTAAATACCGAATCGGTAATGCCCATTCATTCCTATGGGCTTTGAAGCCCATAGGAATGATTAGGCATTACCGATTCGATATTTACTGAATCGGTAATTAATGAATTCACAAGGGTGCAGGGGGTGTCACTTTGACACCCTCTAGCACCCCCAAAACGGGCATGTGTGCAATGTGGCACACAGACATGCCCTAAGGGCACGTCTGTCTGTCACATGGCACATGTGTACATGCACAGATGTGCATGTACACTGGAATCGGTATTTTACCATGGATTTGTATTCCATGGTAAAATACTGATTCTGTAAGCCATGTGCCAATGGAAAATTGGCTACCCACATAGCATTTTCGGTAATTTTACCGAATCGATAAATATTACTGAATCGGTAAATATTACCGATTCGGTAATTATTACCGAATCGGTACTTATTACTGATTCCGTAATAATAACGATTTGGCAAAATTACCGAATATGTGCACCTACATCTCCCTAGCCCTTTACCGATCGGAAACGGACGAAAATCGGTATTTTCGGCCGATTCCGATCGGTAAAGGGCTACCTACATCTGGCCCTTAGTGGGTAGCCAATTTTCCATTGGCACATGGCTTACAGAATCGGTATTTTACCATGGAATACAAATACATGGTAAAATACCGATTCCTGTGTACATGCACATCTGTGCATGTACACATGTGCCATGTGACAGACAGACGTGCCCTTAGGGCATGTCTGTGTACCACATTGCACACATGCCCGTTTTGGGGGTGCTAGAGGGTGTCAAAGTGACACCCCCTGCACCCTTGTGAATTCATTAATTACCGATTCGGTAAATACCGAATCGGTAATGCCTAATCATTCCTATGGGCTTCAAAGCCCATAGGAATGAATGGGCATTACAGATTCGGTATTTACCGAATCGGTAATTAATGAATTGTTAAGGATTCGGCAACGAATCCAGATGTTGGGACCTACATCCCATTTACCGATTTTGAAATACCGAATCGGTAAAATTCGGTATTTCAAAATCGGTAAATGGGATTTACCTACATCGGGCCCTAAATGTTTAACGAGTGAAACACCACTGTGTCACAGAAAATGGTTTCCACAAGTTACATCTTGCAAGGTTTCAAACTCTTGGATGTAAAAGGCATCTTGAAGCTGGGAGATGTCCTTTTGGGTCTCACATGAAATCCTTCCAAAATTGTAGACGGATTATGACTTGCACAGCTCACAATATTTTCAGCACCTACAACTGCGTCATGGCCTCGCTCCATACACTCATGGAACTACCAGAGCATAGTCTTTTTGAGGCCAAAATCCTCATGGGGAGCTGTGCAGAAATAAAATTTCATAAGCATACCGTTTCTTAGAGGTTAATACACTGGACTCCTTCAATCGCCTCAGTGATGTGTGGACGGAACACCTGGGGCAACTTATTGATGATGACTGGAGAGAGGCATGAATGTTGCCTTGCGAAGCCTTGATTGTCACAGGTTCCTACTAATACAATGAAAATACCTTCACAGTACATACTACACAAAAAACAGGTTGTGAAAGATGGTTGTCATGACCTCATCAACCTGCCTGTGATATTTGGTCGAATTAGATGAATTCCTACATACGAACTGGCCGTGCATGAAGCTGACCCCATTCTAGGAGGAGATGGTGGAGTGTCTGGGTAGACCTACCATCTGGCCACAGATTTTTCCTTCTTCATGTCACAGAGGGGAGCAATACTGATAGATACCACAGAGCACTACAATGGCTGGGTCGGGTGGTGGCTAAGTGGGAAATCGGATATCGGAAAGACATTTCTCCCCTATTAATGGAGAGGTGAGAATGCGAGATGAGCTGTTGCATAACCGTGGAGATTCTCATCTACATGGCACCAGGATGTCCGCTTATACGTTATAAGATATGGGCTGCCTGGAGAACTATTAGGACATAGATCTCCAAAGGACCAAGAATCCGTGTGACATACTGGCTGATGAAATTAGGTATTATCAGTGTAAAAAGAGACCGGGGCCCCAGATAAGGACAGGACCAGACCCATGTGTATTGTAATGTTAGCCTGAGATCGGATTTGGGGTAGTGATATTTTTTGGGATATTAGCAAAGCTTATCCAGAAATCTGCATCCTGGTACTCAGTTGGTATGGCAGATATGTTGGGTATCAAGGTTGTCCCTGAACAAGTCTGGTATGTTGTTTTGACTGAAAACCTTATGAAATGTGTTATTAAAAAAGGACAACAAGTGATAGGAGGGGTAGCTGATTTGTGGACTATTAACGCATTGTGATGTAGTGTTTAAAGAGGTGCATTTTCAAGATTGCAGTAAATTTGAGCAGTGTTCAGGCAGGCCTGATGGTTATGGGGATGTTGTTTGGGATCCTTGGTGCATAAATGGAAAAGGCTGCTGCGCTGTTTTCTCTATTTTAGACTTCACTTCACTTTACTTTACTCTGATGGTGTCCTTTATGTGAGTATGTCGAGAAGCACAGATGATGGTTAACTTGCCTTTAAGATAAGTCGGGTGCTGGCCGTGAAGGCTTTGTGAATGATGAAGCAGTTTTTGAAGGGGGTATGTCCCGTTTAGGAGTACTGAAGAAATGTCATCAACATTTGGTGATGAGATCATATTTTTTAGACCTGGGATGAGGTGCTGTAGTGTGTAGGGTGCCTTTAAGGGTTGTCAGCATGGTGTCTAGGAGGCCATAGAGCAGGGCGTTTACACTATCCATATGTGAGAATATGAAGGCTTCAACTGCAGTGCTGAAGTGGCTGTCTGGGAGGAATGATTCCACCGATTTTAGAAGAGAGAATTGGTACCATGCTGTAGTGTCCTTCAACTAATAATGACAGACACTGGGATAACTATTCAAGAGCTTTATTATACACTTCTTATCACGCCCCTGTCCCTACTCTATCTGCCCCTATCCTGTCGATTCCCCTCCTCTTCCTTTCCACCCCACTAACTCCGCCCACCCAGCTACTAGAATGCTGACCACATAACATCTCCCCCTTTCTTAACAAAATTACAAAATGGCATGCTAATCCATTTCTTCAATGAGTCTCTTTGGTGGCTGTATGTCTCGACGGGGTCGCATAGACATGGTTCCAGTAACAGCACCACTCAAGGGTTCACTTAGCTGACCCCTATTCTCTCGATCACCTTGGTCAAACTCTTCCGGGGTGAGCATGTCAGTCCCGCTCACCAAAGGTCCTTTCACGTCTCGTGGACATTTCTTGAAATGCAAGATGTTTCTAGTGACTTGCCGTTGCTCAGATTCTGCGGTTAGCATGGTGCCCTTCTGGTGAGTGACCAATAAAGGTTCATCTCTGAATCGACAGTCAGTCTTTCTTTGCTGATCCTGTTTGACAAGAACATAATCTCCCTCGTGCAAGGACGATGACCTCGCTCTCCTTTTGGTGTCAGCATATGACTTCATTTTGTCCTTGTTGCGTTTATCAGTCACCATCATCTCTTGATGGTCGTGGAGTGGTGATGATGCTTGCAAAGCCCCTTCCCAGGTTGGAATGCGATTTCTCATGGGACGCCCTAGCATGAGTGTTGCAGGGCACTTTCCAGTGGTCGAGTCAGGGGTCGTCCTATATGCTCTGAGAACCTCATTGAGGGCCACTTGCAAGTCCTTCTTTTCAGCAGTGGCTTGTTGGAATGTCTTCTTGATCGTGGCCATAAACCTTTCAATCGTGCCATTCGCTTGTGGCCAGAGGGGTGTAATTTTCCTGTGATTGAAATCCAGATGCTTTGCAAACGCATTGAACTCCTGCCCATTGAATGGAGGCCCATTGTCTGTCTTCACCTCTCTGGGGACCCCCCATGTTGCGAACACTTCATCCAGCACCTTGAGAGTGCTAGAGGTGCTTGCGGATGGCACAAATTGTGCGATGGGATATCGCGAGTACTCGTCGATTATGGCCAACACGTATTTGTCAGAGGATAATGGTCCATAGAAATCTATGGCGAGTTCTTGCCATACTCCATTGGGTAGGGCGGTCATTTGCAAGGGAGCTGGTGGGTCACCTTTGTTGGTCAGTTGGCACAGATGACAATCTTTCATTGTGGACTCTACCATTTGGTCGAGGGCAGGAAACCACACACGTTCCCTGAGGGCTCGCTTTGTTGAAACTACTCCTCGATGTCCTTCATGTGCAAGGTCGATGACACCTTGCCGTAGTTGACTGGGGATCACAATCCGCTGACCCCGTAGTATTATTCCATCTGTGGTAGCAGACAGTTCGTCGCAAACGTGTCGGAGTGCTTGCATTTCCTGCTTGGTAGCCGGATCAGTGTCTTCTTCTTGAGGATCATGTCTCCACCGATTGTTTTGAAACCTGCGGAGTACCTTCTGCAGAACAGCATCTTGTGCCGTGATTTCTTGGATGGCGTCCATGGGAATGGCAGGTGGCAATGCTTGGTCAGCCACGAAGTGGATGTACTCCTCGGCAATGGACGGGTTGGAGTCCGAGAATGCATGAGGATGACGAGACATATAATCAGCCGGGTTTTCTGACTTCCCGGGCTTGTGTATAATGGTGTAGGTGTATTCCTGAAGCCTCAGGCCCCACCTCTCAATCCTCTGAGGCATTTTAGATCTGGGGTTGCCGTAGATGGGGACTAGCGCCTGGTGATCGGTGATCAGGGTAAAGTGCTTGCCGTAGATAAAAACATGAAAATGTTCACATGCCCAGACCACAGCAAGGCTCTCCTTCTCGGGTTGCGAGTATGCCCTTTCATGATCGGACAAATTGCGACTGGCGTAGGCAACGATGCGCCTCTGGTCAGAGTCATTGTCATATTGTGCTAAGATGGCCCCAAGCCCTACGGGGCTGGCATCTACGGTGATTTCAGTCTTTCGCTTCGGATTGAAATACGAAAGATTGTCAGCAGACTCCACTGCACGCTTGATCTCTCTGAACGCTTGTTCACACTGGGGCGTCCAGTCGAAGGGTTGACCTTGTTTAGTGAGGATGCGGAGAGGATGGCTGATGGTCGCATAGTCTCTGATGTAGCGAGCACAGTAGCTGGCCATCCTCAGGAACGATCTGAGTTCACTGACATCCTGAGGGCTCTTGGTGTTGTTCAGAGTCGCTATTTTGTCCGGGTCAGGTTTCATTCCTGCCCCCAAGAAGATGTGGCCAAAGAATTTTAAAGTGGACTGGTGGAATTCACACTTGTCTTTGTTTAATGTCAGATTCGCCTCTAGCAGGGCGTGACAAACACGATCAAGCGCTATGTCGTGTTCACGGACATCCGAGCCATACACAAGGATGTCGTCGCTGTAATTGAGAGTGTTGGGAATATGTTGAATGATTTGCCGGATTGCCTCTTGAAAGATCTCAGCGGCTGATGAGACACCAAAGCTCAGTCTCTTATATCTGAAGAGCCCTAAGTGAGTTGCAAATGTGGTGATATAACGGGACTTGACATCCAACTCCAGCTGGTGATAGCCTTTGTTTAAATCCAGCTTTGAGAACACCCTCGCCCCGTTCAAAGCAGAGATCATGTCGCTCAGATGCGGCCCCGGATGGCGTTCCCTCTCAATCGCAGTGTTGGGTAGTCGCATGTCGACGCACAGCCTCACCTTGTTAGCGGTGCCCTTTTTGGGTACGATAACCACTGGCGACACCCACGGGGTTGGACCATCCGTCCGTTCAATGATGTCTGCTGCTAGGAGATCATGGAGTTCCTCCTCAACGGCCGTCTGGAGATGGAAGGGTACGCGTCGAGGGTGCTGTGACACGAGCCTGATCTGTTTATTGATGTGCAGACGTATTTGAAAACCCTTTAGCTTACCTAGTCCTTGAAACAGCCTGGGAAATTTGCTGACAATGTCTTGGTCATCGTTGACTTTAAAGAGAATCTCAACAAGGCGGAGACGCTTGGCAGTTGGTAAGCTGAGTAGGCAGTCGGCTTCTGGGCCCTTGATGACGTGTATGACTGCCGGTATGGTGATGGTGTCGTGTTTGAGCGTTGTCGGGAACTTTCCCAAACATTGAAGTGGCCTTTTGGACATCCAAGTGAAATCTCGGACTGGTGCATATGTTAATGGAGGCTTAGGGCTCATCCTCTCATATTCTGTGACCGGGATATAGTTCAGCAAAGCTCCACTGTCCAACACAAATTTAGTGTCATGGTTCCCTACTTTTATATCCAAACGTGGATACTTCTTGAGTTGGTCAGGGTCTGCGATCATGTTCACGTATTCAATGGTGTAGACCGAGTCTCTGGACGATGGTCTGGAGTCTCGGGATGGTGACCTCCGCTCCCATCGAGATCTGCCCGACTCTCGGCTGGAGTGTGACAAGCCTGAGGATAGTGTGGTTTTTTCTTGTACAGCTCGTACATGGTGCTTTCTGGTGTCGGAACGAGACAGTCTCGTTGTGTCACCTCGCCTCTCTTGGTGATAGTCCCCACACATCACTTCGAAGTGGTTCGTCCGTCCGCATCTCCTACATCTCTGACCCATGGCAGGTCAGGCTTCTGCATCGGGGTAGTCGTATCCACACCTATAGCGTTTCCTTGACTACTCTGGTCTCTTCTCCCTTTGCCAGGGTTCTCGCCTCTTGTGTCCTGAGTGTCTTTGATGAGATGACGGACGCGATCTCAACTGCCTGTCTTTCGAGCTTCTTCGACTGCCACCTTTGGCTTGAACGCGTCGCACTTGTTCATGGCTCACGTTGCGCCCTGTTTCAATGTCGGCAGCATGTTCCTCAGCCTGATCATAGATGCGAGTCATTTCTTCGATTTCGTCTAATTCATGGGGTTTTCTTAGCAGCCGCCTCCTGAGCGTTTCTGAGTGACATCCGTCTATGATTTGAGATTTTATGGCGGCATCTGTTGAGAAGGTGTCGAATTTGCAGTGTCTGGATAGCCGTTGCAGCCGAGTGATGAATGCGCTCATCGCCTCTTCCTTCCCTTGGCACGCTTGATGAAATGCATGACGTTCATCGTCCACATTTCTTTTGTGGAGAAACTTTTTGTTCAGTGCTTCACGTACTTTATCGTAGGTTCCCGCATCTGCAGGGGGGAGGTCTTTTATTATCTTGCTTATCTCTCGACCAGCTAGGTTGCAGAGAGCAATCAATTTCTCTTTATCGACAATCACTTTTGATCCCTCAATGTAATCTTCGAAGTCTTCAAGCCACTCTTGCCACTTGAGACCCATGCTCCCTCCTGTGGTCAGAGTTAGAGGTTCCGGGGCCCGCAGGTGCGACCCTCCTGCAACGATGGGCTTGACTTCGTTTCGCTGTGGGGATACATTTGGGGTCACCATTTTGGGGGCGCGTGCTTCCCGCCTTTTCTGCCTCTAGTCAACCTGTTTGAAAGTGCTTGGATGGGTTGATTACGGTCGCTTCTCTCTCAATGCTGATTTAGCTTTGCTCGTGCCTGTTTCTTCTTGCTCACTTGCGTTGCTATACCTTCATCATGCGTGTCTTTCTCGCTCATGTGTGTCGCTTTACTGGCAAAAATCCTATGCCTGACTTAAAGATGGCCGCCCCACAATGACCAATGGGTCTGTCTTCAAAGTTGCCTGACTCCAAGATGGCCGCCGTTACTATATGCACGCAGGGCTTTCTCTCTCTCTGCTCACTCGGCCCCAATTCACTCAGGACTCACCGGCAGGCGACTTCAGGAGGCAGCACACATCAGGATTCAGCTCTCCCCAGCCACTGCTACCGCCAGGTGAGGTTGGGGTGGGCTCCCGCCTTGCTGCGCCAGGTGTCGCGTCCACTCGGCGACAGCGTGCCGAAGCTCACGCATCGGGCGTGAGGTTTCCGATGTCGGAAGCCGGCCGGGCTCCAACTTGAACGCGCTCAACGGCGCTTACCGGCGGACCTTCTTAGGTCTCTTTCACTTTGGGGGCTAGGCAGAGTCGGAGTGGGCTCCCGACTTCTGTTTTCTTCAGCGCTTGCCAAGTTGCACGCATTCAGCGTGAGTTGCGTTTCGGTGTGAACAGTTTCCTTTTCCCCCGAGCGTTTCAGCGCTCGTTGCTTCGGCTCCCTCTCAGCTCCCTCCTAGTCGCTGGGGAGACAGGGTCACCTGCTGCTAGCCTCTCTTTTCAGGCGGCAGCTCCGCTTCACTCTGCAGCGTTTTCCTCTCTTCGACGCTGCACGGGACAGGGCACTCTCATGGGGTTCTGTGGGCAGTGATCATGCCCATCCCACCCTCGTCGCCAGTTGTAGTGTCCTTCAACTAATAATGACAGACATTGGGATAACTATTCAAGAGCTTTATTATACACTTCTTATCACATCCCTGTCCCTACTCTATCTGCCCCTATCCTGTCCATTCCCCTCCTCTTCCTTTCCACCCCACTAACTCCGCCAACCCAGCTACTAGAATGCTGACCACATAACACATGCCCTTTTTTAGGACAATGGGTGCTTGAGGATGAGGTTGGAGTCCAGGGTTTGGATGTTACTCTGGAGTCAGGGAACAGAGATGTGCTCACATGCTGAGCCACAAAGCGCTGGACTGAGCACATCCAATGTTTCTTCACAAAAGGATGAAACATAGTCGAACATTAATTGGATGCTAACATAAAAATAATTACGCACTTATAGCGCACGACTACCCGGAAGCATCTCGGCGCTTGTACGAATAACACTGAGGAACCCTTCCGGGCCTCTCCCTGTGAGGAGCCCAATCCTGGGCACCCCCAAGGTGAAGTCAGGCATCCTCAGCATTGTCGGGCCGTTGTAGAGATTAAGCAAGCTATTGCCTAAGAGTGCAGAGTGGGGCTCATGATCTGAATAGGAACCGATGTGAGAATTATCAGGGGCGAGGAAATTGAGCCCGAGATCCGCCGAGGCGGGAATTGAACCCTGGTCCCAGCCAGACTACTGCATCAGGGTCTGCCGCTCTAACCATTGAGCCACACTTCTCTACTTACTTGCAATCAAGTATGAGGATGACCAAGGAAACTCTCCTTTTTGAATTGTATCTGTCCTACAGTATAGATGGATGCTTTCTCTCCCCAAGGCTTCCTGGTGGATGTCCTTGAGGCATGCCCATAGTGATACACGGCCTGCGGCCACATTTATTATGACCAGACTGGCAGGTATCCAGATGCAGACAGAAGGACCCCAAAATGGTGTTAAGCCAGCATTAGGATGGCTAGAAATGCCCATACTATTAATCAATGGGTGTAAAGAATATTACTGTCTTTGTGGAAAGTGGAGGTCTTGCGAAGTAACACAAAGTCAAATTAACCACTATATAGCACCATCCTGTGTTCTTGTTGACTTACACATGCTCACCATGTATATAAATGCTCTTAGATAACATGCTGTTCTCATCAGGCCTGCACTGAGAAATATCTTAGTGAAATGCATTCTGTAAAAGATATCGAGCTCGCTCTTCTGGTCATCGATCGCAAGGCCAATACATGTGGACTTCTTGTTAAAGCATAGCAGGAAAGATTTCACAGGTTGTCTTGGAGCATGTAGGTAACCATTGTTATATTATTTGAAGCCTAGATCTGGACAGTGTGGAGTTGATTATGGGTTTAGAGATTAGGCTCTACCACCCGTCCTCTCTAGGCAGGGTAGCATGCCAGGCCCCAAATGTAGCATGGCTTTGGCAGTGATATAGGGTTGCTGGAGATATCCTCAGGTAAGCCAAGAGAACCAGTTCTAATGTTGTATCTGCTGCTTCGTAGTTGTACATTGTACATTAGCTCTAGGTACATCATTTTGGTGTGCTGACACCACACACTACTCACAAGACCTAACCCCAGAATTGTGTGCGGAATTAGCTAAAGTCTGTGAGTGTTCTGGCTGTCAACTCTGTTGGTCCAGGAGTAGTCTTTGAAGGAAAAATTCTATGTTTATTTCCTGTTACTTCCCCAAGGAGTCTCTCAGTCTTAATAGATGGAACGTGGGTTGAACTCATGTTCTTCCAAGAATCTGATTGTTCTGTTAACCCCTTCGCTGCTGGGCCTTTTCCCCTCCTGTGCTGAGCCCTTTTTTGGCTATTTGGGGTAGTGTGCGCTTAGGCCCCTGTAACTTTTTGACCACATAAGCTATCCACGCCAAATTTGCGTCCTTTTCTTCCAACATCATGTGGATTCCAAAGGCGCCCAGGGTTTGTGGATTCCCTTGGAGGGGTCCCAGAAATTAACCAAAATATAGTGATTTTTTTGTTTTTTTCAGAAAAATGGGAAAAACGGGCTGCAAATGAAAGCCTCTGGGTTTTTCCCTGAAAATGGTATAAAAAAAGGGTTTGTGGGGCTGAAATCTCCGTTTTCTCAGCTTTCAGGGAATGACAGTCTTTTGTCAGGGAACCAACATTTTTCACACAGTTTTGGCATTTTCCTGGGACATAGCCTATTTTTGCTATTTTTAGAGCTTTCCACCTCCTTCCAATTAATGGTAGAAAAGAGTTTGAAAGCAATAATGGATCCTAGAAAGCTGTACATTTTCGGAAAGTAAACAAAATTCTGAATTCAGAAAGGGGTCATTTGTCTAAATCCATGAAGGATTCTTTATCGAAAGTAACAGTTAAATCTTGGAATAATAGAAAATTTGTTGAAAAAAACAGCCTTTTGTCTCAACGTTTTCACCTATAACTTTTTCTAATCTTGACAGCTCTTGGAAAGCAATATACTGTTACATCCGTTAGACCTTCCTGGTTGTGGGGATATATAGGAGTTGTAGTTTCACCAAGAACCCAACGAACCCAGATCCAAAAACTGAGCAGCAACTTGCAATGTTTTTTTTTCTTTTACTGGGTATAGAGCATTTTGTCTTAGAAAATGTATACATGGAAAAATCTGTATGAAAGACACCTATGTATTTCTGATTTGGGTACAAAATATAGAGTTCAGAAACAGTATATAATTGCACATTTTCAAAATTGGGAATACCCATACTAGCTTGAGAATTATTGGTCATTTTTCAAAAACATTTTTTTTTTACACAATGTCTGTCATTGAAAGGGAGAAATGCTAGAAAGCTCATTAGGTAATAACAGTTGATTTACAAATCTGAATTACCCAAAGTCTCCCGATAAAAACGGTACCTCACTTGTGTGGGTCGGCCTTGTGCCTGCGATAGGATACGGCGCAAAATGCAACGTGGTCACACCTCAATTTTGCAGTTACAAATTGACCCTTTTATGGCAAAGTGCCTACCTGTAGTTTTTGCACCCTAGCTCTGCCGGCACCTAGGGAAACCTAGCAAACCTATATATTTTTGGAAAGTAGACACCCTGGGGAATTCAGGATGGGGTGACTCGACTGCCTACCACCAGGCTTTGTTACCCAGAATCCCTTGCAAAGCTAAAATTATGACAAAAAAAACACATTTTCCTCACATTTCTGTGGTGGAAAGTGCTGGAATCTGCGTGGATCAACAAACTTCCACCCACCCAGCGTTCCCCCAGGTCTCCCGAGAAAAATGGTACCTCACTTGCGTGGGTAGGCATAGTGGCTGCAACACGAAACAGCGCAAAACGCAACGCGGTTGCACCTCAATTTCCCAGTGAAATCTTGTGCTATTTGGACAAAGAGACTACCTTTTGTTTTTGAGTCCTGGCTCTGCCAGCACATAGGGAAACCTAGCAAACCTATACATTTTTGAAAACTAGACACCCAGGGGAATTCAGGATGGGGTGACTCGTCTGCCTACCCCCAGGTTTTGTTACCCAGAATCCCTTGCAAAGCTAAAATTATGACAAAAAAAACACATTTTCCTCACATTTCTGTGGTGGAAAGTGCTGGAATCTGCGTGGATCAACAAATTTCCACCCACCCAGCGTTCCCCCAGGTCTCCCGATAAAAATGGTACCTCACTTGCGGGGTAGGCATAGTGGCTGCGAAAGGAAATGGTTCAAATTGTACGGTGGTGAATTTACAATACCAAATTGCAAAACAACCTTGATTTGGGGGGGGGGCACCTGAGTTTTTGGCCCGGGGCTCGGTGGTATTCTTTGGATAGTACAAAACCCAAACAGTTCTGAAAAGTAGACCCCCGGGGGAGTCCAGGGAGGTATGGCATGCGTGGGTCCCCGTACGTTTTCCTACCCAGAACACCTTGCAAACCTTAAAATTAGGTAAAATAATCACTTTTTCAAACTTTTTTGCGTGGAATCACCGTGCCGGCAAAAATGTCCTACCACCCAGCGCTCCTCTTGTTCTCCCGAGTAAAAGGATACCTCACTTGTGTGGGTGCCCCAAAGCAGAACAGGCCAAAAACGAATGTTGAAAAAAGTAGTATTTCAGTGTAACAAATTAAGCCCCCCTGCCTTAGTCACAGGCCTTTGGCCCACCCACACAAGTGAGGTATCATTTTACTCGGGAGAACAAGGGAAACGCAGGGTGGTAGGACATTTGTGCCGACACGGCGATCCCACGCAAAAATGTATGGAAAACTGTTTTTTTAACCTAAATTTGTGGTTTGCAGGGATTTCTGGGTAGGAAAACATTGGGGGACCCACGCATGCCATACCTCCCTGGACTCCCCCGGGTGTCTAGTTTTCAGAACTGTTTGGGTTTGGTAGTTTCCAAAGATGCCCGCCGAGCCCCGGTCCAAAAACTCATTCCCCCCCCCCAAAAAAAGAAGGTAATCTTGCTATTGGTTATTGTAATGTCTCCACCGTACGATTTGGACCTTTTCCTGTTGCAGCCACTATGCCTACCCACGCAAGTGAGGTACCATTTTTATCGGGAGACCTGGGGGAACGCTGGGTGGGAGGAAATTTGTGTGAGCCCAGTGACGCCACGCTTTCCCACACAAAAAGAGTGTGTAAAAACTGATTTTTCCATCAAAAATTGAGGTTTGCAAGGGATTCTGGGTAAAGGAACGTTGGAGTATCCACGCAAGCCATACCTCCTTGGAAGCCCCCGGGTGTCTACTTTTCAGAAATGTGTGGGTTTGGTAGGTTTCCCGACATGGCCGTCTCGCACGGGGCCAAAAACCCAGGTAACCCCTCTTGCAAAAGCTGGTGGTATTGAATGTCAATCCCACCAGCTTTTGAAAGAGGGGTTACCTTGGTTTTTGGCCCCGTGCGAGACGGCCATGTAGGAAAACCTACCAAACCCATACATTTCTGAAAAGTAGACACCCGGGGGCTTCCAAGGAGGTATGGCTTGCGTGGATCCTCCAACGTTCCTTTACCCAGAATCCCTTGCAAACCTCAATTTTTGCAGAAAAAGTCAGTTTTTTCACACTTTTTTTGTGTGGGAAAGCGTGGCGTCACTGGGCTCACAGAAATTTCCTCCCACCCAGCGTTCCCCCAGGTCTCCCGATAAAAATGGTACCTCACTTGCGTGGGTAGGCATAGTGGCTGCGAAAGGAAATGGTTCAAATTGTACGGTGGTGAATTTACAATACCAAATTGCAAAACAACCTTGATTTTGGGGGGGGGGGCACCTGAGTTTTTGGCCCGGGGCTCGGTGGTATTCTTTGGAAAGTACAAAACCCAAACAGTTCTGAAAAGTAGACCCCCGGGGGAGTCCAGGGAGGTATGGCATGCGTGGGTCCCCGAACGTTTTCCTACCCAGAACACCTTGCAAACCTTAAAATTAGGTAAAATAATCACTTTTTCAAACTTTGTTGCGTGGAATCACCGTGCCGGCAAAAATGTCCTACCACCCAGCGCTCCCCTTGTTCTCCCGAGTAAAAGGATACCTCACTTGTGTGGGTGCCCCAAAGCAGAACAGGCCAAAAACGAATGTTGAAAAAAGTAGTATTTCAGTGTATCAAATTAAGCCCCCCTGCCTTAGTCACAGGCCTTTGGCCCACCCACACAAGTGAGGTATCATTTTACTCGGGAGAACAAGGGGAACGCAGGGTGGTAGGACATTTGTGCCGAAACGGCGATCCCACGCAAAAATGTATGGAAAACTGTTTTTTTAACCTAAATTTGTGGTTTGCAGGGATTTCTGGGTAGGAAAACATTGGGGGACCCACGCATGCCATACCTCCCTGGACTCCCCCGGGTGTCTAGTTTTCAGAACTGTTTGGGTTTGGTAGTTTCCAAAGATGCCCGCCGAGCCCCGGTCCAAAAACTCAGTCCCCCCCCCCCAAAAAAAAGGTAATCTTGCTATTGGTTATTGTAATGTCTCCACCGTACGATTTGGACCTTTTCCTGTTGCAGCCACTATGCCTACCCACGCAAGTGAGGTACCATTTTTATCGGGAGACCTGGGGGAACGCTGGGTGGGAGGAAATTTGTGTGAGCCCAGTGACGCCACGCTTTCCCACACAAAAAGAGTGTGTAAAAACTGATTTTTCCATCAAAAATTGAGGTTTGCAAGGGATTCTGGGTAAAGGAACGTTGGAGTATCCACGCAAGCCATACCTCCTTGGAAGCCCCCGGGTGTCTACTTTTCAGAAATGTGTGGGTTTGGTAGGTTTCCCGACATGGCCGTCTCGCACGGGGCCAAAAACCCAGGTAACCCCTCTTGCAAAAGCTGGTGGTATTGAATGTCAATCCCACCAGCTTTTGAAAGAGGGGTTACCTGGGTTTTTGGCCCCGTGCGAGACGGCCATGTAGGAAAACCTACCAAACCCACACATTTCTGAAAAGTAGACACCCGGGGGCTTCCAAGGAGGTATGGCATGCGTGGGTCCCCCAATGTTTTCCTACCCAGAACTCCTTGCAAACCTTAAAATTAGGTAAAAATATCACTTTTCCAAACTTTTTTGCGTGGGATCTCCGTGCCGGCAAAAATGTCCTACCACCCAGCGTTCCCCTTGTTCTCCCGAGTAAAAGGATACCTCACTTGTGTGGGTGCCCCAAAGCAGAACAGGCCAAAAATGAATTTTTAAAAAAGTAGCATGTAAGTTTTACAAGTTAAGCCCCCCTGCCTTAGTCACAGGCCTTTGGCCCACCCACCGCCAGCCGCGGACCCATCACATTACAACACTCACACCAGCAGACAGCGCCATTCAAGGGCCCATCACTTACGTATCTGCCACAGCAACTACACAAAATGATGGACTGGGTAGAGTGTCACTCAACTAGCAGTGTGTGTAGTGACCAACAGAAAGTTAGTACTCGCACACTGCCAGCCGAGCGCCAGTCCACCCACACCACCATCCAAGCACCAGACCATGCACACCGCCAGCCAAACACCACTCAGCGCACACCGACAGCCAAGTACCACTGCACACACACCGCCAGCCAAGCACCACTCCGTGCACAGACAGCCAAGTACCACTCCGTGCACAGACAGCAAAGTACCACTCCATGCACACCATCCAGCCAAGCGCCACTCCACACACACCGCCAGCCAAGCACCACTCCGTGCACAGACAGCCAAGTACCACTCAACACACACCACCAGCCAAGCGCCACTCCACACACACCGCCAGCCAAGCACCACTCCAAGCACACCGCCAGCCAAGCACCACTCCACGCACACCGCAAGCCAAGCGCCACTCCACACACACCGCCAGCCAAGCACCACTCCGTGCACAGACAGCCAAGCACCACTCCGTGCACAGACAGCAAAGTACCACTCCACGCACACCATCCAGCCAAGCGCCAGTCCACACACACCGCCAGCCAAGCACCACTCCGTGCACAGACAGCCAAGTACCACTCTACACACACCACCAGCCAAGCGCCACTCCACACACACCGCCAGCCAAGCACCACTCCACGCACACCGCCAGCCAAGCACCACTCCACGCACACTGCAAGCAAAGCGCCACTCCACGCACACTGCAAGCCAAGCGCCACTCCACGCACACCGCAAGCCAAGCGCCACTCCGTGCACAGACAGCAAAGTACCACTCCACGAACACCATCCAGCCAAGCGCCACTCTACACACACCGCCAGCCAAGCGCCACTCCACACACACCACCAGCCAAGCGCCACTCCACACACACCACCAGCCAAGCGCCACTCCACACACACCACCAGCCAAGCGCCACTCCACACACACCACCAGCCAAGCGCCACTCCACACACACCCCCAGCCAAGCGCCACTCCACACACACCGCCAGCCAAGCACCACTCTGTGCACAGACAGCAAAGTACCACTCCACGCACACCATCCAGCCAAGCGCCAGTCCACACACACCGCCAGCCAAGCACCACTCCGTGCACAGACAGCCAAGTACCACTCTACACACACCGCCAGCCAAGCGCCACTCCACACACACCACCAGCCAAGCGCCACTCCACACACACCACCAGCCAAGCGCCACTCCACACACACCACCAGCCAAGCGCCACTCCACACACACCACCAGCCAAGCGCCACTCCACACACACCACCAGCCAAGCGCCACTCCACACACACCACCAGCCAAGCGCCACTCCACACACACCGCCAGCCAAGCACCACTCCGTGCACAGACAGCCAAGCACCACTCTGTGCACAGACAGCAAAGTACCACTCCACGCACACCATCCAGCCAAGCGCCAGTCCACACACACCGCCAGCCAAGCACCACTCCGTGCACAGACAGCCAAGTACCACTCTACACACACCGCCAGCCAAGCGCCACTCCACACACACCGCCAGCCAAGCACCACTCCACGCACACCGCCAGCCAAGCGCCACTCCACACACACCACCAGCCAAGCGCCACTCCACACACACCACCAGCCAAGCGCCACTCCACACACACCACCAGCCAAGCGCCACTCCACACACACCACCAGCCAAGCGCCACTCCACACACACCACCAGCCAAGCGCCACTCCACACCACCAGCCAAGCGCCACTCCACACACACCACCAGCCAAGCGCCACTCCACACACACCACCAGCCAAGCGCCACTCCACACACACCACCAGCCAAGCGCCACTCCACACACACCACCAGCCAAGCGCCACTCCACACACACCACCAGCCAAGCGCCACTCCACACACACCACCAGCCAAGCGCCACTCCACACACACCCCCAGCCAAGCGCCACTCCACACACACCGCCAGCCAAGCACCACTCTGTGCACAGACAGCAAAGTACCACTCCACGCACACCATCCAGCCAAGCGCCAGTCCACACACACCGCCAGCCAAGCACCACTCCGTGCACAGACAGCCAAGTACCACTCTACACACACCACCAGCCAAGCGCCACTCCACACACACCGCCAGCCAAGCACCAATCCACGCACACCGCCAGCCAAGCGCCACTCCACACACACCACCAGCCAAGCGCCACTCCACACACACCACCAGCCAAGCGCCACTCCACACACACCACCAGCCAAGCGCCACTCCACACACACCACCAGCCAAGCGCCACTCCACACACACCACCAGCCAAGCGCCACTCCACACACACCACCAGCCAAGCGCCACTCCACACACACCGCCAGCCAAGCACCACTCCACACACACCACCAGCCAAGCACCACTCACCGGCAGCCAAGCACCGCTCCACGCACACCGCCAGCCAAGCACCACTCCGTGCACAGACAGCAAAGTACCACTCAACGCACACCACCAGCCAAACGCCACTCCACACACACCGCCAGCCAAACACCACTCCACGCACACTGCAAGCCAAGCGCCACTCCACACATACCACCAGCCAAGCGCCACTCCGCACACACCACCAGCCAAGCGCCACTCCACACACACCGCCAGCCAAGCACCACTCCGTGCGTAGATAGCCAAGTACCCCTCCACGCACACCGCCAGCCAAACACCACTCAGCGCACACCGACAGCCAAGGGCCACTCCACACACACCGCCAGCCAAGCACCACTCCACGCACACTGCAAGCCAAGCGCCACTCCACGCACACTGCAAGCCAAGCGCCACTCCACGCACACCGCCAGCCAAGCACCACTCCACGCACAACGCCAGCCAAGCACCACTCCACGCACACTGCAAGCCAAGCGCCACTCCATGCACACCGCAAGCCAAGCGCCACTCCGTGCACAGACAGCAAAGTACCACTCCACGCACACCATCCAGCCAAGCGCCACACTACACACACCGCCAGCCAAGCACCACTCCGTGCACAGACAGCCAAGTACCACTCCGTGCACACCATCCAGCCAAGCGCCACTCCACACACACCGCCAGCCAAGCACCACTCCACACACACCGCCAGCCAAGCACCACTCCACGCACACTGCAAGCCAAGCGCCACTCCACGCACACCGCAAGCCAAGCGCCACTCCACACACACCACCAGCCAAGCGCCACTCCACACACACCACCAGCCAAGCGCCACTCCACACACACCACCAGCCAAGCGCCACTCCACACACACCACCAGCCAAGCGCCACTCCACACACACCGCCAGCCAAGCACCACTCCGTGCACAGACAGCCAAGCACCACTCCGTGCACAGACAGCAAAGTACCACTCCACGCACACCATCCAGCCAAGCGCCAGTCCACACACACCGCCAGCCAAGCACCACTCCGTGCACAGACAGCCAAGTACCACTCTACACACACCACCAGCCAAGCGCCACTCCACACACACCGCCAGCCAAGCACCACTCCACGCACACCGCCAGCCAAGCACCACTCCACGCACACTGCAAGCCAAGCGCCACTCCACGCACACCGCAAGCCAAGCGCCACTCCACACACACCACCAGCCAAGCGCCACTCCACACACACCACCAGCCAAGCGCCACTCCACACACACCACCAGCCAAGCGCCACTCCACACACACCGCCAGCCAAGCACCACTCCACACACACCACCAGCCAAGCACCACTCAGCGCACACCGACAGCCAAGTACCACTCCACACACACCGCCAGCCAAGCACCACTCCACGCACACCGCAAGCCAAGCGCCACTCACCGCCAGCCAAGCACCGCTCCACGCACACCGCCAGCCAAGCACCACTCCGTGCACAGACAGCAAAGTACCACTCAACGCACACCACCAGCCAAACGCCACTCCACACACACCGCCAGCCAAACACCACTCCACGCACACTGCAAGCCAAGCGCCACTCCACACACACCACCAGCCAAGCGCCACTCCACACACACCACCAGCCAAGCGCCACTCCACACACACCGCCAGCCAAGCACCACTCCGTGCGTAGATAGCCAAGTACCCCTCCACGCACACCGCCAGCCAAACACCACTCAGCGCACACCGACAGCCAAGGGCCACTCCACACACACCGCCAGCCAAGCACCACTCCACGCACACTGCAAGCCAAGCGCCACTCCACGCACACTGCAAGCCAAGCGCCACTCCATGCACACCGCCAGCCGAGCACCACTCCACGCACACTGCAAGCCAAGCGCCACTCCACACACACTACAAGCCAAGCGCCACTCCACGCACACTGCAAGCCAAGCGCCACTCCACGCACACCGCCAGCCAAGCACCACTCCACGCACACCGCCAGCCAAGCACCACTCCGTGCACAGACAGCCAAGTACCACTCCACGCACACCATCCAGCCAAACGCCACTCCACACACACCGCCAGCCAAGCACCACTCCGTGCACAGACAGCCAAGTACCACTCAACGCACACCACCAGCCAAGGGCCACTCCACGCACACCGCCAGCCAAGCACCACTCCACGCACACTGCAAGCCAAGCGCCACTCCACGCACACTGCAAGCCAAGCGCCACTCCACGCACACCGCCAGCCAAGCACCACTCCACGCACACCGCCAGCCAAGCACCACTCCACGCACACTGCAAGCCAAGCGCCACTCCATGCACACCGCAAGCCAAGCGCCACTCCGTGCACAGACAGCAAAGTACCACTCCACGCACACCATCCAGCCAAGCGCCACACTACACACACCGCCAGCCAAGCACCACTCCGTGCACAGACAGCCAAGTACCACTCCGTGCACACCATCCAGCCAAGCGCCACTCCACACACACCGCCAGCCAAGCACCACTCCACACACACCGCCAGCCAAGCACCACTCCACGCACACTGCAAGCCAAGCGCCACTCCACGCACACCGCAAGCCAAGCGCCACTCCACACACACCACCAGCCAAGCGCCACTCCACACACACCACCAGCCAAGCGCCACTCCACACACACCGCCAGCCAAGCACCACTCCGTGCACAGACAGCCAAGTACCACTCTACACACACCACCAGCCAAGCGCCACTCCACACACACCGCCAGCCAAGCACCACTCCACGCACACCGCCAGCCAAGCACCACTCCACGCACACTGCAAGCCAAGCGCCACTCCACGCACACCGCAAGCCAAGCGCCACTCCACACACACCACCAGCCAAGCGCCACTCCACACACACCACCAGCCAAGCGCCACTCCACACACACCACCAGCCAAGCGCCACTCCACACACACCGCCAGCCAAGCACCACTCCACACACACCACCAGCCAAGCACCACTCAGCGCACACCGACAGCCAAGTACCACTCCACACACACCGCCAGCCAAGCACCACTCCACGCACACCGCAAGCCAAGCGTCACTCACCGACAGCCAAGCACCGCTCCACGCACACCGCCAGCCAAGCACCACTCCGTGCACAGACAGCAAAGTACCACTCAACGCACACCACCAGCCAAACGCCACTCCACACACACCGCCAGCCAAACACCACTCCACGCACACTGCAAGCCAAGCGCCACTCCACACACACCACCAGCCAAGCGCCACTCCACACACACCACCAGCCAAGCGCCACTCCACACACACCGCCAGCCAAGCACCACTCCGTGCGTAGATAGCCAAGTACCCCTCCACGCACACCGCCAGCCAAACACCACTCAGCCCACACCGACAGCCAAGGGCCACTCCACACACACCGCCAGCCAAGCACCACTCCACGCACACTGCAAGCCAAGCGCCACTCCACGCACACTGCAAGCCAAGCGCCACTCCATGCACACCGCCAGCCGAGCACCACTCCACGCACACTGCAAGCCAAGCGCCACTCCACACACACTACAAGCCAAGCGCCACTCCACGCACACTGCAAGCCAAGCGCCACTCCACGCACACCGCCAGCCAAGCACCACTCCACGCACACCGCCAGCCAAGCACCACTCCGTGCACAGACAGCCAAGTACCACTCCACGCACACCATCCAGCCAAACGCCACTCCACACACACCGCCAGCCAAGCACCACTCCGTGCACAGACAGCCAAGTACCACTCAACGCACACCACCAGCCAAGGGCCACTCCACACACACCGCCAGCCAAGCACCACTCCACGCACACTGCAAGCCAAGCGCCACTCCACGCACACTGCAAGCCAAGCGCCACTCCACGCACACCGCCAGCCAAGCACCACTCCACGCACACTGCCAGCCAAGCACCACTCCGTGCACAGACAGCCAAGTACCACTCCACGCACACCATCCAGCCATGCGCACCTCCACACACACCGCCAGCCAAGCAGCACTCCGTGCACAGACAGCCAAGTACCACTCCACGCACACCATCCAGCCAAGCGCCACTCCACCAGCCAAACACCACTTCACGCACACTGCAAGCCAAGTGCCACTCCACACACACCGCCAGCCAAGCAGTACTTCTTGCCCAAGGGGTCGCTTCCTAAAAACTAAATTTAAATTCCCTGGTGCTAGTGGGTATTTTCTGCCCCCCCCCCCGGGGGCAAAAAGGCAAATAAAACGGGCCGATTTGCACCTAGGGTGGACAGAAAAACAAAAAACACAATCATGGCCACCTGGAAGCGACCCTTACCCAAGGGGTCGCTTCCCAAAAGAAACACAGTGCCCCAACAAATATCCCTGGTGCTAGTGGGAAATTTCTGCCCCCCCTGGGGGCAAAACGGCCGAAAAACAGGCTGATTTGCCCCCAGGGGGGGCAGAAAAACAAAAAGTTAAGTGTGAGGCCACCTGGAAGCAACCCTTGCCCAAGGGGTCGCTTCCTAAAAGCTAAAAACAAAATCCCTGGTGCTAGTGGGCATTTTCTGTCCCCCCCTGGGGGCAAAACGGCAAAAAAAATGGGCCGATTTGCCCCCAGGGGGGACAGAAAAACGTAAACAAAAAATATGGCCGCCATCTTGGCTCCAAAAAACAACCCTGGTGCTAGTGGGGAATTTCTGCCCCCCCTGGGGGCAAAACGGCCGAAAAAACGGGCCGATTTGCCCCCAGGGGGGGCAGAAAAACGAAAACATTATCACAGCCCGCCTGGAAGCGACCCTTGCCCAAGGGGTCGCTTCCTATAATCTAAAATTACATCCCTGGTGCTAGTGGGGGCATTTCCGCCGCACAATCGCGACGCTGTGCGCGATCGTGAGGCAGAAATGCCCTGCAAAGAGACATCAGGGGAGAGGAAAAACTCTTTCCTCTCCCCTGATGCCTCTTCGCTGCCCCAAACCCCCGCCAGACACTCTAATCTTACCTTTTCCCCAGACGCGCAGGAAGCAGATGGCTTCCCGAGCGCTGGGAATCCCTGATGATGTCAGCGCGCGCTGTGCGCGCTGACGTCATCAGGGATTCCAATGGGGGGGGGGCGGGGGCGGCAGCGGAAGTTCTTCCGCTGCCGCCCCCAGCGAAATAACGAAGATCAGAGAACCTCGGGGGGAGCGCCAGCGCTTCCCCCGAGGGTGGGGCTCATGACGAGCTGGGCTCGTCATCAGCACACGACCACCGTGCACCATGACGAGCCCAGCTCGTCATCAGCATCGAAAGGGTTAATGTGTCTCTTAAATTTGACATTTTTAATTCAAATTTGGTTTATTTCCCAATATTTTCTTATATTGTTTGCTTCATTTTCCTCTTTGATTTTTTTCTCATCCACGTCCGCATCTTTAATTTTTACTAGAATATTTTCCTTGTGTAGTTTTCCTTGCACCACTTATCCCATCCTTCTTTTTCCTCTTTTGTTTATTTCTCCTATTTTTCTCTTTGCTCCTTTTTATCCTTTTCTATTTACTCTTGTTTTATTTACCATGCTTTTCCCTGTCTCCGTCTAGTCTTTTTATTTTCCTTTTCTTTCTTATTTCTTTACAATTGCTGCCCTTTCTTTCTTTTTTATGTATCACCTTTGTTATGCATGCTACTTTTCTTACCAAAAAGTAGTCCACAGTTTTTTTGACATACTCACCTTTTGAGTGACAATATCTCCATGTTGACGTGAAACCTCGTAAAATGTATTCTGCTGTTTAGCAGCCATTGATATTGCTCTTGCATGATATTGCATCTAGTAAGAGTGATGCTGGTGGTAGCACATATAAATGTTCCAGAGGAAATTCTAGAACACGGTCCTCAAAGACATGTTTGTCAAGGGTTGTTTTACTCTTTGATTGGGTCACTTTGCTAACAACAATAATGAAACATCCCTTCAATTGATTTTGAGAAGCAGCCAGTAGTTTGTAGAATGTGCTCATACTCTTAGTCTACTCGTCCTTGAGCTTAGAGTTTTCTTAGGATTATGCTTTCCTGTCTTTTGGCTCAATGGACAGAGCAGATATATGTATGTTAAAAAAAATTGATTTAACTACATAAGATCCAGAGGAACATTGTTTATCCACTTGAAAACATGGAGGATCTCCCTTCTACATTTGTTGGGCTGTTGCGGCATTTGTGGTAAAAAGTATTTGAAGAACAGGTAGATATATTTTGTCATGAGCAGCCACTAGTTATTGACTGATTTTCATGTTGTCGTTTTTCCTATATAATCTTGGTTGCATGGAGTCATTGGTACTGGGCAATAGACCTCATTGAAATATGATTTATAAAGACACTGATGTTTTAGCCCTCAACTTCTTAGATGTAGCCGGTGTAAGAACCAACTTGGAAATCAGTCTACTTCATTGTGATTTTGGTAGGAAAAGCACAATTTACCTTTTTCTGCTGTTGCTCCTTATCATTTCACAATGGTGTGATGTTTTGAGGCTACCTGATCCTTGTTGTTTTCAGTATTATACTTGAGTTTGCCTTTTTATTCTTATTGTACGTTTATATCTTACATTAGCATCATATTTACTTGCAATGTTATCAAGGATGTGTCTGTCTGTGCAGTGATGATGTTGGATACAGATTAAGTTGACATTTTATGGAAGATCTTCATCAGACTGAAGTCCGATCTTATTTATTTCATTGGCTTCTCCATGCATACCACCTACAAACCAATAGTTTGGTGGAACGGTTTAACAAAGCACTGAAAAGCATGATGGGAACTCTGCTAGAGAACCTCAGGTAGAACTGGGTTCTTCTCCTGCTATGTCTCATTTGACTACCGAGAGATTCTGCAGAAGGGAGTGGAGTTCAGTCCCTTCGAACTTCTGTATGGACACCTGGTGCGGAGATCACTCGCTTTAGTCAGAGAAGGTTAGAAAGGAACCCCAGAGTGTCCACAGACAGATGTGGTGGACTATGTGATTGGCCTCAGGAAGTTGATGGTGCAATACACCTGAGCATGAGAATTCTGTGACAACAAACGCACAACATGAATAATAATTGTTTATCTTCTCTCTGTGTGTTTGTCATGTTTCTTTTTCCTATTACAGGTGCAATCTGTTTCTCTAAGTAGAGCAACCTTTCTCAATTTTTCACTTTTACGTCCTCTGGTTAGGGTGGGTTAGAGCGCCCACACCGCCGAGGTACAGGTCGTTGGTCCTGAAGAATGCCTGGTAAATAGCACCACTTAGGAAGAAACATGTCGACCCTACACAATGGGACATAACTTAGCAATCTATCCAGTTTTTCCATCCCACACTTTTTTTTAGCATGTCTGATTGACCAACTAATAAAGGGTTTTGTGGACACAATCTAGACATTTTTTTTTTTTTAAATCTTTATTGACAGGCAGGAATAATAATCAAACAGTTTCATACATGCAAACGTTTGTGGTTACATTTTGTACCGTTACTTTACGTAAGTGGCAAGAATCATGGCAATAGGAAATTCTGTGACGTATTAAACCTTGGAAGATTCATAGATGCATTACATGTGTTCCAATCGTATGTACTATAGTCCAGTGTCGTTCCCCCCTGAATACTATTCAATCGTAACATTGCTGTCATAATATAGAAATAATCAACATCCCTTTCCCCCCCAAACATGTGTCATCATCACCAGTGTGCTTCCACCCAGTTTCTCAACCAGCAAGATTCCCAGTGTGATCAACGTTACACAGCCAGGTCAGTGCAAGAGACAATGTACTGATGTACCGCCGAGGTGAGTACCACCGTTCTGTTTCGTTACTCCTCCTCCCCCTCCGAGTCTGGGACGTCCCCCTCTGGCAAAGGGTCGCAGATCCCTCCTCTGTAGGCATTCCACGCCGCCCATACCTTATTCCACTTGCGGGGTGCCGCACGGAGGACGTACACCGCCCTTTCTGTCACCATCAGGATGTCCATGTTCTTAGCCCACCTACTCGTGGTGGGTATTTCTGGTGCGCCCCACTTCTGCGCTATATCTCGCTTGGCCACGGTCATGGCCAAAGTTGCCCAAATTAGTTCGTACCTACCCAGGTCATTGGGGTCCCAGATATTCAAGAGGCACTTGCGCGGTTCAGGCAGTACAGAAATTTTAAGGGCCTGGGAGATCGTGCGCAATATTTGCCTCCAGAATTCCCGTATCTGTGGGCATTCCCATAGTGTATGAAGTAATGTTCCCTCCTCCCCGCATCCCCTCAAGCAAAATGGATGTGGCGCTCTCTGTATTTTATGAAGCAGGGTCCTGGTGTAGTAGATGCGGTGTAGAATTTTAAGTTGCACCAGTCTGAACTTACTCAAGATGCCAACCTCTCTTGGGGAGGCCAGCGCCTCATTCCATTCAAATTCATCCGCCTCACCTATATCCCCCTCCCATTTGTCTTTGAGCTTCAGTGTGGGGTCTTTGAGATTATTGACTAGTTTTTTGTACGTGAGTGAGGTCGCGCTGTGGATCATGAATTCTGTTAGTAATCTATCTTCTAATGGAGAGGACTCCGGCAGAGGAGTACCTGCAGGAATCGCCCTGAGTAATGCGTGTCTAATCTGCACGTACCTGAATGTTTCTGTGGGGCCCAGGTTGTACTGTTGCTGTAGGTGTGGAAATGGTATGACTGTGTCATCGACCCAGAGGTCCCCCACCGTAGTGATTCCTATGGAGTCCCACCGCTCAAATCCCTTACAGCTTCTGAGGTTTCCCAACGCCTTCGTGTCCCACAATGGTGTCATTTTGGTGATTCTACCTGCCCATCCCAGTCTGGCCTGAGCCATGTGCCATAGGGCCGCCGTGTGTCGTGTCGGACTGACTAGAGTCTTGAGTTGCGATTTATTGTAAAGTACTGACAGCATACAGTCCGTTCCGAGCTGTGACCAGTCTGCCCTATAGGCCGGGTCTTCTCTCGGGGCATGGATCCAAGAATTTACTATTTTAAGCTGGGCCGCCCAGTAATACAGCTGAATGTTAGGTAATGCTATTCCTCCTTCATACCAGCTTCTGACCAGCTTGTCGTACGCTATGCGAGCCGGGCCCGTATCCCAGAGCAAGGTAGAGACCAGCGCTACGATCTGCTTGAAGTAGCGCGGCGGCACTAGGTGTGGGGTATTTTCTAGGACATAGAGGAGCCTTGGGAGTGCCATCATTTTGTATAGCGCTGCCCTGCCCAGTAGGGTCAGGGGCAGGGCCGCCCAATGTTTAACATCCGCTCGTAGGCGATCGATAGGCGGTTTTAAGTTATAAGTAAAAAAGTTTGCCTCCTCACTCGTGATGACAATACCTAGGTATTTGAATGAGACTGTTGTTGCAATCAGAGGACAGTCCTCCTGCAACCTCGGTGCCGGGCCTTTTAGCGTATACATGACCGATTTTGACCAGTTTAGGGTGTAGCCCGACGAGTGCCCGTGGGTGTTAC
Source organism: Lissotriton vulgaris (assembly GCF_964263255.1). Lineage (NCBI taxonomy): Eukaryota > Metazoa > Chordata > Amphibia > Caudata > Salamandridae > Lissotriton > Lissotriton vulgaris. Next base: position 670,098 of record NW_028251703.1, read on the forward strand.
AGAGTTCTAGCAGGGCGGGGACCACGTCGTCAGGTGCCGTCATGTAAATGAGCATGTCGTCGGCGTATAGTGAGACTTTGTCCTCCCATCCTTCTTCCCATTTAATGCCCGCAAATAAGGGTGTGGTCCTGATCTGAATAGCCAGGGGCTCCAGCACTAGCGCAAAGAGTAAGGGGGATAAGGGGCAACCCTGTCTAGTCCCCCTGCCTAATTGGAACCTCGGCGATATGTGGCCATTAGCCACTACTTGCGCGACTGGCTTCGTATAGAGCAGCCTTATCCACGCGATATATTTCGGCCCAAATCCCATGCGTTCGAGTACCATGAAGAGATATTCCCATTCTACGAGGTCGAACGCCATCTTTGCGTCGAGGGAGAGAATCACAGCCCGTTCCGAGAGGAGGTGTGCACGGGCCATCACACTATGCACTCTCCGTAGATTCAGCGCTGTACTCCGGTGAGGCATAAAGCCTGACTGGTCGGGGTGGATCAGTGTACTGAGGTGTGGCATCAAGCGGGTGGCCAGAAGCTTAGCCAATATCTTGGCCTCAATATTGAGTAATGATATCGGGCGATACAAGGTACACTCAGTCGGGGGTTTCCCTGGTTTGGGTATCGTCACAATCGTGGCCGTGCGTTGATCTAGTGGTAATTCTGCTTTTTCCCTGCTTTCCAAATACATGGCCAGCAGTGGGGCACTGAGTTCCGGAGCCATGGATTTGTACCATTCCACGGGTATCCCATTCGGACCCAGTGCTTTTCCAGACTGTAATGCCTGGATTGCTAGCTGAATTTCCTCTGCCGTCGGGTCTACTTCTAGGGCTTCCATATCCTCCTGCGTGATGCAGGGGACGGCTATGTCCGCTAGCGTCGCTGCCGCCATTTGCCGGGTGACAACCCTGTCTGGGGTGTATATTTTTTGAAAGTGCTGCGCCAGGGCACAAACTATGTCTTCTGGGTGCGTCAAGGTCCGTCCGTCCTCCGTGCGCAGTCTCTGAATACCTTTCATTCCACTACCCCTCTTATCCAACCACGCCAGCATTTTACCCGCTTTGTCCCCCACATCGTATATTCTGTGTGCTGTGTTTGCGATGTACCCCTTCTCTGTCGTTGTAAGGTGAGCCTGATATTGCTGTTGCCGAATCGTGAGGGCGTGTGTCGTGGACGGGGAGGGGTTTGTCATGTGTGCAGTGTTGGCTTTGTTGAGTGCCAGTTCCAATGCTGTGAGTTCCTTCCGGGAGTCCCGCTTGTGCCCTGTTATGGCTGGAGGAGGACTGTTTTGTATGCTTCCCACAAGATTGACGGGGACGCCACCGTCCCTGTGTTTTCAGCGAAGTACTGCATCGTGACCAGTTTAAGTTTCTTCCGAATCTTCTGGAGTTTTAAAAAATTGGGGTAAATTGAGTAGATCCTAGCACCTTTTTTCCCCCCGGTGGTAAGGGATAGAGCAAGCGGAGAATGGTCAGAGATACCCCTGGGCAGGATGTCTACTGCTTCCACCATTCCCAGCCCCAACCCTAGGGTCAGAAAGTAGTCTATACGGGACAAGCTATTATGCACAGCTGAGTAGTAGGTGTATTGACTCTCCTCGGTATGCAGATGCCGCCAGATGTCTACCAGGCCCAGAGCTTCTACAAAATCTGAGAGTGATGCAGTTCCCCGTGGTCTGGTCCTAGAGGGAAAGGTGTCCATAAGTGGATCCATAATGGCATTAAAGTCCCCCCCGATAATCGTGTCCCCTTCAGGGAGGTTAAGGAGAAATTTGCCTAGTGCAGGTAGGGCCACGGATTGTAACGCTGGGGGAATGTACACTGATACTATATTGAGAGATCTGCCCTCCCACTGGCCATGCAGTGCAGCAAAGCGGCCCTGGTCATCTGCCTCACGATGTGTTATGATAAAGGGAGATGTTTTTTTTACCAGTATTCCTGTCCCCTGGAGCCGGTAGTGAATTCCGCATGGATCGCCATTGTGTAGCCGCGCCTATCAAGTGCCTTGCAGGTGGACCCCGCTAGATGAGTTTCTTGTAGGAGGACCAGATCTGGGCTTTGTCGCTTTATGGCTTGCAGTACCAAGCCTCTTTTTATTTTGTCCCCCAGGCCTCTGACATTCCAGGTTAGCATGCGTAGTGGGGGAGCCCCTATCGTCGTCACAGGGGAGCCCTCAGCGGGCAAATCATGAAACCGCCTGGCCATGGAGTTGATGTGAGAATGTCGCATGTAGTGTGCCCGCAGGACAGGCACAAGTATTGCTTCGCGCCACACTATGTAGGAAGCTGGCGACATTCGGGGTGGCAGAAAAGTGTGCATGTTGAGTGATGACAACGAACAAGAACATGAATTCTAACAAAAAACTAACAATCCCAACCCCCCTCCCTGCTACCCTGCTCCACGGACAGACCCCCGCCCGTTTCCCCAACTTTGCAGAGTGCTTCAGTCCTTCCCCAACCATCTTACTTGCTCGTGGGGTTGGTGAGTCTCTTACGGGCACTGCCTGTGCCCACCCTACTCAGCTACGCCAGGTCCAAGGCTCTCCGCGTTACACTCAGTCCCATATGAGTACAGTCCGGCCTCAGACCGGAGCCAATTGTTCAGAGTCCAGCGGGTCTCTTTCAAGATCCGATTCCGTTTCTTCCGCTCCGTCTTGACGGGGCGATTGGGAGGTCTGGTTGTTCATTGACTCACCGGCACGTTGTGTCGGCCGGTCCCGCTGTGAGCGATGTCGCCGTCCTGCTGGCCTCCAGCCCTCCAGCCATTCCTGCGCTACCTCCGGCGTGTCAAAAAACCATGTCTTTCTTTCGGCCACAATCCGCAATTTAGCCGGAAATAGCATGGAGTATGGCAATTCTCTATCTCGTAGTGCCTTTTTCACCTCTGTGAACGATTTACGACGCCTGGCCACCTCCGCTGTGTAGTCCGGGAAGAAAGCTAAGGTTGCATTTTGGATCTTCACCGGTGGCGAGGTCCGTGCCGCCTGTAGGATCGCGTCCCTGAAGTTGAAAAGCCTTGCCAGCACAGGTCTCGGTGCCGTGCCCGTCTTTGGTGGGCCACCCGGAACTCTATGCGCCCTCTCTACCGAAAAGAAGTGGGACAGGCCCTTGGGCTGTAGTTTAGTCTTTATGAGGTCTTCCACGTAGAGGTCCATGGCCCCTTTTCCCTCCGTTTCCGGAATTCCAAGGATGCGCACGTTGTTGCGCCGCGAGCGCCCTTCTTGGTCGTCCAGCTTGTCGTGCAGGAGCTTGGTGACTTTCTGCATGCGTTCCATGGCCACTTGCAGGTCCGATGTGTCTACTACAAGAGATTTCGTGACCACCTCCACCTGTGATACCCTTTCCGCCATTTTGTGAAAGTCCGCCCGCAACAACGAGACCTCAGAGGAGATGGCGCCCACTGTCGTTTTAACCTCTGAGAGAGTTCTCATAATGTCTTCCAACGTGATTTTTTTGGTTCCTTCTGCGTCCTGGGCGTTACCCGTGGAGTTGCGCCCTGTATTGTGTGGCTGCCCTTGCTGTCCATAGGCAAATTTGTCCAGTTTGGCCTGTGTGGACCCGCTCCTAGTTCCTTTGCCCGCCATGGATCTGGGGCTCGTGGAATCCGTAGCCCTGCCCTACTGAGTCGCGATCAGCGCTCCGACCTGTCCCGTAGTTTCTAGTTACCAACCCGGGAGCAGTAGGCTGGCACGCGTTAGTTGGAGTACCACCTTGCCTTTCCTTACTTTATGGGTCTCACCCGCAGTGGCAGTGCTGCCGGATAGTGCCAGCGGTCGCTGCGCGTGCTGCTGTGCGCTGTACTGTTGGCCGCGTCTCGTGTTTTGCGTTCTTGCCCCTCGACAGACCCCGCCCGAGCAGGGACAGTCTCAGCGGCCCCCAGTCGGGGTCTCCTGGGCAGGGCCTCTTCGCGTCTGCACACCGGATGGCAGAGGGTCCGGTTTTCGGCGGTTGCACCCCCTCCTATGGGCCAGGCACGCTGCAGGCTCTCCCGCTTGGTGGATAGGATCTGTAACCCCCCCGCACCAGGCTGATGCGTCTGGGCCAGCACGTGGGCCCCGAGCTTCCTCCGTGGGTCTCTGCGTGGTTTCACTGCGTGACTCCGTCCCCCGGGGGCACCAATGCTCCTTACCGCTGATCGGGGCTCGTAGCTGCTTACACTTCGACCCTGCGGGCAGATGAGGCGCGAAGGTCGCCGCTGCCGTTTCGTGCAATACTCCAGGCCTCCCGGTGGGGGGGGGGAAGATGAGGATTCGGCGCCGCGTGGCGCGCTCCAGTCCGTGTCTGTTCCCCCGCGGAATGCGTGGTGCTGCCAGCCCTGCACAGGTGACGTGTCGATGCTTGTGCGAAGTCCGCAGGGCAACGCCAGTAGTTGATGGCCCCAGGTAGTGTTGCGGTTTGTCGGGCGGGAGCCGGGATGCGTCCACCCACCCAGGCCGGCTCGGTCTTACTTCCGCCGGGCCAGCGCACCACGCAAGGCCGGTGCTGTCTTTCCGCCGGTAGGCCCAGATTCGGTCGCGCGGAGTTCGGCAGGCTCCGGTCTTCTGATTCACTTGAGAGTCGGACCGGTGACACCGCTTCGTGTCCGGACCCGATCGCCGCCGCTTCAGGTGGGCAAGATAGCGGATGAGTGTGACGGATTTAGAAAAAGGCCACATTGCCTTCAGGAGCTCTCACGCTAGGCTGCCTCCATGCTTGGCCGCTAGCCACGCCCCTCAATCTAGACATTTTTAATCACCACACTTTCCCTTTCACTTGTCACCCAATCAAAAAATTCTGCTCCGCAGTAATTCTGGTGTAGAAGCACACCGGGGAGGCGCTCAGCCTCTCCTGGTGGGGCCCAATGATGAAGCATGTCACCAACTAGGATGGTGAGTGAGGGCTTTCAAAAGAATTAAATAAGATTCTTCATGCCTGCTCTTCTCGTAAGAAGGCACACTCTTTTGTTGTTTTCATGACCTTGACTGGGTGACCAAGAGTGCTCCTAAAATATTTATCCCTCCTTCTCCTGTTAAGAATAGGCAATACATGCATCAGTCAAAGGAAAACCTCAAGCAATGATTAAGGAATTGTATGACCAGAAAGCAATGTTGACCTGATATCAGGATGGTCAGGAAGTGTTGGTGCTAAAGTCTATTTGCTCCAGGGCTTTGGAGGACAAATTGTGTGGGTCATACAAAGTAGTTAGGAAAGTGTCTTAGGAAAATGATTTGGTGGACAGAGTGCCACATGAGAACCGAAAGGGGTGTTCCACATAAACAGGCTAAGGCCTTACCTCTGGAGAGACTACACAGTGAATTTTAGGGCTATGACAGAGGAGGTTGGGAAAGACAGTTAGACTCTTCTTTCCTTGCTGAATTGTAACATGAACAATGGCACTGTGAAAGAGGTACATTTAGCTCCTGAGGTAATGCCTGTGCAGCAAAGAGAATGTAGAGATGTGTGGGGATGGTTTGCCAATCTCTTTTTGATGACTCCAGGGTTGACACCTGTCTCTGTGTATGACATAGACACAGCTGACAGTTTGCCAGTGAAGGGCAGAATGTTCAGAACGTCTGACCAGGTTCAGGGATGCATTACAAGGAATGTTGCCAAGATTCTGGACCTGGGAGTCATTGAGAGATCCTGTAGTCAGTCCTTGGTCGGTTCCTGCAGTTCTAGTACCAAACTAAGGGTCTACTGACTAACCTAAACTGATGCCCAGCCAACCCAGGGCGAATGAGGTTGTTGATCAGTTAGGTGCTGTAAAGTACTTGAGCACCTTGGATCTGACCAGTGGTGACTGGCAGATCACTTTGGTACCAAATGCTAAGGAGAAGACTGCATATTCTACACCAAAAGGGCTGTATCAGTTTAAGGTGATGCCCTTTGGGTTGAAGATTGCTCCTGCCACCTTTCAGCACCTGGTGAACCATATTCCTGCAGGATTGGCTGAGTTGTGGCCTACTTGGGGTGATATTGCAGTGTTAAGTCTTGGAGGAACTACCTAAGGCACCGGGAGCAGGTCTTGGCAAGGATAAAGGAGGCAAAACTGCCCATTAAGGCAACTAAGTGTCATATGGGACAGCCCTCTGTAGTCTACCTTGGACATGAGGTGGGGAATGAGAAGATTCGCCCGTTGTATGCCAAAATTCAGTCTATGATGGCGTGGGAGGTACCTACTACCTAGACTGAAGTGAGGGCTTTTTTTAGGACTCACTAGGTATTTACATGAATTTTGTGGCCAACTATGGAAGTATAGTTGTCCCCTTGACTGCTTTGACCTCTAGGAAGCAGCCCAGGAAGGTCATTTGGACTGCAGAGTGTCAAAAGGGATTTGAGTAACTGAATAAGGCACTATGCACAGCACCAGTACTGAAAGCAGCTGACTATAGTCAGCCATTCATTGTACAGATGGATGCCTCTGTCAACGTTGTTGAAGTGGTATTAGCCCAACTGGAAGATATGGAGCCTTTATTAGTAGGAGAGATCTCTACCCACAGAGTAGAACTGTTCAGCTATTGGGAAGGACTGCTTTGCCAAAATGTGGGCTTAGCGAACATTCCGCCCTTATTTGTTTGGAACTAAGGGGTTGATTAGGAAGTCCGTCCGCCATCCTGTCGGAGGAAGGGACTGTCCGCCACAGGGGCGGAGGTCCCGTGCGTCAAATTAGGATGCATCCACCACAGTGGCGGGTGCATCCCGCATTTTTAACATTGCGGCGGTCGGTGCTGAAAGCACCGGCGGCCGCAATGCTAAAAATGCATGTTGTACGTTTCAAAGCACAACATGACAGGCACCGCGCGGTGCCTGCCATGTTGTACTTTGAAACGCAGGGGGGTACCATAGGTACCCCCTATGTGCACTCCTCACCACCCCTTCACTCTGGGGGCCCGCAACAGGCCCCCAAAGCAAAGACCGTATGCCTTTCCACGGAGACAATGCCGCCGTGGAAAGGCATAGGACCGCCGGCATCGTAATATGGTTGGCGGTGTCTCACAGACACCGCCACCATATGTAAGCACTTTTTTCGCCGGTCGCAAAGGCGACCGTCGGAAAAGCGGCAGACGGTCTTGCCGTCCGCCGCGGACCCCCCAGCCATCCTAATGTGGCGGAGGTCATTTCAAGGAATATGGCGGACGGATTTCCCCTGCCAGCCCAGCGGAGGCAATCCGTCCGCCATCCTAATCAACCCTATGTTTGTTGTGTAAACAGATCATAAGCCACTGAAATGGTTGATGGCTATGAAGGGAGAGAATCCCAAGTTGTTGGGATGGTCTATTTCTTTGCAAGGGTTAAACTTTGTGGTGAAGAACAGAGCCAGATTGAGCCACAGGAATGCTGATGGACTTTCCTGCCAGTTTTACCAGTCGGACCACCCAACCACCTCTCCGGTTAGCAGGTGGTTTGGGGTATCCTGATCTGGGAGGTGCGTCAGCTGGGAAGGAACAGTCCTCTGCACAAGCGCAGAGGTGGAAGAATACCGTGTAGTGATCAGTAGGAGCGAACAGCTCATTTTCACCCTGGGTCATTGGAGTGAAGCCTACAGGCTCATTCAAAAAGATCAACTGCGGTGTGCTTAACTCATCCTTGGTCTACATCAGGTAGATGTGGAGTGCTCTGCATGACAGGTGTTGTGAGGCACTGGATGTGCATGTGTCTGGGAAGGGTACAGTAGAGGGATAGAGTAGTATTGTGCAGTATATGTGTATTTAGTGCATATACTGAATGTATTTATGCCTGCCTGGAATACATTAGATGAGAGATGCAATGCTGTGCAGTGCGCGCACAATGGAAGCATGTGCTGGGTGTATGTGTACTTGCGTGAAGTACAATACATGAAGGGTGAAGTGTAGTGCAGCACGCACCTGGCGAGTGTGTGGGCTGGCAATATGTGTGTTTGAAAAAAGCACACCTTGGTACAATACCGAAACGCTACATTACTGAAGGTGTGTGCTGACTGTATGTGTTACTGTAATGGGACAATATATGGAGGTAACAATGCTGGGCAATAGGTGTGCTGGGAATGTACACTGAATGCAAGTATGCCTGCAATGGTACATAACATGGAGGACCTTGGGTTCCGTTTTGGGAAGCCCAGGCCTGACTGGTGAAGACCTGGAGAGTAGAGGAATACCCCCAGACAGTTTTGTGTATTACTGCATTCCTGCGAGCTGGGTGTGACACACACTGAATTAAGGGAGGAGCAGACTCTCCCTTTACACTACAAAATGGTGCTCTTTGACTGTGTGATGGATCACAAGGAATGGGCTTGGACACATCTCAGGAAGGAGATGTAGTTGATAAGGGAATCATGAAGAGTAGGGCTGGGAGTCTAGGATTAACCTTTTGAAGCACATGTCACTGCACTGTGGCTGATATCCAGGTGTGAACTCTGGTCACTCGAATGAACTGAGTTGTGGGTTAATCATCTTCAGAGTCTTTCCTGCTGTGACAAATAGCCTTTAAAGAGAAAAGAAGAAAAGGAAAAATGTAAACCACAAAAAAAGCAGAATCGCAACATAAAACTTTGACCACTCAGACCATAAATCATATTTGCTGTCTGGAAATGGCCTATAAGAAGGGCAGGTTGAGACCCCACAAGTTGTCATCTGCCAAGCAGCCAGACAGGCTGTGTGAGAAGAGGAAGCTCTGCAAGTCTACTGCCTGTGACTAGGACTGGAGGCAAAGGCCTGCTAGTATCCTTGCTGGATGAGGAGACATCACCCAGGCAAAACCAAAATCACCTTTCCTGTAGCCTGGAAAACCAGCATCTGCCTGGTTGCAGAGACCAGTGTGCTTGGAGTAGAAGAGTCGTTTAAGGGAGCAAGGTCAACTGGGGAGCCCTGCCGATAGGACTCCCTGAGCAAGGTGTGAGGTAACGCATGTAATCCTAAGTCCTTATGTTTTGCAACTGGTTCTTATGTAAAGCGCTCTGACACCTTCGGGTAAAGTTTACGCTATATAAAATCGCATTAAATAAAATAAAAATAAAAAAGCTGTGCACCAATGGGGTCATTGCCCGTGTGCAAGAGCTATGAGGCGACCCCCGTATACCAATGAAGGGCTGCATTTTTACTGAGCCAGGTAGTGAGCATCCTGCAAAAAGCACCAGGCCTGCACCACCTTGTTGAGGTGACCCTGTATGTTAAAGGGAGCCACTGTTGACCTATTTGTTGCCAGAGCAACAAGTCTTGTGTCTGCCTTAATTGGTAACCGTGCATTCCAGGCGGGGCAGCTGTGGTAAGGGTGAGTTCAGCGGCGTAGTCTGCACCTCGACTTGAAGTACAGTGGCAATCCTGTATGCCAGAAGGGGAGGCTGCTATCAACATTGCTAGAGGTTTGGGTCATTGCCCGGGTAGATGATTGTGGCTGTGACTGTCACACTAAGACATGCAACTGACTGATTCCCCCAAGGACAGTGAAGGCCATCGCCAGAGATGTTGCACTCTCGATGGGTTCCAGTCGGGAACTGGAGGATCGAATCCCAGCCTCCTCTGTGACTTACTCCGTCTTCGCGGAGTGGGAGCTGCTCCAATTGAAAGCCGGAAGCGCTGCTCAAGGATGAGAACCTGTGACTGCCAGGTGCTGTGTGTGTACTGAAAGCTCCCCGACTTCACTGAACAGGATCAGGACTTGTGTTGGCCCTTGGAGAGCGCACTCGCTTCACCACTGAACAGTTCCAAACTGCCAGAGAGAGTAAGACTTGAATTTGGCCTCTGGAGCTCCTGGGGACTCGCTGCTGACGGTGCTACACACCTATGATTAATTCCTGAATAGTTAAAAGGGAACTCTTGACTATTCCTTGAATGTGGCCACCAGTGAATGAGGAATAACCTGACCATGCTATCTAATCGTCTGTAGATCCCATGGCTACCCGAAGGCTTCCCAGTGCTAATCCTAACCAGTTATAAGGAAAAGGGTGGACAGGCATTTGCCTGACAACTGCTAGAGCCCCGACCTCAAGGGGATTGTGTTGTTGCTCATAAATGTTGTTATTCATTTGCATGTGTAGAGTTGGAAATAAAATACTTCTCTTCTTATAAAAGTAAGTATTTGACTGGACATTGATTTATTGTTTAGTACTGTGTGCACTTTGACGTATGCGCTGTGTTCCCTCATCTGTAACTATTCTTCCACCACAAGGGAGATATTGACTGCTTGTCCACAGCTACCACGTAGAGTCAAGTGAAGAAGGGATACTTAGTCCCATTTCTCAGGATGGATAGTAGGTCGGCCCCCGGGACATCAGGAGTAAAAGGCCTAAACCACCACGGTTGGGTCCAGTAACCCTTGCATGCCCCATGGCCTTCTGAAAGAGGTTCCAACACTATAGAATCCAGCCTCACTCTGAAAACTACCAATAGATTCTGTTCTTGCCTGCTGCATTATGGCACCTCTTTAAGGTTGTAAAACAAGACTTTCCCTATGACACATGGCGGAGATCTATTGATTCATTACTTCCAGGTTGGGTTCAGCACAAAACGTACAACAGCTACTCAATCATGTTTGCTTTGCAACTCTGTGTCTTGCTGGACGGCTTTGGTGCCTTATCTGTTCACACCCAGCAACCCTTAAAGCGCATTTGTGTTATTTTTAGACACTTTCTGGGAGTTCATTACTTACTTAGTTACCCGCTTCCTTATGCTATATTCTCTTCCTCATCCTTCTGTTGTTGAAGTCCTGCTAGTTCATTGGTATCTTCACCTCCTCTGGATCCACTACTGTAGAATCCCTGCTCACACTGTGGGTAAAGCATTCCTTCAGTAAACTTTTTACCTACTAACTAAGTTGATGTACATGTTACATGTACTATGTCCTACAATAGGGGATGGACTTGCATCAGGGAAAATCTGGAGCATGAGTTTGATAGTTTGAGTTAAAGGCTAACATTGCAAATACTCATTGTAGGCTACTTAGAGACAATCCATCTTCTCTACTCCTGCAGACAGTTACCTCTCCCCACAGGTCTGCGAGAGATACAAGTCCATTCCATATATTTTTGTGTCTGAGTATGGACACTTGTGCATGGCAGGGCCATGGTTTATTTCTTTGCCTCCAGCATGGAGAAGGCGAGAGGGGTGGGGTTAACATGCAAGGGCATTCAAGTAAGATGTGTTTTATGAAGAATCCTGAAAGATGCCTGGTGGCTGTAACCTAAGGCACTGTTCTTTGGAGGTCAGTTTTGACAGATTGGGCTCTTTCTTGGGCAACTGATTTAAGTCTTCCAATTTATGAGAACACGTTTTATTTTTGAAGGTGCTCACATGGTTTTTAAAGAAAATTAATTTGTGCATTTTTAGTTAATTAAGTGACAACTTTGTGTTTACATGGGGGGGTCTAATCGCAACTTTAGATTGGAAGGCCTGGAGCTGGGCTTGGCTGCACTGAACAGGGCTCTAGGCTCGACCCAAACAGAGTGGCCTCACATACCAATGGGCTCTGGTCACTTGCAAAGAAGGGAAAGGGGTTGAAGAGCAGAAAACGGAGGGAGAGAGGTGGCTATTATAATTTTTTTTACAATTCTGTTTTGTTGTTTTATTTTACAGACAATCGTCCACTGTACCATAATTGAAAGGTTTGCAGATGTGGATCTCTCTAGAACCACATCAACCTGATTTAGAATTTCTTGGTTTTTTTCCAGCCATTTTTAGTTTTTCCCTGTGTTTCATTGTACTTGCCAGGTCGTCTGCTGTGGCGCCTCACAAGATTTTTGGCTTCCCCCTATGGGTTTCTTTGTTTATTTAAGCTCTTTGTCTTATTATATTTTTTTAAATGTATTTAATACTTGTGCTCAATCATGTTGGAGGATGCTTGCAGGCAGCACTTTGAAAATCCCCTTACTAAAAGTTAAGCAGCAGCGCATGCGCTGCTCTAGGCTCGACCCAAACAGAGTGGCCTCACATACCAATGGGCTCTGCTCACTTGCAAAGAAGGGAAAGGGGTTGAAGGGCAGAAAACGGAGGGAGAGAGGTGGCTATTATAATTTTTTTACCATTCTGTTTTCTTGTTTTATTTTACAAACAAGCATGTGCATCCAAAAGTAACATGAACAGAGTCAAACATAAATAGTAACTGCAGTTGAGTATAATTGCTTACTGTTTTTTATTTTCATGTAATTTACAGGAAACAAAGGAATATTGAACAGTTGGGTCTGTAAAAGAATAGTAGACATGACAACCTTGAGTTGGTAGGAGGGAAGGAGGGGTGACCCCACATCCATCCTTACCACCCTGAGGTGAGTGCAAAGAACCGTCTAAGATACACCCTCGCTATTTAACCCATCAAACCACACACCATTCCTTGTTTTGCACATGTGAAAAGGTAGCACTACTCCCCAACATCATGTTTGATTACACCTGAAATCTTAATCCCTGTGTTCTTGGGTACATCTAAGGAGGTCTGGTGTTCTTTTTATGTTTTAATAGAAGTATTGAGGGAGAGGCACATCTAAAAGGGGTTAGACAAGCAAAAGAAAGTAAGAGCTGGGGGAGATGACAGAGTACAGCAGAGAGCTGAACATAAGGGGCAAAACAGCTCTATAGAACAAGACGCTCAAGGAAAGGGAGATGGAGAAGGAGTGATGTGTATGTAATGGCAGAATCAGTGGAAGAAGGGAAGAATGTTGGTTAGGCAAAAGGAATAACATGCAAAAAATGAAATGTAATCAGCTTCGGGAGAGTGAGAGGGTGGAAAAGGAGAAAATGTAACTTACATAAGAGCAGCGGTGTAACTCAAAATGATGGGGTCCCTCTCGGCAGAATGTGATGATGGGCCAGAGTCTCCCACATCTCACAGATATTCGCAATCGGTTGCCGATTGGATGACGCTCAATTCCTTGAAGCTGAATGGCGACAAGACCGAGGTGCTGATATTCAGAAAGGACAGGGACGCCTGGTCGAGTGAATGGTGGCCGCCATCACTGGGAACCTGTCCGACCCCTTCACAGTCGGCAAGAAACCTGGGGGTCATCTTTGACATTGAGCTGGCCATGAACCTACAGATCAATAGAACTGTAGCTACCTGCTGGGGAGTTCTAAAAATCCTTCGCAGAATAGCTCACTACTTATCCCCGCAGGCAAGAAAACAAACAGTGGTAGCATTGGTTGGATCTCGCTTAGATTATTGCAATGCGCTATACACTGAGATTAACAAGGGATTGGTACATCGCCTGCAAGTAACACAGAAAGCAGCAGCGAGATTTGTTCTGGACCTTCCTTGCTCCGCCTCCGCCACATTAGCCAGGAAGAATCTTCATTGGCTACCCATTGAGCAACGCATCTCTTTTAAAATCAGTTGCCTAGTCCATAAGGCTCTTACCGCAGGACCGGCAGACGGACTGGGATCTTTGCTTTCTAACTATGTATCCAGCAGATGTCTCAGATCTTCTCAACAGAACCTCCTTGTTATGCCCCGCACTAAAAAGACAAGATGGGGAGGTAGAGCCTTTGCATCAGTGGCCCCTCGACTATGGAATGCTCTCCCCTGCGAGCTCAAGGCCCTTTCATCCTTGCCCCTCTTTAAGAGAGCTCTCAAGACCTGGTATTTTGGGAAAGCCTATTATTAAGCATTGCATGGTTATTCAATATATTATGTTAGGCGCCTTGATGCCCATTGGGCTGAGTTCTGCGCGTTATAAATTTATTTTCATTTCATTTCATTTCATATTCATTGGCCTTGGCTGAATGGGAGCCCCCTGAAGTTTTGGTGGCCCATCTGTGCTGCAGGGGCCTGGATTGCGTCCTGGCACAAGATGTGAAGCAAGGTAAGAGGCCTGGGAGAAGAGTGGTGAATAGCAGCGTATGTAGGACGAAGCGGAAGCTACAGGGGCAGAAACAGCAAATGGAGATAAGAGGTGAGAGAGAGATAAAACATGAAGAGTTGAGCATGGAGGGGAGAGGTGGACATGAAGGGGGCAGAATCAGTGAATAAAGTTAATGCTGGAGAAAAAGATGAAAGGTGAAAGGAAGTGCTTGGATAGGGGAGGTAGATATAAGAGAAGCGAAACCATTAGGATACCTTGAGTGTCATGGAGAGGGAATGGTGAGTGTTAAATGTAACAGGCAACACAACCAAGATCGGGCACGAGGCTGGGAGGGAGAGGCAGGGGATAGGTAGATTACATAATATCGTCCACTGTATCATAATTGAAAGGTTTGCTGATGTGGATCTCTCTAGAACATCAAATAACAACTAGAGAGAAAGGGCATGAGCAGGCACTCCTGTACCCCAGTCAATATATTAACAACAACTAAGGAGTGACTAAGTGCAAACTAATAAAGAATATTTAAACAAAAAATCTTTTTAGTGTCTTTTTCTTTATATATATCTCTCTTACTATCCCCCTCAAGGACAAAGAAACCCCTTAGAGAAAAATATTCCTAAGGGGAACCAATGTCCCTGTGTGATTTCCAGAAGGAAATGAAAATCTTATCTTTTTTGTAAAAGGACCCTCACTCACCACTAATTGGTGACATGCTTCATCATTGGGTCCCCGCTGGGGTGGCCGAATGCTCCCCCAGCGTGCTACAATGCCTGATTTACAGCGGAGCGGGATGTGGTGAGTGCAACAGTGCCCAAATTAAGGTGTGAGTGTAACTGTGGGTGCAACATTAAAAAATACAAGGTTGTTGCCTATACAAAAATCTTTAATACCGGCCAACCTGTATTAGGTTAAAAACAAAGTGGCGGACAGCTAGGTTCTATCTTAGGAAACCTGTGCCCTTTAAAACAAACAACTGGTCAACATGTTTCTGCTGCTACAACTGCAAATTCGCTCAGCATTCGTCAGGACCTAAATTATGTCCTCCGGTGGTGTACGCGCGCTAAGGCGCACCCTCCCGTGAAGCTCTAAATGTGAAAAATTCTTTTGAAGTTTAGACCATATAGTGTTATTCACGGTTAGTAGCCGTGGTAGCTCACTGCGATTTGCAGGGGCACAAAAAACCTGTGGAGAGGGAAAGAAAAAGACAATACACAATAACATATAATGACACACACTGACATAGAATAAGCTCATTGTAATAGCAAAAAAAGTGCATAGATATGTTACATGCACAATGTCAGAATGGTGTCACCATTGTTTTATAAAGGTGACCATTCACAGGCACTCCAGAATTCACAGAGAGCCTTCAAGGTTTTATGATGTCCCCCATAGGTATAGTGAAAAACTTCTCCACCCAGAAGTGACTTCAAACGCTGTATTACCCTTGCTTTTATTTAATGTAGGCAGAATGTCAAGGGAGTATACTTTACTCAGCCTGTCACTGCCAAAAGTGATAATTAAAAGAAATGTAGCTATCGTACTTCATCCTAAATGATATAATGCCTCTTTTAATAGTACCAGGAAAACCAGTAAAAAAAACCCTTGCAAGAGTTCTGTGGTGCTTTTTTCAGTAGCGACATACAAACACAAACACTCACGTTATGAGAGCACAAAACTCCCCCCGTGGGACGAGACAGCGCGGGATACCTTCACGCGGTGTCTATCTTTAAAAAGAGGAGCTTAAATGTTATCCCTCGAACAGAAAGTGTTTTTCCTTGTTGCCGCTAAATCGGATTAGAGCTTGTGACTTACTTGAGCACTCGCGACTCCCCGCATTGTACCTGCACTCTGGGCTGCTGTCTCCCCGGAAGTAAGGTATGCTTACCCGGGATTGCATTTATCTTGCAGTACGAGGAAGTTCTGATCACGTGGGTAGCTTAACGTCACGTCGTTTACGTTAGGCTCCAACTCTTAAAGAGGTAGTGTCTGAACTCATGCTTGTATTCGGGGTTCAAATCCCCAATGGGCTAGATGGTGTGAATATTACAATTCAGACATTACTCCCTAAACCATGCCAAAATTCATAGTGCACTGTGTTAGTTAGTGTGATGGTAATGATAGTGCCCGACATGTGGATTTTTCAGTTCAAGGCTAAAAGCCGGTATCTGATATCAAACTTATATTCGCGGTTCGAATCCCCAATGAGCTAGATGGTGCGAATATTATAGTTCAGACATTACTCCCTAAACCATGCCAAAATTCATAGTGCACGATGTTAGTTAGTGTAATGATTATAAAAGTGTCCGACATATGGATTTTTTAGTTCAAGGCTAAAAGCCGGCAGTAGGCTCTTCCAGCGGGGCCTTGAGGTTAGACTTGCCCTTTCTCTCTAGTTGGTATTTGATATACAAGAACAACATTGGATTTATCGCTTGGGCACCAACAAAACCGGGCTGAACGATGATATTCCTTGGGGCAGTGTGTTAAGATAGTGACTAAGGCCACATCATCGTTCTGAATTCCTCTGTCATGTTAGTTTGGGTTGACATAATCTGAACTGGTGTATAACATCTCATGATAGGCCCCCACTGTTGTGTACAAACCCCTGGGTACTCTATTTTCCAATCAGCAATTTTATTTGACTGACCAGTGCTGAGTTCACATGTAATTAATGACTCAAGTCAAACCTCAAGGCCCCGCTGGAAGAGCCTACATGCCGGCTTTTAGCCTTGAACTAAAAAATCCATATGTCGGACACAAATTAAGTGCTGTTTTTGGAGTATAAATGTGGACAGCAAGGGCAACTTGCAAAAGAACATTAGTTAATAAAGTGGGTAGGTGTAATGTTATAGCATGGTGTCCGCCAACCAAGTAGTGTGTTTTACCTTGACAGCCATAACGAAAGAGTGCAGCTGGAAACTGTAGAACTGAGCTCTTACAGAAGGAGAGAGGCCAAATGGAGACATACATTTATGGATCCCTGCCCTGTCCTCAATGACTTAAATGGTATTAAAACATATGTGGGCCTCTGGATTAGAGTGGTCTGCCCTGCTCCTGATCCCCTCTCCCCCTGACTCTGATCGTGACAAGATTAAGCATAGACCCTGTAGTGATATATTTTGTCTTTCTTGCGTTCCACGTTCCTTTCACTTTTGAAAAACCTACTGCAAATTAACGCTGCGAAACATGTGCCATTAATTATTGAATATTTGTATATTGTGGGTGTAATAAGCCACTAATATAACAGATGAAAAATGAATAGTGTTAAAAATTGAGGCATTTCCAAATATTTTGTTGGGTGGCCGGCAAGAATGGCCCGTTTTCTGTCTCTGGTTGGAGATGCACTTCAAAGGAGCGAATAAATCAGTATGGAAATGTCTGCTCAGTGTTTGAACATGGATCTGAGACTTTCTCCAGCAAATTACTCTCTGGAGCTCGTTAATTCAGCTTACATGATCTAAAAAGCATATGATTCGGGCTCTTCCGATGAGAGATTCTCGGAATTGTAGGTGACATTTTTATGATGGAGAGAAACATTCCAATAACTGATCGAAAGCAACAACGTCGTTCTGAACAAAAGGTAAAGAGAATGTCTATAATCAAAAATCCACAAAGCCTATTGCACACAATGCCACTGGGTGTCAGTGTAACATCAGAATGCAGAGGTTATATGTGTTTTGGTACGTTCAGAGCTTGCGGGAAACAGAAAGCTTCTAACAGGGGGCTATTTATAACATCCACGTACATTTGACATAATGCACCAGCCAGCAGTACGAAGGAGACATCTATGCACTAATGCTGTTGGGTGCACTGCCACGGCATGTCAGTTTAACATAATAAAAATTACTGCGGTCACACATATTTTACTACGCCCAGCCCACCTAGCTACCAGCATGCCTCAAATTGCCACTATTATGTAGCACACTGTAGGTTTGACATCATCACACTGCAACATTCTTATAAAGAAGCACAGAAACCATTGTATCGTTCAGATCTGCAATAGCATTGAATACATACTTACTAAGTGATTCTGATAGTAAAAGCGCCTCACGTCGCGTTACTGTTGCTTCAGAGCGCTCAGTTTCACCTCAAAACAAGTAAGAACGGAGGGCAGTTCGAATCCGGTCGCACCCGAGACCGACGCCCCGTCGCATTCCCTGCTCGCTCCCCACAGCTTTGCCCTCTGTCGAAACAAGCGCCGTGTGTGCAGTTTGGTTTTAAGCACCTCCGTCACAGCTGATTCCAAAACTATCTGCCAGTGCTGCAAAATATTGACGTCTCGACGGTCCTTCCATTCTGCTCAGCACTGAATCAAACCTCTAACGCTTTCCGCAGTCACAGCTGTAAACGAGCAATCAAACACGAGCGCCTTGCGCGGCGGCGGGATGGGGGTTGGCCATTCACTCGCGGGAGCGCTAATTGCTGCCAGATGGTGGAGCGTGCACCCGCGAGTGAATCTCCGATGTGCACGCATTGCCATTGAAGGCAATGGAACGCGTGCACTCGCTTGGCTGAAAAGCCAAAGCGCTCGGAAAAGGTTGTTTTCCTGTGCAGCGCATGCACGCTGCGAAGGCTCGACCTAAAAAGCACACATTTAAAAGAAAAAGGACTTCATTGAAATTAAAAAGGACATCATTGCAACCAAAGACAAGAAGAGAAACGTTTAAAATTACTTTCCTGCTTCTGGGTACCCCACCGATGTCTGAATCCAACCGACAGCCTCAACCCAGAGCATTATGTAAGATTTACTGAAGCAACTTTGCTTCTAATTATCTGCAATAACCTCTGGCACATATCTAAAAGACAATCTTGCCTTCTTCTGGTGAGCCAGCTCACATATGAGTGTTTTTTCTACTGCTGACTGTTCTCGGTGTGCCTGCGCTGCTTATGCCAACCTCCTGTTTAAAGGTCTCCTGTTTACATAAGCGCTATTCGGACCGTTACAACCTGCAATTAAAATTAAAGTGTGCCTGTATCAATCTGCGTGGACTCCGTGTTTGGTACTTTAATCTACCTTCTACAGACTTTTACATATCTAAGACCAAGTTCACTCATTCCTTTTAAATGGTACTGTTCTCAGATGGCAGGAAAATACATCGATTTGATGTATTGTGAACTGCTGGTTGATTTGCTATTTAACTGCATACCACTGAGGGGAGCCAAAGAGTTTCTCATCTTAGCTGACCTTCGTCAGCACAACTTTGGTGGATTTAGCAACATTTAAGAAAAGAACAGAATAGCATTCTTTATAATATATTGAATAAACAATGCTCTTACCTCATGTAGTGACGGTTGGTACATCCAGAGAGAAGGGGCATTTTTTAAGAAGTTCAGCGTTCTAAAAGTTGTCCTGCTCGAGCTCCTCCATGATGTCATCTTTCTTGCTGGAATGCAACTACGAGACTGCACCTCCAGCAATCGTCATCGCGCAAGGTCACACAGCGTGAACTTGCGTAGCTGCCATCTTCATTTCACTTTTGGATGTGTTGTTGCCTGGTACCTTAGCAACATGTTAATTTTGCCTGTATTCACTCACAGAGTGTCTGCCTTTCTCCCGACATCAGAGGTATTTTATTTATTTATTTATTTGCAGGTTTGTATAGCGCTAGGAATAAACTCCTGAAGGAGTATCTCCGCGCTTAGGACAGCCGGCAAGCAAGTATCTGAACAGTCACACTGATATTTTAAAACCATCTGAAACAGTTACATAATTTTTAAACTAAAAGACAAGGCTTCAACTAATTCTGGCTAAACAGGAAGGTTTTCAATTGTTTTCTAAAAAGGAGATGGTCCGGACATTGTCTCAATAAGAGTGGAAGCACATTTCACAAAATAGGACCCGCCACTGACAGGACCTTACCAGCCAATCCAGTCCTACTGATCTTGGGTACACTCAGCAGCAGCTGCTCACTAGACCTAAGTGTGCGAGTAGGAACATATGGTACACATTTTTTAGCCAAATAGTCCGGTCCTAGATCATGTAAACCTTTATGTATAGTACACTTTCTATTTTGCCAGTGCAGACGCAGCTGTGCACACCATTATGACTGGACTTTTCTTGAAGTTTGACTTGACTTTTTGTCTTCCTGGTGCCACATATCAGAGGAGTAACTTTCTCCGAAATTAAGATTACGGTGACTACTTTTATTATTTTAATTTGTTATGTTTAAAATGTTGTGTACTACATTATGCATATTTGTTTTAATTTACAGCGTGGGTCAGTCATGACGTTTCTTTGAAGTACTCTGATATGCTCAATATTGATTTATATGCTTTATCCTTATATTTCTGGTTTTAGGTTATAGATCTAAGCTATTTCGTGTTCTTTTCTGTGTGGATTTGTGAGTGATGGGTTTTGAATTTATTAACTCTATTATTGCGTACTTTTATTGGAGCCATCTTTTTGCTCAACCTTCGTTGAGGTGCTCATTTGCTTTCATTTTGGTGATGTTTTGTAGGCGTTATGCGTATTGGGGTCATTGATGTGCTCAACTATCATGAGGTGCTCCAATTTGTTTTCATGCTTAGTGATGATGAGCTAGAGTGATGCTCAAGTTTGATGTTTATTTCTGTTATGAACCACTTTATAGTGCTCTATTGTTTGAGGTGTTCATGTGCTTGCTATTAGAAGCCGTAGGGGCTCAATTTTATTGTCATTTCAGATGAACCACTTATAGTGCTCTATGGTTATAGGAGTTCATCTATTTACTGTGACGAGCCACATGGCTCAGTTTTATTGGTGATTTTCTGTTACTTACAGTGAGGAGCCGCAGGAGCTCAGTTTTATTCTATTTTTAGAGAAGTCGTGCATTTTCTGTGAAGAGCTGCTTTATTGCCACTTTTAGAGGGTTATTAGGACTGTGGATTTTCCGCATCCTCTGGGCCGGCGGAAACCACCACCGGCCCGGAGGATGCGGAAAATCCGCAGCGGACCCACCAAAGACCCACCGCCACATTAGGATGGCTGGTGGGTCCTGGTTTCCGTCCGCAGCTTTTCCGCCGCGGCTGGCTTACAACCACGGTGGAAAAGCTCTAATATGGTGACGGTGTCTGTCAGACACTGTCCGCCATATTAGGATGGCCTGTTTCAGATGCTTTTCCGCGGCGGGTTTCCCGCCGTGGAAAAGCATGTGTAACTTCACTGCGGGGGCCCGTTGCCTAATTGTCATGAACAACTTTTAGTGTGCTCTATTTTTAGAGGCGTTCATGTATTTACTGTGATGAGTTGGGCTCAATTTTATTGTGCTTTATTTTAGAGGAATCGAAAATATTCGAATTTGAGGAGTTTATATTTCATTTTCTATCTACGGTACTGAGCCATACTGTACCTTTGATCATTTGTATTGAGATGTTCAGTTTTCATTTTGTGGATTTGTCATCCTATGGACTTTACCAAATTTATTTAAGCTTATATTCTTTTGTTAGCTTACGATGCTTGTACAACCTTTGTACCTGCGCCCCTTGGTGTTACCTCTTCTTTCCACCATGTTGAAGAGGGTGTTTATCTCTTGTGCGTTTAAGTTCTTTCTTTCTTCTGTCTTTCTGCTTCTGCCATCTTCTTGGTTTATCTTCTTCATCTTTTCAGATAAAGGGGGGAGGTGTGTTACATCCTGCTCTTCCTCCCTCTTTGTCCCTCCTTAGTGTTAGCGTCTGCTTGTCTATGCCATGTCTCTGTGATGTCATCCATGATTCTACCTGTTGCTGTTCAAAGGATTTATCAGTTACCTGGAGGCTGAGCAGGAGGTTATTTGCTCCCGGTGGGGTTTCTAACCAGACTACATTTCTACTTTAATCCTGTACCTGACCATTTAATCCCAAGAATAAATATACTACTTGAACATTAGAACGAGGACCCATCATGTTTATGTTACTGAATGCAACAGAATGGTTGTTACATCATTTCAATGAGTAACTCTATAGCACTTCGAAGTGAGCAAGTTCACCATTAATGTTCTTATCTTCTTGACTTACTAACCTGTATATTTTGCCCTCTTACGTTAACACAGCAATTAGGCTATTAAGTTGTTTGTTAAAGCAATTTGAGATATATATTTCAGCAGTTCATCAGTTCACATATATTCAGCTTTTAAATAAAAAAAAGATCAGCAATATGTCTGTATTGGAGCATATGTCCAACTTTGAAATTTGATGCAGGAAATGCTGAATGTAAGTACATTGTATATATCTATTGAAGATAAGTTAATGACAGCTGCTTAAAAGTTTTGTGTCATGTTTCTGAACAGTGTTGTAGGGACTTTGTTTTCTTTCTCTAAGGATTTAAAAACTCTGCGCCCGATTCACAAAAGTAATTTGAGACAAAACCCTAACGTTACGACTTTCGGTATTCACAAAAGGCATTTAGGAGTAGTAAAGTTAGGATTTTGTCTCAGATTACTTTTGTGAACAGGGCCCTCTTTGTCTAACTGTCCAGTGGTTTACTCAGTGCCATATAACTACTGGTGGGACAAATTCCAGTGATGTCACAGCGATCAAACATCATGTCTTATAACACAAACCACCGTAGACAAATTCAGAAGCTGGCTCTCCTGTCCACTGTAGGTAAAACTGACTGTTATAGACATTCAGTGTTTTATTATTTTAATTAGATATCAACTCTTGCATTATCTTAAGGTTCTTCTTCAACTTTCATGGCTTTCATCAATGTGTGATGCTTTAATGCTGATTGACATGGTCAATGGTCATATTCATAGATTGGGGCATCCTCACTTCGGCTCTTTTGTTGTAATCTTTTTGTGATAATATATATATCTAGAATAAAAGTCTAAATTATATGTATGGTGGGATTGGCCCAGCTGCCAAAGATTAGCTCCTTATTGACACACTGCTAAATCATTAATTATTCTCATCCCAGAGAACCCCTTACATTCCATCAGCAGTGATACTGAGGGATGGCAGAACGAGCGACTGGCAACAGAAAAGCAGATGGTCCGAGTACAGACAGAAACTAAGCGAGGCCATGTAAGTGGGCCTGGTTGCATTGTGACCGAATGTGAGCTCTGAAGTGGAGTCAATACCGGCAGTTTGGTGCCATGCGCTTGCCCGCCCCAAGGTGTGAACCAGCACTCCAGAGTTGGTGGAAGCCGTTTGGAGAACAGTTTGATCATGCTCTGCAGAAAGTGTGAGGCTCTTCCTAGGATGCTGGGGTGTGGAGAGGCATTGTGCCCACATCTGCCCTGACCATGGACAGGACATCATAGGGGATGTGCTGCGTTACGAGGGTGTCCCTCGGAGTGTGCACGCCGGATGATGCGCCTGCCATAGAGTAAAGGAGATCATGGCACATCCATCAGCAGATCCTCCATGGCTGGCCTATAACATGGGGTGTGTCGAGGGAGACGCTGTTAGCTGCAGGCTCCGTAGACTTTTCGATTGGCCCAGGAGCAAAACGCTTATGGGATGGAGTAGCCCCTTAAAACAGAAGTTACAAAACCCTGGCAGTTGGAGGGCAATAGCCTCTAATGGTGGGGATAATGAGGTGCACCTCTTGTGTGGACTAACACGTATGTCAGAACAGACGTCCTCCTGTCCCAAAGACCTAAACGGGTGGCCTCTATGTCTACCTGACATGGAAGTTTATCTTCATGGAGTGGCCATTGAGCGCGTGGCTGGTTGCTCATGCCACCTCTATTAATTGATCATCTTAGAGGGCTGGTGCGTCGGCGCTACACATCTACCAGTGAGTTGGGGACCCGTTAACTTCCTAAACACCCCCTGTGATACCATAGCCAAAGACTAATTGCGTAATAAACAGGAGGGTAGCTGTTCCTGATAAAGTGTGTGTACACAGGTGGAAAAATGAGTACTAGGGAGAGGATCTTCCTTTTTAGGAAGTTGTGCCCTCACACACCTGTGAAGGTGTCATGTTTCATAATCGGGCATGTGCTCCTTGTGGGGTCGGTGCTGCAATACCCCATGGGCCCCGCGAGAGGGCTCTTTGGTAGTGGTCTTTTATGTAGAATGTCGTGATGATGAGTTCAGGTGTGGGGAACAAGTGAAAAGGTAGGATAAAAATACCTCGGAGGTACCCTCAAGAATAATGTAATCCAGGGTCCCCCAGGTAAGTATAATAACAGTCTCTAAATTGTATTCTCCTAATAATGAGGAGACACAATTTAGTGGTGTGTGCCGGTAGTGTGGGTAGACGTGTTTCACCCCCTAATGGTCCACAAGGGTTCGTTAGCGTTTCATCAAGACCGGGGGAAGGGTTTTGAAAAGAGTAGCCCTACCCTGGCTCAGGGTTGAGAATTATGGTGAAGGTATTGAATGATTACCACACTTGTTCACACACAGTCGTGAATTATTAAAAATGATCTATACCTAGTAGAGGGTAAACCTGATGCAGTTATCTTAGAATCTAGCCCTACAATTGCAAAGTCTGTGCTCCTTAGGTCGGAGCAGTCGCCTGCATCAATGCTATGGCATAAAATATTCTCAGTGCGGTCTAGACACCTACCCCTACATCTGCTCGCCAGGAGACTAATTACCCCCTCCAGTAAACAAGGCATACTGGATAAATGTGCCCACATTGGAGGCCCATCAAACACCAGTACATGCTAAAAAGACTGCTTGGGAAATCTGTCCCTGCCACAGTCCTTGATGCCATCATTCAATTGCGTGGCACATTGGGGGCCAAGATCAGAGCAGTTGGGTCTGACGTCATGTTGCTGCACCAAGATCCCAGGCAAGCAGTGGATAGGATAACGAAGGCTGAAACCCATGTGTCTGAGCTTGAAGATAACGTTAAGATGCTGCAGCAAGCTGTATCCAAACTGTCGACTACTTTATGAGAACTGGCAGCACAGTTGGAAAACACATAGGGGAGGACCAGGAGGGACAAACTTCGCTCTGTAGGTTTCCTGGAGGGCTGTGAAGGGTCTTCTCTGTGGAATTCGAAGATCGCTGGTTGAGATCCCTCCTACCTTCAGATTCTCTTTCTAAATGATTTGTCTTTGAACAGGTGTGTAGGCCACTTACACTGTGAACACTCCCGGGAGCTTCTGCCCGCCCTATGATTGCCCTTTTTCAGATTTATAGTGCCATGAAGCAAATTCTTCACTTCACCTGCAGTCAAGAAACACTGCTCTTTGAAACTCATAATATAATGATTTTTCTGGATTATGTGAGGTTGGACCAGCAACAGAGGAATGAAGTTGTGGAAACTTTGTAGTCTTAATATCTGCTATAATCTCTGTTATACTTTCAAGCTCAAGGTACTTTTTCAGTCTTGCATCTTCTTCATTGAGAGTCGGGATGAGGTCTGGAGATGGGCAGAGGAGAGTGCGGCCCTCATTGAATCTTGGCACGGATCACCCATCACTGTCGCCCCATCAGGGACTACCTAAGCCACCTCAAAATCATCTATGAAACAGCAATCACTCCCAATCAGCACTATATGGCAGGTCGATGGTGCTGTTGGCTCAGAGGTAGGAATGGTGGAGTGAGGTGGAGGAGGAAGGAATGTTGGTAGAAGGAATGAGCGAGAATCAGAATTGCCACGTTCACCCTCATCATGAGCAAGAAAATATGTATTTATTATGCTTGCTAAAATCTTCACCCCCTCTTCCTTTTTCTCTTCCATAGTCAACAATATTGATTCTTGTACTTCCAGTCGGGGGAGGCTTCTTGGACAGTGGAACGACTGGGAGGAGCACAAAAGTAGGGTGATTATGGGGTCAGAATCTGAAATGTCACATATGTGTTTGTACACTTTCTTCTCTTTCTAGAGGGACTTACTTTGCTGACCATATTGCTCACATGGGGCAGTGTTATTTCTATTGGGGTACAGTTGGGATGTGAACTGACGGCTGCCCACAGTATTACATTCTGTCCCACAAGAGATGCTTCAGATTGAAGGAGGATTGGATTTGGGGTTTCGGGTTCTTTTGTCATACTTCTGGTTCTCCTTCACTGCATCTTCCTCCTGTGGCCCTGGCAGTTGCCCCTACTCCAACCTCAATAGTCGAACAGGGTGCTCTCTTGACTTTTCTCCTACCTGCCAAACCCAGGTCCTTATTGTGACCTGGAATATGAACAGTATACTGTACAAGGTAAGGGGTGTGGTACTTGCAACAGCGAAGAGACTTTAGGCCGATATACTTGTTCTGCAAGAGACCCACCTTGTGGGAAATAAGCCCCCTCTCTGGATAAAATGTTTTTCACACAGGTCTTCAATTCAGGGTTGTGAGATGTTCCAGAGGAACAGTGTTGTAAATAGATTAGGTAGGCAGCAGGACACGTCTTCAGGTTATTAAGATATATTTATTAAGTTAGACAGCAGAGCAGTAAACCTCACAGCTGAATAGACCATCAACTGCCAAGGCTGGAATCTTCACATCAAGATAGAACACTCTTAGTTTAGAAGAGAGAAACACGAAGAAAGGACTACATACACCAAGTAGCCATATTGAAGAAAGAATGAATATACAACAAACAGCTATACTTTTTAAAAATTGGGTGCCCTTTATTATGATGAAATAATGGTCTGATGAATGGGGAAGGCATGTGGCAGTCGCAGGCCAGCTTCAGGGGGAATTTCTGACACTGAACTATATTTATGTCCCACCCCTACTAAATACTTTGCTCATGGAGATAATTACCCAATTGATTTGTGAACTGCCAGTGGGCCCCCTGGTTCTAGGGGGGTTGGACTGGGGTGCTAGATGGATCCCGCAACAGGCTGAGAGGTACAGACGGGTCTTCTAAAAAGCCTATATTAATGTTTATATTTTTGGAGTCGCTGGTGCTAAGTCTGACTGATGTGTGGTGGAATTTCAGAGTAGGAAATGAGTCTTACTTTTTATCCTGGGACACACATCATACTGTCCTGCCTAGACTACTTTCTACTACCCAAGTCAGATCTGCACTGAGTTAGAAGTGTGCGAATCCAGGTCCAGACCATTCAGACTATCCACCAGTTGAGTTCTGTCTTGGCTTGGGGAGCCAACAACTGGAGATGAGATGGAGGTTGAAGACGTGAAACATAGAACACATATAGACAATGCAATCAGATATATTTCAGTCATAACCTCAACTTCATTGACTCTCCTGAGGTTCTCTTGAAGGCCTTTAAAGAAGCTCTACGGGGTGACATAATTAGCTTTTAAACAGGACAAAAGTATAAACAACAACAAATAGAGACTAAATTCCCAAAACATGGCCATAGATTCTCATTATTTTGAGTCCCCAATGCTGGACATTTGTAGGGATATAACACACACTCAGATGCTGCTACAGTAGCTCATGACGAACAAAGCTCATAAAGCTTGGAGGGCCTTACCAAGCTGTATATATAAATGGGGAGACAGAGCGAGCATGGTGCTCCATCGCCAATTCCAAGATATAAAGTATAATTCTATTCTAGTTTGCGGTGACAAGGCTGAGGACCTATCTGTAGCCTTTGACACAGTAAGCAACACAATCTTGAAACATTGACTGAGTGAGATAGGTGTTCAAGGATCTGGCCTTCAACTCCTCTGCTCCTTCCTAGAAGATAGGGAGCAAGCGGTGGACCTGTTTGAAACTGAATTCTGAAAAAACAGAGGTTCTCCTCATCAGAAAAGATACCTCTTTTTGAAAAAATTCCTGGTGGCCACCAGTTCTTTGTCCTCTTTTTATCCAATGGCCAAAGCAACGCACCTTGGAATTTTTTTTGATTCACAGCTCTCTCTGTTAAAGATCAAACCAGTTCTTTGGCCTCTTCCTGCTTCCATTCCTTAAAAGTGCTGAAAAACATATTTCCTTTTTTGCCTTCAGATCTGCAGAAGGTAGCGGCGACTTTGCTGGTGTATTCAAAGTTAGATTATCCTAGTGCTGTTTATGTTGGAGCACAACAGAAAGTTTTGAATAGACTCCAGAGGCTTCAAAATGCAGCAATCCGGGTTCTGAAAAGATTAAAAAATCCAAACTCGTTTCTAAAGCCAGGCATGATCTAAACTGGCTACCCATCAAAAAAGAATTTCCTTCAAGGTGCTCTGTACAGTTCACAAATCACTCTTCAGCTAACAAAATGTTGGTTTCAACTATCTCCAAAGTTTCCTGAGGAGGTAGAAGTTTTTCCCATGCAACCACTAGCCTTTGGAATCAACAGTCAGAGCATTTGAGGATTACCCCATACCATCTGGCTTTTAGAAAGTCATTGAAAACGTGGTTCTTTACCTCTGCCTTTTAATCATCTTATCACTAGTTCCAGTCCTTTCACTCCAGGTAGCACCAAGACGCTTCTTGCATATTTCGCGCTTTTTATAAATTAAAACAAATCAAATCATATAATACCCCATTCGTATATATTTATGGACAAGATGGTTTAAGGATTACAGACGATAAAGAGATGGCTTAACAATTTGCACCTGGTTACATCGGCCTATATTCACAGAGAGGAGATGAATCTTGCATGGCTATGATAGAATTCATCTTTAATCTCCTCGTTAAGGGTTTATTTGAGGCAGAGAAACTTTCTTTGGAGGGCGACCTCCTGGTGCCTGGGCTCTTGAAAGCCTTTGAGCAGGATGCAATCTGGAAAGACAGTATTGATTTTTCAAATAGGTTCAGAGTCAGCCAAGAAGTGTTGGATTCTTTCTCAATTCAGAGAAGTACGGGACAGGGCTGCCCATTATCACCCTTCCTTTCTGCCATCACCAATGAGTTGTTGGCGCAGTTGCTTCGGGTTGATACCCAGGTGCATGAGTTTGAGTGGGAGGATGGCATATGCAATAGAGTGGCCATATGCTAATGATGTCCTGATCTTTCTGACAGACCCGAAATAGCTGGGCCCTCGTGTCCTCCAAAAATAACACATTTTTGGGGAAATCACAGGCCTGCAAATAAATAGGGCCAAATTGTCTGTTTTTCCATTAGCATACACTCCCCAGATTTACGGTGGGCCTGCAAGTTATGAGGGATCACACGAGGGTTTAAATATTTGGGGGTACACATCACACCCAATGCTTCAGAGGCATGTGATTAGAATATCCTACCATGGCTTGATAACTTGACCGCAGATACTTAATTCTGGTCAATGCTTCCCCTGTCACTCATGGGGAGATCTGCCATTTTTAAGATGGTAGCACTGCCTTTTATATCAATTGGAAAACGTTTCCATACAAACTACTGCAGTCATTCTATACCAGAATAAATTTCATTCTACGAACGTTTCTTAGGAATTAAATATATCCGTTGACTGCCTTATCAAAATGTTTTAAATCTACCTGAGCGAGGGATTGCAGCAGCTTATTTCACACTTATTATAGTTTTCCCCACTAGTTAATTGTGAATAAATGGTGGTATAATGCCCAGCAAGACCCCTCATAAACATCTGAAGAATAGACATTGAGTGGAGTACTCATACAACATGTGCTGTATCATGTCTGGGTAGATCTCTCACTCCCTCCAGCCACTAAACTAGTGATACAAATTTGGAAGGAGGCCCTGAGGAAGCTGGGTTGGGATAAGCGGGTGACTGAGCAGACACTGTTTTGGTTAGGAACACTATTAAACCTGGTTACAGAACTAGAGCGATGGAATGGTACTCAAATATTTTTGTGTCATCCAGATCGAATAAGAATTGAACCACGGCCAGTTCTTCCGTTGCCTACAATTGCGGCATGTGATAATACCATACATATCAGGATTAGAGAGCCTTCCAGGAATTTAATCTCCTGAGAGCAAAGCTTTTCCTGGGGGAACTGGAGGACCACAAAGTGACTCAAATAAGCCGAACTATGATAAATAACTCGGCTGACTTCTTTGATTCACTGCATCTAGCCTGGGAGATAAATTTGGGATCCTTTACGGATGAGGAGTGAGAGGAGGCAAGGATGTCTCAGACAGGATCAGTGATAAAGACTAGGTTTAGGTTTATCCAACTGAAGTATTTTCCCAGGGTGTATATTTTTACATGGCATAGGGTATGGAAGATGGGTGCGGTGACTTCTCTCTATTGCTTCTGGTGTTCCTCACAGGATCAGGATTTACTACATTCAATATGGTGCTTAAGGGTACGTGGCACTTATTGGGATTTGGACGGATGCTAAAACCAGACCCAAAGATGATTATCCTACATATAAAAATAGATCTAGATACAAGCAGGTACATATTGGCTCTGCTCTGGTTGGGGCTTGTGATAACCTAAAGGGACATATCTAGCCACTGGAGGATTGAGATCTCACCTTGGTAGAGGAGTGGTGGAGGGGACTTGATCATTGCATGCCCTTGGACAGACTAATTTATATTGCACAACATGAGGTTGTCCACAAAAATGAACAAACATCTGGGAGGTCTGGGGCGTTACCGCAGGATCATTATCGACCCAATAGGCACATCAGACCGTCTGCTGGACAATAATATCTGTAGATACAAAGCCTAAAATTTATGGTACCTGGGGTGGAAAACTGTTGTCATTGAGGTCAATAATCGTGTGTCGGAAGAAGAACGCTGCCAAGTTACACACTGGGTGGTGGTAGGGGCGGGACAATATTTTCCCAAATGCTGACTGATCCCATCCATGTATAAATCTCCATGCCGTGGCCATGAAGGAGCCAGGAAGGGCTCATATGTCATGGCAATGAGCAGAAATGTTATAGACTTTTTGCTGCATGCTGGATGTTGAGTCAAGGCTGGGTCTGCCTTTGTGTAGGTGTTGCTAACAAACATATATCACGCATGTCTCAAACTGGTACAGCTGTAACTACAGCTAACAAGGAAATATGTGTTTTATGCGCTGTTTTAAAACTAGAGAAAGATGGTTCCTGCTGAAGGCGTTGTGTTAGAGAGTTTTTTCTCAGAATTGCAAAAATGCCATTTAGATTTGCTGATAGTTGCTACAACGTAAGATCCATTACAACGCATGCCATTACAACGCAGATGCTATTACAACACATGCCATTACAACGTAAGTATGGGTAAGTATTTAATTAAAATAATATTAATTTATTTTTAAATTAATTTTCATAAAAAATTGTAATTTAATTTATTATAATAAATTTGAATATTGTAATTACATTTTTTAAATGTATTTAATTTAATGTTATTTAAATTAAATAATTAAAAATAAATGTATTTCAATTTAACACCTTACCCTACTTTTACACCCCCCTGGAGTTAGAATAGTAATTTTAACCCCTACACTATCCAACACTTACCCTACTATTACACCCCCCTGGAGTTAGAATAGTAATTTTTACCCCTACACTATCCAGCACTAACCTACTATTACACCCCCTGGAGTTAGAATAGTAATTTTTACCCCTGCACTATCCAACACTTACCCTACTATTACTCCCCCCTGGAGTTAGAATAGTAATTTTAACCCCTACACTATCCAACTCTTACCCTACTATTACACCCCCTTGGAGTTAGAATAGTAATTTTAACCCTTACACTATCCAGCACTTACCCTACTATTACACCCCCCTGGAGTTAGAATAGTAATTTATACTTATATACTATCCAACACTTGCCCTACTATTACACCCCCCCTGGAGTTAGAATAGTAAATAACATTTTATTTAAAAAAAATAATTGAAATTAAAATTTTTAAAAAATTGTAATTAAATTAAAAATAAATTAATATTAACTAAATTATATACTTACCTATACTTACGTTGTAATGGCATGCGTTGTAATAGCATCTGCGGTGTAATGACATGCGTTGTAATAGCATGCGTTGTAATGGATCCTGGGTTGAAAAAGTTGCATTGTGATGGTATGCGTTGTGAATGTATGCGTTGTAACGTCATACATTCTTGTCGGAGACCTTTTCAAACATTCCACCCTTCACATTTTGTGGTTTAACGCAATATCTCAGTGCGAAGGGTATGGGCCAGACCTATCCTGTGGTCGCTGTGCAATAGAAGCCATGCCTCACCTCACTAACGAGGTGTAATATGGAAGAATTGGATCTGGATTGCAATGCTTGTGTTCACATTCAGAAGGAATGTAGCCTGGGAGCTTTTAGAGGACTGTTCCTATTGATGCTGGACCATTACTTATTTGCATGTCTCCCTGTCTGGATTGGTGCAAAAACACAGTGAACTGGTATTTGAGCAACACGAGATTGTCAGTGGTTGGGCTTTTACATGCATTCCCCATCGCCTATTTTTTCCAATGGAGAAAATACAAACTATAATTAGTGTTATATCATGTTGTAAAATAACCAGTTTTTATCACCAACATAAGCCTGAATATTTATGTTAAAAACCTCTATTTTTAGTTCCTAAAAGCCTCTGCTTCATTTGCAACTGGGTCTATAAAAGAATAGTAAATTAATATTAACCTGAAAATTAAAATAAATCTTTAAAACATTTAAATCATTTTAACTTAGAAAAATCAAGTCTCTGCCTTCATCACTGCACAAGTTCGTTTTGTATTGCTACAATTACTGATTTACTGTTTTTAAGTGATATTATATACTTAAAATGCCTGTCTTTGCGCTGTTCAATCTGTTCAGAGTTTCCCGAGTGGAAAGTATTGGTCATTTATCAAGATCTAAAACATTGAAATAAATGTACAGATTTGAACACCATAAGATATAGATTTTCTTTCCCTCTATTTCTTTTATGTTTACTCTTTGACTTTTTTTTAAACAAATATTTTTAGACAAACATTTTCAAAGCCATCAGCTTGGCAGTCACATTATATAAAGGAGATACCTACTGGCTTTGTCAGTGCTTGTTGATTTATGTGAGTTGTGTATAATCTCCTTGCAGAAAATGATAAGAAACGGCTTTCTTCGGAGAGCATGCAGTTTTCAGCTGCTTATAAAGATTACCTTGAATAGTGATGCTATGCCATCATGCTTCAAAGCAAAAAAAAATAAATAAATAAAAATAAAAAAATAAATATATATATATATATATTCAATTAATACTAAAACACTTTCATAATATTTGTAATATTTCTAGTCATTCTACTATAGTAATTAGACTGTCAATTCTATTATGCTTTATTTATGAATCCAAGCTGCCATCCAGTGGATAGATAGAAAATTACAACTGTAAAAGAAATGAAATTAGTTTATTGAGAGACCCTTTTTACATTGCAACCTTTTCGTTGAAAGCTACATGTTTGTTAGTTATGTTATTTAACATTAAACGTCTTTCTTATGAAAACATCAATTCTCAGCTGTTCATAAATATAATCTCGAAAAGGGAGCTTCTGTTCCAAAGCAAAAATAGATATGCAAATACTCTAAACTTCATATAAAGCATTTTTTAAACATTTAATCTATTTATTTCTTGGGAATACATAATTAAAGAAGCAAAAATAGTTCATCATGCATTTAATTTGCTTTTTCAGTGAGCCTTGTTTGGTAAGGAAGATGCACTATTGGAAATATTATTCGAGGCACCTGCCTGGGTCAGACAGGCCTACAGGGCAATCTGGCAGGACGAGCAGGGCCAGTCTGCCAGTCATTGTGCACGCTAGTTTTGTGGCTATGTGTGGGCCAGTCTTGTGGTGAGGTGGTCTTGTTTTGTGGCTCGGGGTGTTCTAAACAATTATTTTACAGGTTGCTTCGGGAAGCACATCTCACATGATGTGGGAGGAGCTGCATCGTGTCATATTGGCTGTGCCGCTTCTGGTAGGGTTGATACCACTGAGAGCGCAACCAACCTTTTGCTCATGTTCTTAGATGGTAAAAGAGCCATGAGCAGATGTGCAATTTCGATTTATGTAAAATCATTTTTATTATTGCTTAGTATGGCATTTCTGTATCTGCTTGTATTAGTAACTGTTTCGTTATAGTTAAGACAGCTGGAAAAAAAACTTTAGAAGTGCGTTTTTAAGTATCTGCATTATTAAGTTTACATGTCAAAGTGTAAAATTGCCATTTTTCTGTTCTCTCAACTCTTTCACTGGTCTTGTCATAAGAATACTGGCTTTGCTAGTAAAATACTGGCCTGCGAGCAAAGGTGATTGCAGGTGGTGTGGTTCTTATTTGAAAATAAATAAGCTACCATCTGACCGACCATGGCTGCTGCAAACCTTCCCCAAGTTCCTGTGCCTTGCCCCGAGTTCTATGGGCAATGAATGAATGAATGCCCATTTTTATATCCCACTGGAAGCAGCAACAGCCAATGATTCGATAGATGTGGGTGAGGCCAGTGGGACAATGGGTTCTCGTTGTTTGCCTGTGCAGTGCGCGCTCTGAAGTTGATGGGAGAGGTGCTGACTTCCTCATAGGTTCTGTATGGCAGTGCTGTCTAGGGATGCCTGGCACAGTAGAGACAGAGTTGCCGAACTAGGTAGGTGTTAGACAGAAGGGGGATGGTAGCACACTTCTTCACCTCCCAGCACGGTTTGCCCCTTAGCATCCTGGTAAATGCAGTTCAGTTAAAATGCTTACTTGAATTTTTGTTGAAGTGTTTCACCAAAGTTGGTGCAGGTTAGTGCTTTAAGTCTCTAGACATATGTATTTCTTGATTTTATCTGTCATCAGTAGAGATAAAAACCACCAAAATTCTGGGGTTGCCGAGAAAGCTGCCACAATCCTCTCATGTCTCTGTACCTATCCCTGGTTGCCAGGTGCAGCTCCAAGAGCTCATTAGCTCAGTGCCTCAAGGGAGCCTTTTTAAACGGAAGGGGGATGGGAGCACACAGCTTCACCTCCCAGCACAGTTTGCCCCTTAGCATCCTGGTAAATGCAGTTCAGTTTAAATGCTTACTTGAATTGTTGTTGAAGTGTTTCTTCAAAGTTGGTGCAGGTTATTGATGTAAATCTCTAGACACTTGTTTCTGGATATTATCCTTCATCGGTAGGGATATAAAACGAAATTCTGGGGTTGCTGAAAAAGCTGCCACAATCCTCTCAGGTCTCTGTACCTCTCCATGTCACACAGTTGCATCTCCAAGAACTCGTCAGCTCAGTGGCTCAAGGAACCCTTTTTAAATAGAAGGGGGATGGAAGCACACTGCTTTGCCTCCGTGTGAGAAGTTGGCCTGGTATATGCTGTCCACTAATTAAAGTGGGCACCCTGTACCAGTCCGAACAACCCTTAAGGCACAGATCTTCAATCTGTGGGGCGCGACCCCCAGGGGGGGCGTGGAGTCATTGGAAGGGGGTCACGCATTCACCTACCTCACTGCTGCCTCCAATCCAAAACTTTTACGTTTTCGCTTTGGATTCGAAATAATTACATCTCAGGAGCTCTCTGATTGGAGGACAGGGCAAAATAAATCAATCATAATGTGGTCACGTCATTTATACCTGTCCTCCAATCACAGAGACTGCAACATGAACACCAGGAAATGCCCGCAAACCTTGTCCATAAAGATGGAGCAGCATCTTCGTAATGCAGCGCCTTTGCACGGAGTGCTCGCCGTTACTGCTGCCTTTCACTGGATCCAGTTGTTTTTCATGGCCGTCACTGCTTTCACCTTGTGTCAATGTATAGAAAATATACTGCATGTTTTTGTTGCTGCAAACATGAAAGCGATGTTTCAGGACATTTGTCTACAAGTGCTGTGTGAAATGCAGCGGACGGCCACGGAGGGATCTTGATCTCTTCATGTTATTTCTAGGCATGTAGTGTTTACTGGCCCAGCATGCATGCATCCAATTGTGGTGGAAGAAAACGGACAGAAACAATTTAAGCAATTGCAATCAAGGTCATATCGGTGATCCATTCTGCAAGGCCCATCTTTCCTAATGAGCTATAGTTCACTAGACATGCTGAGGCAGCAGTCTTTCATATCATCAAAATAAAGGCAGTGATGCTAATTAAGATTTTTTTTAAACTATTCCCCGGCTGATTTGTCAGGATTGTCCTTCACTAAACTGCCAGTATTACCCGTTATTGCTTAGAAAAGAAACTGTTTTACAAATATTTATAACATGAGAATGAGCCTATCAGCATGATGACACTGTACTATTTTGAAATGTACCTACACATAGCTTTTCAAGAACAAACGGGAATCAGCCATGTTACAAGCTGCTCTCCATGACATTGCATGTTCAGTTTGATGTTGTAAACAGCGATAGTAGGATGATATAAACCTAATTTGCCCTCAGCGCACCTCACCGAAGTTCCTTGAGAGCCCAACAGTGTATGTGCAGCCTTTTGTATTTACTCCTCAGTTACATGTATCAATACACACATATTTCATAAATATTGAAAACCAACGTCAAGCGTTGAAACTAACATAGTTCTCAACAGCAGTGGTTGGTTACTCTCCACATGCCATATAAAATACATGTAAAGAACACAGCTATGGGCACTACCGAACGGGACATTGTTGACACAAATAACTGTAAACCCATTCCTGGTTTGCACACTGCTTTGGTCATTTAAGAGAAATTCTTTACCTATTTTTAGATGGCAGAGTGCAAGGTTTTATTATTTGACTTGGATAGGAACAGCCACCTCATATTGCCCAAAGGTTATCTCAACCACGATGTATAATTGGAAGTGTAGTCATTTCTTCTAGAGAGCATGCTGAAAACTCCAATAACCTCCTAACAAACTAGTGCCTATGCAAGACCAATACAGGTAGGCACTATCTGGCATCAGTGGAGCTGCGCAGTATCTGACATGACTCACTCTTTCCACTCTGAGACATCAGCCTATTAGAGTTTTTTGGTAGGTTTCCCAAGTGGGTTAGACTGTCTCTTCACCAGTTGCAGTTCATATTGTTTAGGGGTTGGCACTGTGGAAGCCAAAAAATACTTCCTCAACTGTACATTCTGATGGCTCCTGTCACAGATTCCACAAATTATCTGCACATAGTAAAAGGAAAAAGAAACTTCTGAATTCCTTCATAAAGTAGAGCTTGCTCCAGACATGTCATAGTATTTTTCAATCAGCAGAGATATTTACATGACCTTGTGCCCCCAGCCAAATAAATCTGAAGCATTCTTCTCTGCACATAACAAACAAATAAGGGCACTAATAAAGAATGGATGGCAAATGAGAGACCATATTGCATATCTGATTGGACTTTAACCTACTCTGCTTTTAGAGGGAATCTGGCTTACAACCATCCATTGCCCGAGCAGACCTTCCCAGTCTCCCCCAAAAACAAATTGCAAAACCCTTATTGGAAGTACTCAGGTGAGGCGAGAAAAGTAGGGTCTCTAAAAAGAATCTGGCCAAAAAGGATAACTAGGAATCGTTTACAAAAAATGTGGCCTGTGTGCTTATGCGTGTAGCCAAAAAAAGTTGACTTTGAATCCTGTGCTTGTGCATCTATCAGAGTTTTCTGTTAGCGGATCTATTCTAGATACACCACAGCACAACAAAACAATGTTTGTTAGGCATGATTTTTATTCAATATCACACAAATGGGTAACAATTCCCATTCTTCCCTCCACATCTATTTCCTCTGCAATCAGCCCTACTCATACCAATGTCAGATGTTTGAGGACTTTACATCCCATGTACAGGAAATATTCCATAAGAAAATAAGGACTACCAGGTGTAGGAGTCACATGTCATCCATTCTGGTAGACATTATATTTTAAGAGAGCTTGATGAGGAGAAGTTGCAACTCACA
The DNA here is from genome assembly GCF_964263255.1 of Lissotriton vulgaris. NCBI lineage: Eukaryota > Metazoa > Chordata > Amphibia > Caudata > Salamandridae > Lissotriton > Lissotriton vulgaris. Next base: position 707,333 of record NW_028251703.1, read on the forward strand.
ATTTAAAATATTACCCTGTGGTTGGGGTTGACTTTACTAACAATAATTTATTTGCTGCCAAACACACCTTTTTTTTAGCAACCATAGGATAATGAAAGACAAGGGAAAACTATAACTGTTTAACCTATGTCTTGCATGCAGCAGTTTGTTGTCAGTTCATAGCTCACTGTGCTACATTAGGATCTTAACTTAGTAACAAACAGATCTCTGTGACAAAAGCAGTAACCCACTGAGCTAACTATATAAAATACAATTCTGTGATCTGCATGGCAAATATTTATGTGAGATTGGGTTCTCAGCACTGGCAGTATAAAAGACAAAGTACAGTTCAAGACTTGAAGTGGAGCACAACCTGAGGATGGCAGTAGCTAGGATACATCCGCAGATTGGCCGTCTCTCTGGAGAAAAACAGGCACACTCATCACACAGAATCAGAAAGGTGTTATCATCCAATTGAGTCAAATTATGTTTTGTTTGTTTGTGAAAAATAAAGTACAGTACCATTTGTGCATTTTTGGGCAATCCGTTTTGAAGATTTTATATTTGAGCTGTGTGGAGTAGTGTGGCTCACTGGTTAGAGGTGGCAGACCCAGAAGCAGAGGTCGGCCTGGGACCAGGGTTCAATTCCCGACGCGGCAGGGTGTTGGGCCAAATGTCAGCGGGCGCGATAAATCTTGCCTTCGGTGCCCCTCTAACCATGGGTCCCACTCAGCAACTCTGGGCAATAGCTTGCTTAATCTTCACAAACAGCCCCATCAAAGCCAGGGATGCCTGACTTCACCTTGGGGGTGCCCAATAGGGACCATCTCACAGGGAAAGCCAGGACGGGTTCCCCAGCGTTATACAGCGCCAGGAAACCTACGGGTAGCAGTGCGCTTTACAAGCTCAGATACATTTGCATTTACTAACCCTCTGACACAGAACCACAGTCACCCACAAACTTTGATTTGCTAAACACTGTTTAATACTATTACCCTACCGTGAAATGATTTGCGGTGGTAATTGGCAAGGCTTTTGGCTGTCTATGATGATGAGTACAAAGTTCTAGAATTTTTTGTCGGAGGGGGTCCTTACGCCTAACATTTTTTGACAGGGGGTCTTGGCATCAAAAAGTTTGAAGACCTCTGCCTTAAGGTGATTTTAAGAGGTCAAAGATAACCTTAGAAAGCTATCGAAGTGGTAGCCGTGGAGAGCAGCCTTCAGGCTTAGTCTTGAAGGAATGTTAAGCAGCTTGTTTTATCAGAATGCAACCTTATAGTGTTGGTTAAATGAAAAGAGAACCACACACTAGTTATAAAGATATGAATTTATTAATATAGCATTCTCTAGTGCGTCCCAGTATCTTCTACATGAAGATAATCACAAAGCACACAATACTGTAGCACAGAAACAATAGTAAGTAGCAATAATGCATAGTGGGCTCCAGGGGGAGACCAAACTATTTACTAAAATAGTGGTATAAGAACCACAACTCAGGTCAAGAAAGTGTCTAGAGTACATAGAATCACTGGGACCCCAAGGAACCACCCAAGGTGAGTAAGTAGGGACCCCACAGAGCACGGGTGCAGTGTGGGAACACAACTGCATGCTTTTTACAATTCTATGGGGTAGTCGCGGTTGAAGTTTTAGTGTTTAAGGACCCTTCCCAGTCGATTACGAGAAAGCCCTTTGGATCATAGAAGGTTGAAGAGCCACCCCACCGATGGATACCATAGTACCAGAGTTACCTATCCCAGGGAAGCCGGGTGCATAGGTGTGAAGTGGTGTCGGAAACCGCTGTTGATCTCAATGGAGGACTTCAAGGAAATGCCACTACTGGAAAGAAGAAAGTGTCCAATGGAACTCAAAGGTGTATTCTTGATGAAGGGAACCTGCATGCAGTGGGGACAGAGTCTGGGTCAGGAGTGACCAGGGGCTCGGTAGTCGAATGCCCACGAATGTCGGGTGCTTCAGGTGTGTTAATGGAGACCTTGACTCTGCAGCCACAGGGATCAGGAGACATTGAGGACAAGCAGGAGCTGGATATGAGCTGTCCCACAACGGATGTCGAGTGCTGAGGGGTGAGTGTTCGGCCGGAGCACCAACAAACCTTGGCAACGGCAACCCTCGAAGAAGGTCAAGGAAGGTTACGATCTGGACCAGCAAGGTCCAGGCGACTCACCACAGCAAGGGGAGTCAGGGCAGGCCTGGAACAACCAGGGGAGCCCAAGAAAAGCAGAGTTGACCCTCAAGGGGACTCACAGGTCAGGGGCACAGGAGTCACAAGAAGACCTCAAGCGATTTCACAAAACAAGCACTCAGTGCAAAGAGGCCAAGGTTCCTTGTAAAAAACAGTGCCAGAGGTTGGGGCTATTTGTATCCCAATGCACTTGTTCAGGAAACGCCAACAAGCATATGCACTTGCAAAGGTACATGGTGCACAGAGGTTCAGGTATCACAGACCCTACAGGGGATTCTGACCTCAAACTTGGTGAGAGGACAGCTCAGACCTCGAGGGATGTGGAGCCTTTCTCCTGTGTTGCTGGATCCTTCGGAGTCTGCAGGAGCTCAGGATCAGCAGAGCGGTCAGTTGCATTATGGTGCCTGCAAATGCAGGGGCTTGACTCCTTCCCCCTAAGGGAGATATCTTCGGTTGTCCTTGATGCGCCACAGGTCCTGCACGGAACCTGTAAGGTGCACGGGCACAGACGATGCTTCAGAATGAGAGGGAGATGAAGTCGGGCCCAAATGAAGTCCAGTGAAGTCCAGAGTGTCAAGACGGTCGATGTTCAGTGGTTTCTTGATCAGAATCTTATCCACATCGAATCTAGGGTTCTACAGCTATGTAAGCCTTTTTGTACCGACGGGAGAGGTTTGGACAGATTCAGGGGACCCTCCCATGGGTCTGGACAGGGAGGAGGTTACTCCCATGTTCTTTGTCCAGTTTTGCACCAGAGCAGGGGCCAACGGCTCCCAGGACTTGTTTGAAGTGGACTATGCTCAGGTTCATCAAATGTGCCCCTCATGCAGACTTTCGGTCACTGGCAAGTGCACCCACCCAAGCCTAATACACTAAATCCTGTCTGGGAGGTGGTCACACCTCCCTGTGACAGGATGCCTATTGTTCTGCCTTCCCCTGCTCAAGCATGGCTCAGCAGCATGAGGGCAGAAATGTGTCTCTGGTCAGCAGCAACCATTTTGGGCTGCACTGGACTAGAAGGTTGGTACCCGGAACACCAGAGACCTCACAAAGCTCGTTTCTGAGGGGTAGAATCATGGGGGTATGATTCCACAATGTTTGACCCAAACACAAAAGGGTGGCTTTCGGCCGTTTTAGAGTTGTCATCACGCGGTTGCATAATGCCACTCTATATGTCATAAATGGATGCAGCACTAACAACCCGGAGAATGGACTCCGTAGGCTGCAGGGGTGTCCTCCTCATGCAGTGGCACCCTCTCACATAGAACCAAGCACTATGCCTTTAGGATTGACAAGGCCTGCTATAGGAGTGACTTATAGGTTTTAAGTGTGGTGACCCCACATAGAATCAAGCACCATGCCTTTAGGATTGACAAGGCCTGCTATAGGAGTGACTTATAGGTTTTAAGTGTGGTGACCCTTAGAAATAGTAAAACTATCTCTCAAGTAATTGGTGCATGCTCCAACTTAGGCCTGTAGTTCCATTTTACATGGCCTCTCATGGGTGGCATAATACATGCTTCAGCCCATGGGAGGCCTCCAGGTACCTATGCCCTGGGTACATGGTGGAGAAGTGTGGCTCAATGGTTAGAGCGGCAGACCCTGATGCAGAGGTCCAGCCTGGGACCAGGGTTCAATTCCCCGCCTCGGCGGGTCTTGGGCTAAAAAAAAAAAAAATTCCACGGACCTGACAATTCTTGCCTCGGTGCCTATTCCAATCATGGAGTCCCACTCTGCAACTCTGGGCAATCACTTGCTTAATCTCCACAATGACCCCCACAACGCTAAGGATGCCTGGCCTCCACCTTGGGGGTGCCCAGGAGTGGACGCCTCACAGGGAAAGCCAGGATGGGTTCCACAGCGGTATTCGTACAAGCGCCTTGAGACCCTTGTGGATGAGTAGTGTGCTATACAAGTATCAATTTACAATTTACATGGGTACCATATACTAGGGACTGACAAGGGTAACCAAGTATCCAATCTGCAGTGTACATGTCATAACTCAGAATTTTGTGCCATCTCCTGAGGCGGAAGCCGGGAGATTCATTTGCTGCTGCTAAATTTTTCAAAAGCATTCCCCTTACAGCCGACTAGGCTCTGTCACGGGGAGCAAGCCGCCATCTTGGGGGTAAGACCGGGTTGCCGGTGCAGCTGTTGGGACCTCCCGCCCACCCTCACCTCTACATAAGTGCGCTCACAGCCACACGCGCTTATCAGAATTTTGTGCCATCTCCTGAGGCAGAAGCCGGGAGATTCATTTTCCGCTGCTAAATTTTTAAAAAGTGTTGTAATTTTTTTTTAACTTGCACAACCTACCTTTATTTACTCTCCTGCACCATTTCCCTTACAGCCGACTAAGCGCTGTCACGGGGAGCAAGCCGCGATCCTGGGGGTAAGACCGAGTTGCCGGTGCAGCTGTTGGGACCTCCCGCCCACCCTCACCTGTACATAAGTGCGCTCACAGCCATGCTCGCTTATCAGAATTTTGTGCCATCTCCAGAGGCGGAAGCCGGGAGATTCAGTTGCCGCTGCTAAATTTTTAAAAAGTGTTGTCATTTTTTTAAAACTTGCACAACCTACCTTTATTTACTCTCCTGCACCATTCCCCTTACAGCCGACTAGGCGCTGTCACGGGGAGCAAGCCGTCATCTTGGGGGTAAGACCAGGTTGCCGGTGCAGCTGTTGGGACCTCCCGCCCACCCTCACCTGTACATAAACGCGCTCACATCCACGCGCGCTTATCAGAATTTTGTGCCTTCTCCTGAGGCGGAAGCCGGGAGATTCAGTTGCCGCTGCTAAATTTTTAAAAAGTGTGGTAATTTTTTTAAAACTTGCACAACCTACCTTTATTTACTCTCCTGCACCATTCCCCTTACAGCCGACTAGGCGCTGTCACGGGGAGCAAGCCGCCATCTTGGGGGTAAGACCGGGTTACCGGTGCAGCTGTTCGGCCACTCCCTCTTTTCTCACCATATAATGAGCACCCCCGCCGGCCGCGTAGCGGATGCCCCGCGGGCGTGCCGAAGGCGCGCCTTAGGCAAGCCCGTCTGTGCCCGTCCGCAGCCGGCCGGGGACAGGTACAATAACCCCTGCTTCTTTTACTGGATACATCAGGTGCTATAGTCCCAACTCTCTCCTCAATCTTGGATCTATGGTAAAAGCTCCATGTCATCATTCTTGCCACCCATTAGATCTGCCTACCTTCTGCTTTCAATGTAATACTGAGCTTAATATCATCCACCATAAAAAAGAAAGACTGGAACTCAAAATGTATCTCTTGAACTGCAGGTCCCTTCCTAAACATCGCATAGAAATGGCTTTATTACTAGATGAACTTGCGCCAGATGCAATTTTTTTAACTGAAACCTGGTTAACCTCGGACTCTGAACCAGACTTAGTGCAAGCACTTCCCCAAGGCTATCAGATTGCCAGGAAAGATCGCTCTCAGGGTAAAGGAGGCGGACTAGCAATTATCTATAAAGACCATTACACGTGCCGCTGCTCCTCTGACTCCATCCCAGACTGTGAGAGTCTGTCTTTTTCCATTGACTTCTCTCCTAAGAAGAGTTTCTCTGGAGTTCTTATATATCGCCCTCCCGGATGCTTAAAACAGTTTCATACTGCTTTACCTTTCATTATTGCTGACCTAGCCACTACTCCTTCCAATTTCACTTTTATCTTTTAATATTCACTTTGATAACTCCTCTGACCATACTGCTTCAGAGCTTGAAGCCAGTCCCTCTGCGCTACAATTGGAACAACTTATCCTTTCCCCCACACATACCAAAGGTCATCTTCCTGATCCTGTATTTAGTAATTGTGTTTACCTTAGGGCAGGTTCTTCTATCTGTCTCCCTTGGACGGATCATTCTCTGATCCCTCTTGTTTGGAATATATATAACTTTCCCTCTTCTATCCCCATTCCAAGAAAATCACGCAACTGGTCTAAACTGCCTTTAGACTAGTGGACTGTAGCCCTGGAGATCTCCAGACCGGCAACCAATCAAGAGCCCATATTAGCTAATAACAACTACAACAACTGGATTGTGAACACACTTGACTCCACAATCCCTCTTCGTAAAACTGCCTTGAAACGATTCCGGAAAACTGCTCCCTGGTACTCGGCTGGGCTCAGGGAGAAAAAACGCCAGTGTAAAAAACTGCAAAGAAAGTGGCGTCTGGACTACGCTGCAGCGGATAAAATAATATATAGGGAGGCGATAACATCCTATAAAAATGAGATTAAAACTGCGCAATCTGTCTTCTACACAGGAAAAATCGTTGAGGCTAGCTCCAAACCTAAAGAAATTTGCAAAATTGTAAAGAGTCTCACTAAGCTTCCCCAATTCCCGCCATCTAATCACAACATACAATATCGTTGTGACGATCTGGCTGAATTCTTTTTTCAAAAAATTCATCAAATTTACCTGTCATTTCCCGCTGCCGATATGGATCCTCACTTTTATGGCCCATCTCTGCTCCTCCAAGAAACCATGCGGCATCCACCTGTCATCTTGGATCATTTCCCTTTGCTGGAACCAGAGACGCTCAGTCCCATATTGCTGCAAGTAAAGTCGGGCCCCCCCTGTGACCCAGCTCCCCCTTGTACCTTAGCGGCTGTTAACCATACTATTCTCCCTACAATTCTTGACCTACTTAATGCATCCATATCCTCAGGTATTGTCCCTCCTGTATGGAAACAAGCTATGGTACGAGCACTTCTAAAAAAAACAAATCTGGACCCCAATAACTCTAGTAACTACCACCCCATTTCCCTGCTTCCCTGGGTGAGCAAAATTCTCGAGAAAAACGTCAATGGTCATCTGACGGGGTTGTTGAGAATAACCATCTGCTCGACCCCTCCCTGACAGGCTTTCGCCCCAAGCATGGGACGGAGACTGCTCTACTTGCGGTAACAGAGGAAACTAGAGGGATTTTGGATCTGGGGGATCGGTGGCAGTCATCCTCCTCGATCTAAGCGCCGCGTTCGATACAGTGAATCATAGAATCCTACTGCATCGACTCCTGAGCCTAGGGGTGTCAGGTAGAACAATAACCTGGTTCAAGTTGTTTCTGAGTGACAGATCATTTCAGGTCTTCGAGGGGGCCACTGTCTCTTCCAGTAGACCCTTAGGCTGTGGGGTACCACAGGGCTCATCTTTGAGCCCCACGTTATTTAACATGTACATGAGACCACTGGCTGAGATAGACCGTCCATATGGTATTAAGATCATTACATATGCGGACGATACTCAGCTAGTGGTCTCTCTTACACAGCGAGACAGCCAATCAGCACAGGTTTACTTGGCGGGCTGCCCTTGAGGAAGTGGATGACTGACTCATGTCTCAAACTCAACGGAGACAAAATGGAGCTTATGCTACTGGGTTGCTCTGTTTCCCCCGCGATCAACTCAATATGGCCCTCTTGTCTGGGTCCACCATAAAAAGCCTCAGTATCTGTTTGGAGAGGTCTTTTACTTTTAGGTTTAAAGCATTTTATTAAGCATTCACAAATGAAAAGAAAAATAAACAGTTGTCACTAAGAAGCAGTGCATAGGATACAACCATATAGTAGCGCACCAGCGCACTAGGGCTCTGCAAAACGTAACGTTCATCCAAATGTGATGGTTGGTGCATATGCTGCAACAAGATGCTCCAAAATGAACAAACCCCCCCAAATTTCCCCACTCCTCCCCAACCCCACAAAGCCCGCCCCTCCACCCCCGTCCAGTGCCTCAAACCTCCACCCGCCTCAGCCCCCCAAACCGCCCCTCTGCTCCAGTTGCTCCCAGGTCTAGGCACGCTGGCCATCTGAATCTGCTAATGTAGTCAACCTCAACAAGCGGAGATATCTGGGGCATGTAAGTTCCGTGAATTCCCCTACAAGCAGTGAGTGAAACGGTTGCTACAGGTCATTAAACTGCTCCACCTCTCCTGCCACCATAAGCGACAATTTTTTTATTCCCAGGACATGCCATAATCTGTGAAACCACCCTGTGGTGAAGGGGAGTGTGGTGGTGCGCCAGTGAATAAGAATATTTTGCACAGCAGAGCCCAGTGCTATCGCAATTGGCCTCCCTCTACGAGACCTCATGGGATACATCAGCCCATTGGGTAAGCCCAACAGTACGTATGCTGGAAAGCGGGGCAATTCAATATTGAAATTAGAGTCAATCTCATCCAGGACCTCTTTCCAGTAGGGGGACAGCAGTGGGCAGTCCCATAAAACATGAGTGAGGGTGCCTATCTGCCCGCAGGCCCGCCAGCAGGTGTCTTCGATATTGCGATTCATCTCATGCAGTCTCTGAGGCATATAATACCAGTATGTGGACACTTTAGTGAATGTTTCCGTAAGCCCAGTGTGATATGCGGAGTGGCGAGCTCGATAGGCGATGTTGTCCCAGTCCTTGTGGCTTAAGGATCTCCCCAGTTCTCTGTCCCAGCGTTCCCTACCAGGGTTATAGAGGTCAAAGGAGGAGGGCTGCAAGAATTTATACAAATCCGAGCAAAGTTTCGTATCTGAGGTGCGTGTTACGAGCCATTTCTCGTAGGGAAGAAGCTTCCTATCTGCCGACTCACGTACCTGTGGCTGCAGCACCCAATGGCGCACCTGCATGTAGCGCAACCGTTCCACTTCAGGCAATTGATATTCTTTCCTGAGATCTGGAAATGTAATGACGCTGTCTTGACCATATACATGAAATAGTGCTCTGCATCCCGCAGCCCGCCAGCGCGCGAAGGCCCCTGGTTCCAACCTAGGATGGAAATCCGGGTTGTCAATCAGTGGTGTGAATGGTGAGGGGAAGGTGGTGAGTGCGTGAGTTGCATTCGTGCCGTCCCACACTCTCATCGGGACCCGCGTGATAAAAGACGCGTATAAGTTGGGCGGACGATGTGTCCTACGTAAAAAGGGCACCTCCTGCAGAGTCCGGCCTGCCACCGCCTGGTCTTGGAAAAGCCAGTGTTTGTCGGACTCCCACTTGCTCCACTCCACTAGGTATCGTAATTGTGCTGCCTAAAAATATTTGCGGAGGTCCGGTACTCCCAGTCCCCCCGCCTCAGGTGCCAGTGTAGTCAGGGCCCTCTTAAGCCTGGGTTTGCGACCCTGCCATATGAAGCGCGCTATGTCCGCCTGAATCTGCAGTAGCCATCCTTTAGGGGGCTGCAGCTGCAGGGCATGAAACAGGTATAGCGCCTGCAGCAAGATGGCCATCTTCACTGCAGCAATTCTGCCCAGCCAGGACAAGGTGCCTTTGCTCCAGCGACCCAGTTCCTCCTTTTTTTCGTACCTAGGGCGGTATAATTCGCGGTCACCACGAAGCTGACCACCCATTTTCTTGAACATGGCCATTGTCCGAACGATGTAAAATGGGTAATAATTGAACAAATGAATTCGAGCAATGAAGGAACATTGTTCGAAAAAGAGCAACGATGGATATATCGTCTGTCTACCCACATACATGGCCTTAACGACGATATCCCATGGGGATCGGTCATGCGTAGATAAACGGTCTATCCATCATCTCTACCCACTGAGTTACCAAGCTCCTGTTCTTCCTTTTGGCTCCAGTTTTTAGAACAAGGGACCAGCCACCCTTCCTTGATATTTGTAAATGGATGGGTATACCTTGTTGCTTATCAACTATACTGTGATGAAACAGTCTTTTAGGTGGGCTCGCCATAATAAGACTAATACTTTTGTTTGTGTTCGTACACTGTCTGATCAATAACAATCAGTCACCATCCTTTGTGATTTCTTAAGGTATTGTTTCAGTGGTTCATCAATTCGGGCCTATGTTTTTCCCTTCGCGCTTGTAAACAAACAGGCGCCTTTAAGACTGTGATGTCATCACGCTAGACACGTGATCGTCAGCACCGCCTTACACGTACTTCCCCATTTCCTATGTTTTAAATTACCCACGGCATCAGAACCGCGTTTGTAGATACGGGCGGCGGATGTGGCTGTCGTAGGTCTTCTAGCGGGGAGTCGTTCAGAAACTAGTAAGTTTGTTGCAACCTTTAGTTACGAAATTCCGTTACTGTTTTAATAGCGGCTAGGAGATGACAGAAAAACATATCCCTTTCATTTTAATGTTAGATCTGAACGTGAAGATTTCCTTCTGCCGCTATGCCCATGGGGCTCACTACACCACGATATTGTGTAAGTGTCTGGCTACGTTTCCTGTCTTGGAGTGCACTGTGCTCTTGATGCTCTTTATGTAAAGGTGTTTTGTTTTATTTAATATTTCCCAGCTATATAGATGTTTTAACAAGCACTGTTTTGATGTAACCACAATTCTTTGTGAAACTCCAACGCGTAATGGATAGAGTTAACGCGTTGTTGCTAATGCTGTGTATAACAAACCGTATGACAAGCATGTTTTTTCCTAAAAGCAGTTTGAAAGCATGTGTTTTTCGAAAGCATACGAAATGTGGTCATAGTAGGCTCACGCACATGATCAGAGACTATTAATGAAGATCCAATCTTACAAAGGCTGATAATGTGGACGCTTTTTTCTGTTTGTTTACTTTCACAGATTTTTTCGTTTCTCCTATAATGAGGAGTTATTTGGGGAAGAATTTCCTATAAGGAGCTTCGACAATTTCAGGTCGTATCGTTCCTTGTTACTACTCCTTAGGTCTGAACGCTTTAGGGTGTTCCGACCACAGAGTGGTATTGTATTTTTTTATATTTGGTCCTGACGAATGCTGAGCTGATTCATTGCTCGTTAAGCAGAAACATGTTGACCGTATTTTATCACCTTTCTTTTTCACACAACTAAAGGGACTCACTGGTTCAAATTTACACAACCGCTTAGCAGTCCTGAAAAATGATTATATTTTTCACACATTGGTTTTAACAGAATTAGAGCTACCCTCTCATTAAAACAGTTTTGAGGAGTAGCCCACACTCTTTTTAACGCACTTTTTCACCTTTCCTAGCAACTAAGGAGGACCCGATGAAGACAACTGGCTACCAGCTTTTAGCTGGGGCCTGAGGGTCCTTTTAGCTAGATCTCTGAGCACGTGCACTCTATCTTTTCCTACTGTATTAACAGTTTCTTCTGATGCTTTAAAATACTTGAAAAATGTTCTGCTCACTGCGTCTGATGTTTACATTGACACTCTTTTGTTGTTTAGCATATGTATCTGTAAAGGGTATGAGAGTGTTTTTTCTAACCCTTTCTCTCTTGTTGTTGGATTTGAAGAAAAACACTTCCCAGCTCTTTATCAGATCGTTTTGCAATAGGCTCTACACTGGACTGCCTAACAACTCAATATCCGAACTTCACAGAGTACAGAACCATCCTGCTTACCACCTTTGACTACATTACATCTGTGCTGAAGGCCCTGATTGGCTCCATGCAATAGAAAAAGCAACTTTCAAATTTTTCTGCCTTGTCTTGCATGGTTGAACATTGTCATGGTTGTTTGCCCCTTATATTCTCACCAGATGGCTAATGTCGTAAATCATAATTTACTGCTCATCTCTGTTGAGGTCTCTACCTCCATTTTCACACATTGGAATCTGACTTTCTCATATTCAGCAGATTGCTGAAAACTAATTTCATCAGGTGGACTTCTGGGCAACCCTCCCTGTATCTGCCTCTAATTCATGGCCTGGTTTAGCCCTGGCACGTATTTTCAATCCAGCCCTGCATTCAGTGGCAGCTGCTAGCTGGGTAAATCGGTAGGCCGGGGATAAAAAAAAACTTACCAGGATCCTAAATGTCCATCGCTTTGCCGCCGCCTCAGCTCCAGCTGCTGATGTGTTGATTCTCACACAAGCTCCAAGAGTGCCCTGCGCAAATACAGACACTACTCAAATGCTAGTTTTACCCAGCAGGAGAGCATGAGAGAGGCTTAGGGATTGGGTGGAGCGGGCTGGTTCTATGCTCCAGTACTGGTTGGAAACCTGTGCTCCTGAGCCCTGTGGATATTCCCTGAGGAAAAGCTTGTAGACATCCAAGTGCGCATGTAGGTAGTGCCCTGAGCCCAACACTCCTCCTGCAGCCAGACGCCCCGCCCTCAAGACTCGGCGGCAGCTTCGCAGATAAATATAAAGTTAATAAAGCAGTTTTATTAACTGCTTTATTATCATTTTATTTTATGTAGGTCTGCTGGTTGCAGCAGTGGGGCGATACTCCTCCGCCACAGCGGAGGAGCCACCCCTGTTTGCATTGCAGGAGGCCTCGACTATAATGGGGCTTTGGGGGGTATGACTGAGTTTTTGCGGGTGAGCCTTCCAGGGAAACGGCTGAGGGGCAGACTGACCAGACTGGCTATGTTCTGTTCTTCTTCCTTCCTTTGGCTTTTTGGTCAGATACCTAAGACTGGCGTCAGCACCTTTTTTTCTACAGACTGTTCATCCAAACTTTATCACCTGCCATCAGTATACTAGGTTAACAGATCACTTCAGTTGATAATACCACTCCAAGACATATTCAGTTATTTTCCACAACTTAACCCATTTCCAGTTTTCTGTGTATCTGATCCAATGTACTCTGAGGAAACCGCAAGTGTTTTTTTTGCAGTGATGTACAAAACAACTAAATAAATAGGAAAAAAGGTAACTAAAATAACCCAATAGCGCCGATGCCAACCAATGAGACAGGCAATTGAGGAGCACCTAGGCAGATGGTGTGGAAAAGCAGCAAATGTGTTTAATAAAATCAAAGCACAGAATATACCTTGTTTCCTGGTATTTAGTACTTCTTCAACTCTGTGTAGCAATGTTGAATCTGTGCCCCTGAGTTTTCTGAAATATGATTGCAAGTCAATGAGAATGCCATTGATTTAAGATGTGATGGAAACAGGTGTAGGACTACTGTTCCAAATGCCTTTACAGCACAAGGTAAGCCTGATGTATGTCAGCACGTTGATAGAATGTCTGGGAAAGCCACAGGTTTCCTTACAGTAGGGGCATCTTGGCATGTTTGACATCTGAATACCACAGAGCGAGATGCATTGACTAGTTTGGTCATGAGAGGGAATACTGCAGTGGTACCCAGGCTAACCACTTTAGCATAACAAACATCCTAGGACATTTGTTTATAAAAAAAACACATCCTTTGACAGGGACGATTTTTTGGAACATCAAGAATTTATGAGTCATCACCAGTGGCTGAAAAGAACTCACAAGAGGGGCAGAGCGGGTGAGTACTATTGAATGACGGTCATCAGGCCAAGTGTTGACGGTAGAGATACTTTTACTTAGAGCAGTGTTTTTTGTGTGGAAAAGACAAGGTTCACTTGAGGGCATTATGAGGCTTGTCATAAGACAATGTGCTACCATCTCCTTATACATATAAAAAAGATCTGTGTTAGAAATACCTGTCTCAGTAGTCTTGGTAGGATGTATTTTTTTTACCTGTGGTACAAGCCTATTTGTAATCCGAGCGCACACCTGCAAGCGTACAATGAGATAGGACATTTCCTTTACTCAAATGGCTTTCAAGTGTTCTGCCTTGCTGCTTCATTTCCTGAAGATTAACTGAGAACCATGTGTTGGTCTTCATGCGGTTTGGCTTGCAGGTGGACAAGGGGGCCATGGGTATCTAATGAACAGATAAGATTATTTTTCAAGCTATATTAGAATTTCCACAGGTGCCTTCAAATGGGGTCTTGTGAGTCCGGAAGCAGTTGCTTGAAATCAAAACGGTGGAGGAATATATATTTTTTATAGAACACAGTTTAATAGGAGTTAAAAAATAAGTATGGCTTTACTGGGGGCGGCTCCTCCACTAGGGCAGAGGAGCGTCGCCCGACTGATAACTACCATTTTATGTTTCTGCTTCGCGCACTTCGAGAAAGCAAAAGTGTTTGTTGGGGGCGGCCGGGTCTGCTCTAGGGCAGGGGAGGAGTGGTTTGCCCAATGATGAGGGTACTGACTGTTTGGTCGGCCCTCTGGGGCCGCCCAAACCAGTCATGCACACTCTATAGCTCTCCATGCAGGCTGCAAAGCATCTTACATGGAGAACATGGCCTCCTCGTAAGACCCTTCCTGGGCGTCCTCCCGATTAATCACAATGCTCCACTGGAGCGATGTGATTGGCTTAGGGGAACAAAGCTGTCTGCTTCCTGAAGAAGCAGGACGGGCTGGCGAAAAGGTAGGTTTAAATATTTTTTATTATTATTAATTAAATTAACACCACCTACTCACCCCTCCCCGTGTGACCCCCCCTCCCCCACCCGTGAGACATGCCAGCCACAACTGGGTGAATCTGTGACAAAATTTCAAATACACAAATATCGACATACAAAATTATCGCAACAAAAATATTGATGGCAAAAATATCGGGATCCTATACCTAACAAGGTAAGTACAAAAATATCGAAAAAAATATATAGAATGTCAAAAATATCGTTTTTTGTAAAATATCGTTTTTTTTAATTAAAATAAAAATGTAATATTAACAAAAAAATACTTATAAATGTAATAGATATATTTAAAAATATATTATAATATTTAAAATTAATACATAATGTAATACAAATTAATAATAATAAAGATATAATACATAGTATATTTTTCATTAACAATAACTCTACATTAATTATTTTAATAACTTATAAATAAATAAAAATATAATAAATTACAAATAAATTTATATACATAAAATAATAATATAAATAACAATTATTAACAACATAAAACTAATAAAAATAAATAAATACATTTTAGATAGCGTATGAGTAAAAATTACTATTCCCACTCCAGAGAGTGCAACAGTAGGGAAAGTGTTGGATACGTAGGGGTAACAATTACTATTCCTACTCCAGAGAGTGCAACAGTAGGGAAAGTGTTGGATAGCGTAGAGGTAAAAATTACTATTCCCACTCCAGAGAGTGCAACAGTAGGGAAAGTGTTGGATAGTGTAGGGGTAACAATTACTATTCCCACTCCAGAGAGTGCAACAGTAGGGAAAGTGTTGGATAGCGTAGGGGTAGAAATTACTATTCCCACTCAAGAGAGTGCAACAGTAGGGAAAGTGTTGGATAGCGTAGTGGTAACAATTACTATTCCCACTCCAGAGAGTGCAACAGTTGGGGAAAGTGTTGGGTAGCGTAGGGGTAAAAATTACTATTCCTACTCCAGAGAGTGCAACAGTAGGGAAAATGTTGGATAGCGTAGGAGTAACAATTACTATTCCCACTCCAGAGAGTGCAACAGTAGGGAAAGTGTTGGATAGCGTAGAGGTAACAATTACTATTCCCACTCCAGAGAGTGCAACAGTAGGGAAAGTGTTGAATAGCGTAGGTGTGACAATTACTATTCCAACTCCAGAGAGTGCAACAGTAGGGAAAGTGTTGGATAGCGTAGGGGTAAAAATTACTATTCCAACTCCAGAGAGTAAACAGTAGGGAAAGTGTTGGATAGCGTAGGGGTAAAAATTACTATTCCAACTCCAGAGAGTGCAACAGTAGGGAAAGTGGTGGATAGCGTAGGGGTAACAATTACTATTCCAACTCCAGAGAGTGCAACAGTAGGGAAAGTGTTGGATAGCGTAGGGGTAAAAATTACTATTCCCACTCCAGAGAGTGCAACAGTAGGGAAAGTGTTGGATATTGTAGGGGTAACAATTACTATTCCCACTCCAGAGAGTGCAACAATTGGGGAAAGTGTTGGATAGCGCAGGGGTAAAAATTACTATTCCCACTCCAGAGAGTGCAACAGTAGGGAAAATGTTGGATAGCGTAGGGGTAACAATTACTATTCCCACTCCAGAGAGTGCAACAGTAGGGAAAGTGTTGGATAGCGTAGGGGTAACAATTACTATTCCCACTCCAGAGAGTGCAACAGTAGGGAAAGTGTTGGATAGCGTGGGGGTAACAAATACTATTCCCACTCCAGAGAGTGCAACAGTAGGGAAAGTGTTGGATAGCGTAGGGGTAAAAATTACTATTCCAAATCCAGAGAGTGCAACAGTAGGGAAAGTGTTGGATAGCGTAGGGGTAACAATTACTATTCCAACTCCAGAGAGTGCAACATTAGGGAAAGTGTTGGATAGCGTAGGGGTAAAAATTACTATTCCAACTCCAGAGAGTGCAACATTAGGGAAAGTGTTGGATAGCGTAGGGGTAACAATTACTATTCCAACTCCAGAGAGTGCAACAGTAGGGAATCACAAGAGAAGACGCCACACGATGGAGCCGGCTTGATCTACTCCTTCAAATTCCTGCTACACTGGGCTATCTGACCCGAGTCATCTTATTTAATGAAATTGAAGTGTCTTTCACCAAATAAACGAATAAGTTTTAATAAACATTGCCCTTTGACTGGATGGAAGAACATATATCTATTTAATACCAAGAAGAGCTCACCCCATTTGCCCTGAAGAAGTCTGTGGAGGATGAAATGCGTTGGCTACATGAGTGAAAAATCAAATAAAGACTGAACTTCCAAAAAAAAACATCCAAAGACTCTGCTACTGAACTTTTTTTAATTTTTTGACTTATGTGTAGTGACTATTATTATATAGATTTTCAATACATTGATTTGTGTCCTGGATCATTTGTTGCAAAATTTGTACGTTAGAACAAGTCTTTTGTTCTGGGAGGTCTAGGGATAAGAATCTCCGATCCGTGGCACCATATATAAAAAAAACTAGGCAATATACAGGATAGGTGCAATTGTGCTTAAAACCCCTTTTCCCACTTTTTTTCCAAACAGTAGGGAAAGTGTTGGATAGCGTAGGGGTAACAATTACTATTCCAACTCCAGAGAATGCAACAGTAGGGAAAGTTTTGGATAGCGTAGCGGTTAGAATGATATACTTATAAATAAATGCTTTTTTAAAAATAAAAATATGAACTATTAAATAAATATAAACCATTTACAATACCTATACATAATTATTGAAAACATGATTAGCAAAATATATTTTACCCCCAAAAATTAATAAAAAATACAATTTTATAATGTTTAATTACCAATTAATAATTAATTAACAATTATATAATTAACAAATCAATTAATTTAAAAACATTATTACTTAATTACATTTAAATTACTTCCCACCATATTCCCCTATAAACCCACAACCCGCAACAGAACACATTTATCAATTAATGATTTAATTAAAATTAATTACCAATTAATTAAAATTATTTACCAATTAATTAAAATTAATTTATATTTCCTACTAATTAATAATTAATTCAACATAATTAAATTACTTCCCACCCTATTCCCGTATAAACCCACAACCCGCTACAGAACATATTTATGAATGAATCAATTAATTAAAATGATTTACCAATTAATTAAATTTAGTTACCAATTATTTAAAATTAATTAATAACTACTAATTAATAATTAATTTTACATAATTAAATTACTTCCCACCCTATTCCCCTATAAACCCATAACCCGCTACAGAACATATTTATCAATTAATCAATTAATTAAAATGATTTACCAATTAATTAAATTTAATTACCAATTATTTAAAATAATTAATAATAACTACTAATTAATAATAAATTTTAAATAATTAAATTACTTCCCACCCTATTCCCCTATAAACCCATAACCCGCTACAGAACATATTTATCAATTAATCAATTAATTAAAAGTAATTATAAATAATTACTAATTAATAAAATTTAATTAATTATTCCTACTAATTAATAAATAATTTAACATAATTAAATTACTTTCCACCCTATTCCCCTATAAACCCACAACCCGCTACAGTACTAAAATACAAAATGTAATTAAATTACATGAAAAAAAATTAAAAACATAATAATACAATAAAATATACACAAAAATGATAAAAAAAACGATATTAGTAACATCGAAATTATTTACATCGATATTACTGACATTGATATTTAAAACTTCGATATTACTAATATCGATATTAAGAGTATCGATATTACTTACCTTCGATATTATGTCCCTTCGATATTTAAACTTCAATATAATTGTATATCAAAATTTAAATCTCGATATTTTGTCTGTGCACCAACTGGGTTTTACCAGGATAACTGCTGGGAGCCAACAAGAAGCAGTTCAGTAATAGCAAAAACGCAAGACACGGCCACTTGAATTACGTGAAAATGGAGGTCCAAATTATGTAGTAAAGTTTACAGAAATATGCACGAAGAAATTATGCAGCATAATGTGTCCCAATCTGTGATAGTGTTAAAGTTTTGTCATTCCAACACCTGTAAATACTGTCTGGGCAAAGTTGCTCCTCATTAGCGACAGTTTAACACCTGACACCTGAACACAGCAATCAACAACTGAAAGATCATCAGTTAATCTTGGCAAAGTGTTGCCATTGCATGGAACTACATTTTGTGCCTTTTTGTAGTAACGTTTGATCTGGCCCAGTTGGAAAACTTTTGTTAGGTGGGATCTACAAATTACGTAGCAGATGGATTTTGTAGCAAACATGACAAATCCAAAATTGTGCATTAAATCAGTGGCGGCTGCCACAGAGTACTATGGTGGAGGGGGGGGAGAAAAAAATATAAAATGTCACTTACCTGACTGCCACCTCTCCTCCATCCTCTTCTGTTCCTCCGGACCAGAAGCATTCAAGCTTCCCATAGCCAATCACGCCGCTGCTGTCACCAGCATAACATTAGGGTCATGATTGGTCTGAGCACTGCCTGTTTATGTTCTCCACCCAGGCTGTGCATTATATCCCAGTGCAGAACATGCAAAGTGCTCATGACTGGCCTGCCCAAGATGGCAGCCAAACCGTCATGCGCACTTAAGAGCCCCAACCACACCCTCCACTGCTGGCTGTGATAACAGCCTAGCCCCGCCCTCTATAATTGCCTCCAAAAAATAAAATGATAACATTGCGTATCATTTTTTTTTCTACTGGTCAAAGAGCAGTGGGCCGGCGCACCTCCACCTTAGCAGATGAGCCGCCGCTGCATTAAATTCAATTGCATCATTCAAACCGGTCACCTCCGGGTTGCCCTTAGTTAATTACAACAAGAACACTGACCACTGGTTACCTTACCAGCTAAATGTACTAGTCAAGTGTATTTAGCTGTTAGACATGCGTGCATTCAAAGTCTCTTACTATCATGCTTCCTCGTATTGCTCAAGTTGTTCATCCACTTGCGAGAGAGAGCTATGTTTAGTCTGCAGGTTGAAAGTCTGAATAATTATAAAAGATCTTGTAGGGTTGATGTGCCTGTTGCAGAGCCCTGCATCTGAGCCGATAATCATATTTTTTAATCCAGAATAACATAACATGTGTATTTGTAAAGCGCACATTCACCCGGAGATATCTTGGCGCTGAATAACAGATATTTCTTGCTACCCAACTCAATGGTACTCATTTTATCGACCTCAGATGGATGAGAGGCTGAGTGGACCCGCCGGGATTTTAACCTGTGACCATGAGGTTGAACACAGGCCTTTGCAGTGGAAGCATTACTCCACTGAGCCACCAGACCAGGCTAATAAGATGGCGCTGTCGCCTAAAGTGCTGCGGGGACAGCTGAGGTGCAAAAGTAGTACCAGAAGAGATGCAAGGAGTGTCACAAAATGAAGAGAATGGGAAAGGTGCATTGTGAATGCTGTTGCCTCATTGGAGGCAATGCTGACAGACCAATAACACTTTGTATGAAGGTGAGCTTGACGGTATCAATGTTTTTATTTCTTTCACAGAGAAATAAACACAGCAAGTTCTGCTGCTGTATTTCCCTAATATTACCTCAAACGTTGCCTGCAGCAAGCACAGTCAGCTTGCATGTCTTCAAAAGGTCAGACAAGCTTGATTTCAGTTATGTGGGTTTCTATTTTTTATTACACAAATCTCCAAAAGGGGCCTACTTTCTAGCCCAGTTCCACCCTGTACACTCATCGGGAAGGGACCATCTAGGCACAGGTTCAACTGGTGCAACTGGGGCTGCATGGTGTAGTGGCTTGCGCTTCATTATGGAGTTTAGAGGCAGGAAAATTACTTGGAAAGTGTATGTTGCTCACAAAGGGTGGAACATTCTTGGGTGGTTCCACCATTGGCCATTCCCAAGCTTCACGGACTCTCCCTTCACCTCAACAACAGTGTTAGGAGGGCTAAACTTGGGTCCCCCTTTCCACACATGAACATGTTTCTTTTCTCGCACACAATCACCAACAACCAACTCAAACTCCTTGACTCCATTACTGTTCTAGCTTATGTTGTTTTTATATTCTTACAGTTTTATTGCATACCTTTGACTTTTCTTCTTTTCTTTATTCTTCTCTTTTATCTTCTTTTTCCTACGTTGTTTTTCTTCTTTTCCATTTTTGGGAAAGATCCATCTAGTGGCTCGCGCTTCCCACTTTACAGATCTACCTTGTGCACATTTGCGGCGGAACCCTCATGGGTGCAGAACCTTGGTGTGTGAGAGTTCTGCACCGGCGGTTGGCTTTGTCAGTTAAGCTGAGGACTGTGCCGTTGCTGCTCTGCCCGATGTCCCAGCATGAAATAAATGCTTTCAATACAACCTACCTGTTTCCTGTCGTTGGATCACCACACATAGGGCCATATTATCAAGAACAGGCGATAAAATTATCGCTGCTTTATCTGCAGGAAACTGCTTATAAAGCGGCGATAATGGGCTTGATAATATGTCCTTGTGAATTCCCATAGCAGCCCAGGTTCTGGTGTTAACCTGGGCTGCTATGGGAATTCACAAGGGCATATTATCAAGCCCATTATCGCCGCTTAGCAGCAGTTTCCTTGATAATATGCCCCATAGTTCTTTCCTGTCGTGAAAGCGGCTTGCTCACAGGTGAGCAGTGCAAGACTTCATGCAAGGCTGGACCTGGACTTTGCAGCAATCCTCCTGCGATAAACATGGCCACACAAAACGATCGTTGTATTAGCTTTGTATTTCACACAAATTAGGGATCTATTTATTGATATTTTGGAGGAAAACACTCGACTGACTTTTTACTAAACATCAATCATCACCCGTGGTTATAAACATCATACATTTTAGCCGAGAAGCAGTGGTCCCAATGTTTGGCCTGTCTTCTTGTCACCTGGGCAGTGATCAGTATTCATCATTTTTAACATTTACAGTCTCCAGGTATCTCGGAGCTTTCTCGGCATCCTTTCTATCAGGACGGCGCCTGATTTATGCCTGGCAAAGACGAGCGTTTATCAATGGATTGACGTTTTTTATGGTTTATGCTCTGTTTGGTATTCACAAAGATGCAGTCTAAGGAGAACACCTGTAAGGCCTTCCCTGAAAGTGCATCCGAGCTACACTAAGGGTTTATAGCCGCAATACACTATCAATCAATTAATAACGCGCGTTATCAGTGCGGAAATAGATTTACGTGGCGGCATCTTGGAAAGCACGTGACTGTAGCTTATGGATGGATTAATCATACTGATGCATGAGCTTCGGCGAATAATGCCACACTTAAGGCAACCTTTAATTGCTTCTGTTTCGAAATAAATGGCCTCTGTTTTACTTTCCGGCATCGCCGTACCTCATTATACAAAGGCGGTGATTAATTCTTCAAGGGGAGGGCATTCGCATGTAGCAAGACCGGGCTGCTCAGGGGTGAGTCAGCTGACACGCTTTAGATTTGATTAACACATAGTTGTGCCTTTAGAAAGGGTGCAGGATAAATATGTCTGCCAGGGGGTGCGTTTTCGCAGAATAAAAAGCCCGAGACACTGGAATTTACCGACATTACATTGTATTTTTGTATCTGAATAAATTGCTGTTATTTTGCTCCTTTCTCCAGTTCACGCCAGTCAGCTGTACGCGACATTGTAGCTTTTAGGCGGGAAGGGGAACACTTGAAGTCTACAAAGCGGGTTCTATGTATCAGGGTTACTGTGCCACCTGCCAATCCCACTTTGGTTCACATAGTCAGAACTGGGACAAGAGCACGAGATTAAGGCCCACTTCTGACCTCAAATCCCTTCTATAAACCGCCTCCTGCTCGCAAACCCAGAAGGATGTGGTCTGACAGCTTGAGCTGCCGACGGTGGTGGTGGAAACCAAGGCTCGAGCCTCGGGGTCGCGTCCACACATCCTTTGATTCTGGGGCAATCACTTAATCTCCCCAGGCCTGCAAAAAAAAAAAAAAAAAAAGAATGTGTCCTGGTGTAACGTAACCGCTGCTCATGTATAGCCTCCAATACATTTGGGTCGAGTTAGCGCTCTATAAATCTGCAACAAAAAAAACCACAGCAAATTGATGCAGAGCTCAGTCTCCCGGATATAATGCACCCTTTCTGATCAATTCCATACCAGCAGAGATGCCCATACTCTCCCAGAGCCACCACCTAGGATGGCTTTTGACTTGATATTCCTGAAACTCCAACCCAGGCATGGCAGGCTATGTTTTCGGGATTGTAGTGGTTCTTCTGATGTTTTAGTTTGTGGGTGCTTGGAGGGCACCGCAATCATCGGTGGATGTCCTCAGTTGCAGCGAATCAGGGCGCACACGCTGTTCCATCATTGCAGTGACTCTGTGGCAAGCTGCTACTCCCAGGGCATGAGGGCTTAGGATCCTAAGGATGTGCAACAAAGAGCAATGGAGGTCAGATTCCCGTGGAATCTCTCTACACTTGTCGCTTGTTGGTCCTGACTTTAATACTTAGCTTCCCTAGGGAAGTGTTTCTGGTTCCTTCCTGAGGACCTCACCTTATTTTTCCGCTACGTTGACCAGTATCCCTTCGAGAATTTTATTTTCCACCCAAGTTCTGTTAGAATTATGGAAGCAAGGATAACTGATGACAGGAAACCCGTGCCTGGCACACCAGTTGACCCTGTTCCTTTATTGTCGTTTTATTAGCTCACTATCGGACTACAGCTTAACCTCCTCTCATGACCACTAATGCTGTCTATCTTCACTGTGAGACATCAAGCAACATCTTTTGTTTTGAAGACCCTGCACCAAAGCTCCTCAAAGCTTATGTCTTTTCTGCATGCCTTACAAGGTGGCTCTAAGTAGGGTGGAATGTGGAAGTGACTTTGCTTCATTTTTTGTGTACATTGGCCCATCCTGACACTAAGTTGTACATTTGTTAAACAAGACCAACTAAAAAGTGAGAGATATTTTTAATCTGGAAATAAACTGTGTTGAGTAGGCTGATGCCGTGCATTATGACCATATGCACTCTGGCTCTTAAAAACAAGAGCTGTGAGGTCTTGGAATTCCGTTATATACAGCACTATAAAATTAGAACAGTGGAATGCTGGGAGCTCCATTGTGGACAATGCAATAGCTCGGGGCTAATAATGGCTGCTATAAGCCTTCTGCTTCAACGTTTCAATGCTTAGATTTCTGTTCCCCCCTTTTTAATTTAGAGCATTCTACCAGTGGTGGGTGAAATGTTCTAATAGCCTTATAGCCCCTGTGCCTTGGACTATATTGGTTGTTAAAGGCCCGATTGCCTGCTGTTCGGGCCTTTTCACTAGGTTCACTTTAACAAGTATAGCCCTTGGCAGTGGGCTATAATGCTATCTTAAATAAAAAAAAATCAATTTAAATACTATTTTCGAATAAATTATCTGAGTCACTGTATTATTGAAGAATTATTTGGTGACTAGACAGGCTTGAAAAATTATAAAAATGTTAATAGACTTGCAGGTCTAGTGACCTGCATAATCTACTCGACCTAACTGTAATGTGCTTGACCTATAAACTGTTTCAATTTGTTTTATCCAGGTCAAATACTTTATTTCATCAACTCATGGCCGGACTGGCCGGACCGGGCATCGGGCTTTTCCCTAGGAAGCTCGAACGGTAGGGGAAGGGTTTGGTACTGGGGGCAGTATTGTAGCAGTGCAGCAGTTTTAAAAACACTGTAGAGTTCCTTGTATATCCAACAGTCTTCAGGCAACAATAAACGTGTCAAGATAACTCTGGTGATTAATATACCTGCTGGAGGGAGATCATAGTTTTATCTAGGGCAGTTTTGACTCCTCTATGTTAGCGCAGAAGCTTGATATGCCTGCTGCAAAGAGTGTGTACTATGCAGATCAGAGAAACAGTTTTTTATGTGCATAGCTCATTGGTTTACTGCTTTGTCACAGAGATCCTATTGTTACTGTGAAGTTCATAAGTTACAATCATAACCTAGAGTAGAAAGTTATGTTTATTTTGTGCCAGTCTTTCATTATCCTAATTTTGCCAAAAAACTGTTTGTTTGAGTAGAAATATATTCTTATCAGTAAAGTCAACCCTAGCCACTGTGTTACGTTGTGAATCTAGAGTTTGTGCTTCCCCAGACCAAGCACTCTTAAAAAATGCCCACCAGAATGGATGACATGTGAATCCTACACCCTGTAGTCCCCTTTATCTTATGTAACAGTTTCTATACACTGATTTACACAAGTATGATTCATTGTCTTTGTATGTGTTTGTGATATAAAATACTCCAACACCCTAGACTTGTATGAGAGGCGCTATATAACAAATAAAATGCATGTGAGAGTGGGATTCTGGAGAGATGAAAGGCAGTCTTGGAGGGTTATACTTAGGGAATAAATGAAGAACCACAATATAGGTTGCTGCACCTAGTGCACTGTAAGGTCCACATTTACTATGCTTTAAAAATTAACACAATTGAATGGATAATGAAAACTGTGTTGTAGAATGCACAATTTTTGCCATTTCCCCCCATATTTTCTTGGGGCTGTACCCCTCCAAGCCCCCTTATAGTGTTCAGACTCACTCTCTGTGCTTGATCACTATGCACCAAATGGGTGCTAATCTGACAACATTTGACAGGGCTACTTTGAGTTCCCAGTCGGCTCTGAATCGAGTTGCTTTTTTCTTCATTATTAAATATGGGAGGCTCTTCAAATATGTGAGTTCACCATGTCTGCTGTACAAAAACTCTTATGTTCGATTTAATAGACCAAACATTTGCATTGTGTGTATAATACAAATCTAGCCCTCATTAAAGGTACACATGACCCTACACTTGCCTCTTGATTCATGGCATGCAGTTTTACTCATAAAATTATATAGCGCACAAAAGATAATGGGGAAATAGTGTTTCAGCAAATATTTCCCATTTTGATATTTTCTCTTCCCTTTCTTCTTACAATTTCATAACGTTTATTATATATCAATACATGTACTTGGGGGGAGAGGGAGACCAAAGAGCGGACAAGATTTTCACAATATCGACATAGTGTCCAAATCATTCATAAAAAATAAATCACATTTCTGGGTAAAGTACCAGAGTGTCTGCTTTTGTGAAATCGGGCCTCACTTTGTTACAATTTCATACCAAACATGAGCATTGTATGGCATATCCTTTTTGGAATATAAAGTAATTTCTTGTGGCAACATTACAAAGCTCCTCAAAATCTCATATTATTACGAAATTTAAGGCAAACAATTCAGCTGTTTCATGATTGTGCTTACACGCAGTAACATTCTACCATCCCCCAACTCGGTATGGAACCCTCTGATCTTCTTTTCTTGAACCTTTTACTAATGTTATTTGTCTTTTTTGTTCCAAGTACTTTATGGCAAAACTGTTTAGGGGGGTCTATTTGATGCAACTGCTTATCATTTATAATGAGTAAATGCTTAATTGTAGTAAATGCCTGCAAAGTACATGGTATTAATAATAAAGTGCATACTGCACAAAGTGCATACATCTCAAAATTCGGTATATCACATTCACAAATAATGTATTCACAATGAAGTGCATTATCAGCACAATCTCATATCAAAGATCCCTACATATTGAGGTCCTTTGTCGTTACCTTACTTTCTTCCTCTATACAATTTATAAGTGCATGCGTTTCACTGTTGTTCATTCATGGCTTTATGACCCATGTTCTTGGGATCCCCCTACTCATAATAAAGAGCATCATGCATAAAGTGCATACCAGTTCTTTTTCAGGCCCTATTCACATACAGTATATTCTAATAAAGTGGATGAAGATGGTGCTATTTTGAGGACCTTCATCAAATGCAATGCATTCCAATAAAATGCAAGATTCCGAATTTGAAGGTGCAATCATGACTGTACAGAATATTTCTTAAGAATTCTACGTATCACAGTACAGTACTTTCTAAAATGGTACATAGAAAAGAAAACATTTGCATTGTATAGATGCTTTCTAAAGTGACCACTCTAAGGACCTTCTAACAATAGCTGCCAGATGAATTGTTAAATAACATATCAATAAAACACCATATTACTAAAAGATATAAGAACTTCTTGTTAAGGGGAGAGGAATGTGAAAGTTTATAAGTCTGTTTACTCATATATATATTTTCTTAGTAATACATTTGTAATATTAGAAAAAAATATACAACGTAAAACATATTTGTAATAATTACGTTACCATGCATTTATGTGTATATGCAAAAAAGAAGGCAAGAACTTTGGGTAGTTCCCAAGTTTAGCTGTATGGAGCACCCTACAAAACCAGCAACACTCTGAATTTGCTCACCTCAAATGTCTGCTTTTCTATCAAGGTTTTTAAGCATAGGAATAGTGTTAGGGGTTGTTTTTATTAGTTTTAGGTTGGCTTGGTTGCTATTTTACCAATTCAAAGCTGTAATACTGTTCCTGGAGTGTCATTTTACAGCTCTGCATGGATAGACACTGTGCTAATCCTATGCTTAAAAACTGTGATAGAACAGACATTTAAGGTGAGCAAATTCAGAGTGTTGTTGGTGTTGTACGGTGCTCTATACAGGAGCTGCTCTCCACCTAAATGTGGGAACTACCCAGAGTACTCTGCTTCTTTTTTGCATAGTTTATTCATCACTCTATGCCTGAAAGGGTATTGTTTTGGGAGCTATTTCTAAAAAATGTGTGTGTGTTAAACGTACATACTAAGGTACCAGAAAAGTTAAATTATTATACTTTGTGTACTACTAATGAGTGATTCCTTTCTTTAACATGGTTTATGTGAGTTGCTGTGTGACTGTGTGTATCTGTGAGTAAGTGGGTGTCTGAGTGACTGTACAGGTGTTTGAGTAGGTGTATGAATAGTTGTATGGGTTTATAAGTGGGTGTCTGATTAGCTATGTGGGTGACTTAGTAGCTGTGTGAGTGGCTGTATTGGTTAGTGTGTGGGTCAGTCAGTGGCTGTATGGGTGGGTGAGTGAGTTGCTTTGTCAGTGGTGGTATAGATGGGTGAGTGGGTGTGCCAGTGACTGTATGGGTGAGTGAGTGGGTGTCTGAATGACTGAATGACTGTATGAGTGAGTGACTTGCATGAGTGGCTGTTTGAGTGAATGTTCAGTTAAGTGAGTTGGAGTCTGAGTGGCTGTATAGAAGAGTGACTGTTTGTGAGATTGGCTGTATGGCTGAGTGAGTGGAGCTGTAAGTGGTTGTAGGGATGTGTGAATAGGTATGTAAGTGGCTGTGTGGGTGTGCAAATACGTGTGTGAGTGGTTGTATGGGTGAGTGAGTGGCTCTGTTGGAAGGCTGTATGGGTGAGTGAGTGGGTGTGTGAGTAACTGCATAGGTTAACAACTGGCTGTGTCAGTAGCTGTATGGTTGAGTGTGTGGCAGTGTGAGTGGCTGTATGGGTGAGTGACTGGCTCCATGAGTTAGTGAGTGTGTATGTGAGTGGCTCTATGGATACGTGAGTTGTTGTGTAAGTATGGGTATGGGTCTGTGAATGGGTATGTGAGTGGTTCTGTGGATGATCATATACATTACCATACAGAATAGTGAAAGTTTTTTCTTTTAAAATCTGCCATGAGGCAGTTTAAGAACGACAATGAGAATGGAGGGATGATAATGTATAATGTACAAATGAATGATTGGTGATAATATTCCTGTTTTTACAAGAAGTATTTATATATTTCTCTGTTTTTAACTCTAGTGGTTTTAAATCTTGAAAAATTGTCCTGAAGAAGGTGACCATTCAAATCACCGAAACGCCGCGTCAACATATTTTTCATTGTAGAATTATTATATTGTTTTTTAACTTATGAAAATGTCTTTTTTAATCAATGTGAATTTTTAAATGTTTTGTAATCGAAATACACAATAAACTTTTGAAAAATCTATAGATAAACCTTTTTGTCCCAACATTCTCTTTAGTTGAAATCATGTTGTAGTATGCTAGAGATTGATGTATCTTGTAGAAATTGTAAATTTGTGGATCCGGTTACAACCCTAGGTACAACTTAATGTATCACCATTCTAATTGGATACAGATCCCAAAGAGACAGTAGTCTTTTTCCATAAATACATGAAAAGGGATTCCTCATATTTTTCGTTCTGTGGATGATGTCATTAATGATGTCAATTGAAATGTTATAAGTGGTGCCATCATTGATGGCACTGACCATGTCATGAGTGATGTTATATGTGAGGTTATAAGCAGTGCATTGTGGGGGCGCAAGTTATAGTTAGCTCAGATATATACAACTGCTGAATTTCACTGGTTTTGTACAAGTGAAATCTGAGCCTAACTATAATGTCCCTGTAACCTTTGTTTTTTCAGTCAATTTCAAAGTTTTATTTGATTTTATTTCCTAACTATAACGTCCCTGTAACCTTTTGTTTTTTTCCGTGGATTTCTAAGATTTTTTAATTCAATTTCCTAACTATAACATCTGTGTAACTTTTGTTTTTTTCAGTGATGTTCTCTGTTTTTTTAAATTCTATTTACTAACTATAACATCTGTGTAGTTAGTGAAAGAAGGGGGTTCCCCCAGTGGGCTTTAAGGATGTGGGCAGGCTGTAGGGGGAAAAAACCAGAGAATAGAACAAAAGAAAGCAACCCTGCCTTGTGATATAATGGTCCTAAAGGTAGGATCCAAACAATATATACGGGGTGGTTTGTCTAAGAGCCAGCATTGTACATGACAAGAACCAGGTCAATCCAAGTATACTCAAAGAGGATTTTTTTTAGAATATATATATATTTTAATTTTTTTGTATTCTTTGAATTGATATAGCAAAAGGTACAAAAATAGATTGCATATTAAATCCACATAGTATTTTTTAGAACATCAAAAACATACATTTGTAAGGGGAGAGATAAAAAGAGGGAAAATTCATCCTACGTTGTGACCTACCCAGTAACATACCACACTACATTCATACTCTCATACTTACTAATTCTAATTCATTCAACCTAATATTCTTTCATTCAACTTTCATTCAACTTTCATTCATTCATATAGTCCTGGTGTGTACAACACATAGATGGTAAATTTGTTGCATAAATCAGAATGTTATTCCAGGAGGCAGATGAAAATGGGTCCTGATGGAAATAGGGCAGTATGCCGTATTCCTGGAAACACAAGCCGACGCGCGTTTCGGTGACAGGCCAGTGGGGCCACACCTTCATCAGGGCTAGGAGTTGTTTACTGGGAGGGGAACAGGTATAAAATCTGGAAATAAAAACAGTGTCTTATATTTTTGTTCTATGTACAGTAAAGTTATTATTATTTTTTCGGTTCCCTATCTCTTTGGATCATGTTTTGATTTTAAACAGTCTATTATAAATGCGATGACATTTATTTAGTAAAACATGGCATTCAGATATGCCATAATTTTGTTTTGACTTGTGTGAGCCTCATTTAAACATCTGCGAGTCCATTGTATTAGTCCATTTCATAATCTCCCATATGTTATTGGAGATACGCCCAATATAAGAATTCTGCCAATTAATAAGATTTTTTCTCCCTGTTTGTTGTGCAATTCTTGAGACCAGTAGCTTGAGGTTGTTTTTACAGGAATGCCTGGTGCCAAGGACATTCTTCGTTCAGTCCTTTGGTTACAGCATTCAAGAAAAAAATCCAGAACACCTCTCGTTTTTTCGTAGGCCCACAGGATCAATTCCTGGGCTGGCCTTTATTTTTTCCAGGATGAACCAGCGAAGTTCCAGTTCTTTATGTTCTTTTTCTAGCCAATGTGCTACAATAGGGGCTGCAGTTTTTTTGTTCCTGATGTTTGACTTATGTTCCCCTATTCGCACTCGACATTCTCTGCCTGTTTCCCCAACATGTGGGAGATTGCATGGACACAATATCAGATATATGATATTGCTGGTACGGCAATTAGTCATAGTGGCATTTCGTCGTACTGATACCGTACGAGTGTTGGTACTGACAGTTTCTCCCACAATGGCCTGTGGGCAAATATGGCATGTCCCACATTTGTGGTTGCCATATATGGGTTCCAATCCAGTTATTGTAGTTTGGATATTTTCAGATATTTCTGGAATTTTGCCTCTTCCCAGGTGATTTTTCAGATTGGGTTTTTTTTTTAAGGCAAATATGGGTCGGCTCAAATGTGTCCTGTCACTTTCCAAGTTCAGAATGTGCCAACTTGAATTGATGGCTTGTCTAATTCTGTGATTCATTTCCGAGTGGCGGGTAACACATACTAGCTGGTTTGTTTTTTCAGGGTTTTTTTCTGTAAACATCGCCTCTCTGTTTGTGTATCTAGCCCATTTAAAAGAATCTTTAATCAATCTGGCTGGATAACCTCGAAAAAGAAGCTTTTCCCGCAAGATATCAGCTTGGATCAGGAAGTCATGCATATCAGAACAGTTTCTTCTGATACGAAGAAACTGGCTGTATGGGAT
The DNA here is from genome assembly GCF_964263255.1 of Lissotriton vulgaris. Taxonomy (NCBI): domain Eukaryota; kingdom Metazoa; phylum Chordata; class Amphibia; order Caudata; family Salamandridae; genus Lissotriton; species Lissotriton vulgaris. The sequence continues at coordinate 738,033 of NW_028251703.1, forward strand.
ACCATCCCTCTGACTCCGCGGATGAAAGCTGGAATACTGGAGCAAGGTGTTCCGTGCCGTGGGCTTTGTATATAAGGATACCTTGATGGTGTTTTCGTGGTGTTCGATTCAGATATCCAGAAATTCAATTTTGGATGTACTGGTGTGGCTGGTAAATCTCAAATTGGCATCCGCCGCGTTGAGCCATTCAATGAATTCAAGAAGTTGTTCTTCGGCCCCCTTCCAGATAAAAAAGATATCGTCAATGAACCGTTTCCAGTTCTTGACGTTCTCAAAGAAGGGGGCCATTTCATTGAAGATGTTAATTCTTTCAAATTCTCCCATATACAGGCAAGCTATACTGGGTGCACAGCTTGCTCCCATGCTGACTCCAGTAGCCTGTCTGTACATGGTATTATCGAATTCAAAGTAATTCTCAAAAAGCACTACCTTGAGACATTGTAGGATGAATTCATCATTGGTGATATCAGTGTTTCTTAAAAGTATGGTTTCGATGACTCCATACGCGCCTCTTTGAGGGATGTTGGAATATAATGATTCCACATCAAGGGTAACCATTATCTCAGAGCTCTCAAAGAATGGGGTACCTTCCACTTGTTGGATAAAATGTCCTGTGTCTCGAACATATGATTCTAGTTCTGTAACCATCGGATTTAAGAATCTGTCAATATATTTTGACAGTGGCTCGGTGGCAGAGCCAATTGTTGAGACAATAGGTCGCATGGGAGGATCAGTGCTGTTTTTGTGAGTCTTAGGCAACCCATATATAATGGGTATTTTGGTGTTACTGGGGGTGAGAAATTCAGCTTCTGCCTCACAGATATGATTTTGATTGACTGCTCCTTGAACCATAGTCAGTATGCGTTTTTTCAAGGCGTTTTCAGGGTTCCGAGTGATCCGGATGTAGTGACCTGAGGAGGATAGCAATTCAGTCATTCGTCTTTTGTAGTCTGAGGTGTCAAATAAGGCGATGCCACCCCCTTTATCACAAGGTTTAATTGTGAGATTTTTGTTTAGTTGGAGTTCTTTGAGAGCTTTGTTCTCTAATGTGGACAAGTTCGCTTTGGGTATGGGTACATATTGTGTCATTTTGTTTATTTTATTCATGACTGTCTTCTCAAAAATATTTACCTCGGGGCCCACCATTTCCAACGAGGGTGTGAATGAAGAGGGAGGTTTGCATCCAGATCTATTATCCTCGTTGTTAGTGGGCGGGGCCTCTAGAAAGAATTTTTGGAGGCGGACCTTCCTAAAGAATAACTGCAGGTCTCTGTTTAGTTCAAATTTATTGAAGTTAGCAGATGGTACAAATGATAGGCCCCTCGTTAGGAGTTGGATGGCCATGGGGTCTATAGTCTCACTAGACAGGTTGAACACAGGAAGCCCCCTTATGTTCGCCAATACTGTTGGTGGCGGGTCTGTACATACATCTGTGGTTGTCCGCGAGCCTGACGGTAGGTCCTCGTTTGAGGGGCCCTCGACGGGGGCGGGTGTTGCCCCGGCGATTCCCTAAAAAACGATTCTCTTGATGATTACGATCGTAACTTCCATTTCTGTTTCCTCGATTGGAGTTATGTCCTTGATCATAACTGGGGTCATATTCTTCAGGAGTGTCTCCCTCAGAGTCAGTGGTTTCTGAGAAGGTGGTAATTTTTCTCTGGCCCCATCTGGGTGCCTGTCCACGAGGCACACTCTCCTCCTGGGTGGTATAAAAATTGGTTCTCGAGTAGGGATATGCCCTTTCTTGGGTAAACATTCGAATATCTTTACGTAGTTTTTCAGTTTTCCTTTTAAGTAGATATTCAGAGAAGGACTCTAATTCAAATTGGATTTCCTCTAGCTTCCTTTTGCCTTCATCTACTGCATCTTCCTCTTTCAATTTATCTTCCAATTCACAGATTTCTTTATTAAGGATGTCAATCACGGCACGGGCTGTTTCCACAATGAGCATCATCCAGTCCCTGGAGCAACGGTTGGAAATGAGGGCCCATCGCTCCAGGAACTGTCTGATCTCAATGAACATCCCTGGGATGTTATGGACTCTAAGGCCAATAGGGATGGTGCCGGCTCGTAAATAATCAAGCATAAATTTAGCATGTAATTCTGTCCTTTTTGATTTTTTTCGGAGATTAAGCAGTTTGTTCCAATCTCCATTGAGCCCTTTAGGGACGGAGAAATCTTGGTTGCCGTCAGCTGGGAGCCCAAGCATTTTGGCAAAATCGTCATCGGTAAAACCGAATGTTTTTATAGTATCCATTTTCGGTATTACTCTAGTAGAGATGTATTTGAATTCTGTCCTTTGTGTTTTGCTGATGAGGTAGGTAGCCAAGGTTTAACGTCTAAGGTAGATATAAGTCAAAAGCGCTCCACACTCAGATATGCATTCGTTTCCTACATCAATTATCTCACATCACAACAGTCCCAGAGGTTCACTTAGATCAAAGACCCGGAATACCCCCACAGCACAAGGCTGTGAGACAATTAGTGAAAGGAGGGGGTTCCCCAGTGGGCTTTAAGGATGTGGGCAGGCTGTAGGGGGAAAAAAACAGAGAATAGAACAAAAGAAAGCAACCCTGCCTTGTGATATAATGGTCCTAAAGGTAGGATCCAAACAATATATACGGGGTGGTTTGTTTAAGAGCCAGCATTGCACATGACAAGAACCAGGTCAATCCAAGTATACTCAAAGAGGATTTTTTTTAGAATATATATATTTTTATTTTTTTGTATTCTTTGAATTGATATAGCAAAAGGTACAAAAATAGATTGCATATTAAATCCACATAGTATTTTTTAGAACATCAAAAACATACATTTGTAAGGGGAGAGATAAAAAGAGGGAAAATTCATCCTACGTTGTGACCTACCCAGTAACATACCACACTACATTCATACTCTCATACTTACTAATTCTAATTCATTCAACCTAATATTCTTTCATTCAACTTTCATTCAACTTTCATTCATTCATATAGTCCTGGTGTGTGCAACACATAGATGGTAAATTTGTTGCATAAATCAGAATGTTATTCCAGGAGGCAGATGAAAATGGGTCCTGATGGATATAGGGCAGTATGCCGTGTTCCTGGAAACACAAGCTGACGCGCGTTTCGGTGACAGGCCAGTGGGGCCACACCTTCGTCAGGGCTAGGAGTTGTTTACTGGGAGGGGAACAGGTATAAAATCTGGAAATAAAAACAGTGTCTTAGATTTTTGTTCTATGTACACAATACGAATTTAGATTATTCAAACATACATTTTCTACTGTTTAATGCATTTTACATTTTAAATCAGCATTGGTTATTGGTGTGATAACTGTATGGTTGACTTCTTGTGCTGTGCAATGCCAGACTACCTAGTGACACTCCCTTAGACAGACTCCCGGAGAGGTGAGATCTGTTAGAGGCAAAGTGATAACCTTAGCTAAGTGAACCATTGAGTACATTTCATGACACCTCTCATATTCAAAATGTTTTTAAATTTTCCTCATACATATACACATTCATTCTGGTGCGCTTTTGACAGCATTTTGGCAATTGGACCTAAGATCCATCGAGTATGATTATAGCGATCAGTAATAGGGGTCAGGGGTTTCTATTTAGAAAACCCGACCTCTATTTAGAGAATATCAGTCATTGTCAAGTATAGTATTAACATGGTATGTTTCAGAGCAAGGGAATTATTGGCATAGTTCTTTGGGGTGGTAGAGATTTTTTCAGACTTTAACAAGGGAACGGAGAGCACGATGTTTTCAAGCATAACATATAGTTCCTCAATCTAAAAAAATATATAAAACTGGTTAGACATCAAAGGAGGAGAGGATTAAGAGATATATTACCTATAATGGAATCCTAGTCATAAGGGCACAGATACTCGTGGCCGGAGGACCTAAGGACAAGAGGGATAACGCTCTCTAATTCCATTCACACTGGATACTCAAAGTTGTAGTCCTGTAGTTGAAATAAAATTCAATTCAGTTAGAGCCCGATGGGTTTAATGTTGATTAGGGCACTGTTTAGGGTAAGGAAATCACAGGGCGACACGGAGGTTATTATTATTTTAAATAGACTTTTGTTTTTAAAAAAAGCAGTGATTAAACCTCCATATGTATTCTCAGACACAGTATTTAGATATTAACGCCCATGTTTTATTTTTAATTACGGTCGAAAACCGTCTGAGGTCCTAAGGTCCTGTGTTGCTGGAAGAGTTAACAATGCACTTCACGAATTACATGAAGGATTCTTGAGTATGCTCTCCAATGGAAGTATATAATTGATAAGATTCCAAGGAACAAAATTGTAGCTTTCGGTAAGAGTTCCTAGCAAAAAAAGGGGGGGGGGAAAGCACTGATTATGACCATGATTATGATCATACTATAGACGCTATTCGTTCTGACATCCAAGGAATTAAATAATAATCGTTCCGTTACCTAAATGGTTCAGTCGCTTATCAGAGAGCAGTTAGAATCGTTCTCACGGAGCGCAATGCAGTGGTCACAGTTCCGTGAACGGCGAGCGAGTAGTTGTGGGTGGGGCGTTGTGCCGCCGTATTTCCTGCTATGTGGGCAGAGAGCGAGTGGCTGTAGATGGGGATTCCTAATAGGAGATAGAAGGCCAATGGTAAGTATATAATTTGAATATGAATCTACAGGGATTTCGCCTAAGCAGCATAATACCGAGGTATACACATACCTTAAAGAGAAGGTGAATCGTCCTTAAATGGGATTCCGTCGACTCCACGGGTCGACCAACCGCAACGGGAGACAGGACTCTCGCTCGCTCAATGCCTGTTCTCATTTAAATAAGCAGTTCTTCGCGCCTCTGATGAGTCGCCTCAGCTGAGTTAGAGCTGTAAACATAGATGACTGACCTAATTCTTCTAGTTAGAGCTGCAAACATAGATGACAGACCTAATTCTTCTAGTAGGCAGGCGGCGGCCATCTTAGGTGAGTTAATTCTTATTTAGTAAAGTTATTATTATTTTTTCGGTTCCCTATCTCTTTGGATCATGTTTTGATTTTAAACAGTCTATTATAAATGCGATGACATTTATTTAGTAAAACATGGCATTCAGATATGCCATAATTTTGTTTTGACTTGTGTGAGCCTCATTTAAACATCTGCGAGTCCATTGTATTAGTCCATTTCATAATCTCCCATATGTTATTGGAGATACGCCCAATATAAGAATTCTGCCAATTAATACGATTTTTTCTCCCTGTTTGTTGTGCAATTCTTGAGACCAGTAGCTTGAGGTTGTTTTTACAGGAATGCCTGGTGCCAAGGACATTCTTCGTTCATCTGTGTAACCTTTGGTTTTTTGAGTGAATATGTAAGTTTAAAAAAAAAAATCTGCCTAACTGTAACCACTAACCTTTGACACTAAGGGCCTGGTTATGAGTTTGGCGGTGTGAGAGCGGGGCAGCATGCCACCGCCCTGATCCCACTTGCCAAACCTCACTGCTGACCACCAGATTATGAGTTTTCTCGTGGTCTGGCGAACGGTCCTTTGGCGTTCCTATGGCGGTGCCTATTAGGCACCACAATGGGAACGCCAAAGACTGTTCCTGCATGACATGGACTGTGCAGTCCATGCCATGCAGGTAAGGGGGTGCATGCAGACATGGGGGCACACCATGTGCCCCCACTGCATTCATCCTCAGGCCATGAGGGAACAGGGGGCCCTGTAGGGTCCCCTTAGTTTCCTCATCGCAACAGGTTTTTTGCATTTCTTTGTTTGGCAATGAATCCAATAACTGCCCTCACAAAACCACTTTTTCAGTATGAATTAACCAAATATTTATTTATACCAGTTTACATCAATTTATTCAAAACTTTTCAGGTTAAAAATACTTCATTGTTTAGAAAAAACACCTTTTGCTCCTCTAAATTGCCCTTTGGAAGCCCATTTGAAATTGCACTTTACACTCACTCTCTAATCTACAGACTCCCTACATATCACACACACGGTGCCTGATTCATACTCCTATTCTACTTCTCACTACATTCACACAACCACACTTACACCTTTCACACAAAAGCCCACCCTGGGGTGCCTCAACAGATTCATTTTCTGACAAGGCAAAACTATTTTTACTTTCTACAAAAACAACAATGGCTTGAAAAACAAGGCCATCAGCTAATTTGAAGACAAATTGAATTCCTATACAGAATTAATCTCTTTTTGATTCGCCTAAAAATGCTGTGGTAATGCTATAAAATGTATGTTACCAATATTATGAAAACTATTGCAGTCTAAGAAATTTAAATATACTATCCCCACTCTAGTTTATGCAACAGTAGGGAAAGTGTTGGACTTTGGAGGGGTTACATTTATGATACCCTCTCCAATCTATGGAACAGTAGGGAAGCGTGGGACTTTGAAGGGGTTAAATTTACTTATCTCACTCAAGTCTAAATAACATTAGGGAAAGTATTGGACTTCAGAGGAGTTAAATTTACAATTCCCACTCCGGTCTGTGAAAAAGCAGGGAAAGCATTGGATCCTGGAGGGGTTACATTTACTATTCCCACTCCAAACAACACAACAGTAGGGAGAGTGTTCAACTTCAAACAGGTTAATTTTACTACTCCTACTGCAATCTAACGAAGAGCAGGGAAGTACTTTACTGCAAACACATTACATCTATAAATAACACCATGAATGTACAAACAATATTAATCTCTTAATATACAAATTATGAATTAACATGAAAAATATATAGATATCTAATCTAAAAACTAAAAACAACTAATCAATACACAGAACTATTATTCAATATAATGATGATCAATTAATAGATAATTGTTATTCATAAATAATTAACTTAGTGAACAGTCAAAATATCGAGTCCAAAATATCGAATGGACATAATATCAAGTTTTAAATATAGAATGGACAAAATATCGAATGGACAGAATATAGACATAAAAAATATCGTTTTTAAGGTAAGTAATGTAATATCGAATGTTAAAAATATAGAAAGTTAAAATATCGAAGTATATAATATAGGTTATTAAATTATCGATTTTTTAATAATATCGATTTTTTATAGTGTTTTTTATGTTATTATATGTGTGAAAAGTGTGTATTTATGTTATAATTAATTTTAATGAATGAATTTTGTTTTTATAATTTTTGCGTACTTTAATTCTGTAGCGGGTTGTGGGTTTATAGGGGAATAGGGTGGGAAACAATTTAATTATAATTAATTAAATATGTAAATTTATTTTTTGGTATTAATTTTTAAATCATTGGTAATTAATTTATATTTGGTAATTAATTAAATTTTAATTGGTAATTAATTTAAATTAATTGATTAATTGCTAATTATGTTAATTTGACTAATTTATTTTCTGTAGCGGGTTGTGGGCTTATAGGGGAATAGGGTGGGAAGTAATTTATTTATAATTAATTAAATATTTAAATGTATTTAATTGTATTTAATTCGAACTAATTGTTAATTAATTTTTAATTATTAAATAATTAATTGTTAATTTGTAATTAATTTGTATTAATAGGTAACTAATTGTAATAATTAATGTTAATTAGTAATTTTAATAGATTAATTATTATATTATATTAAATTGGTAATTACTTTTAAATAATTTTTTATAGATATTAATTTATACTTTATTAAATAATATATGAAGTATTTACTTTCCCTAATGTTGCATTGTCTGGAGTGGGAATAGTAATTTTAACCCTTACGCTATCCAATGCTTTCCCTAGTGTTGCACTCTTTAGAGTGGGAATAGTAATGTTGACCACTACGCTATCCAACGCTTTCCCTACTGTTGCACTCTTTGGAGTGTCAATAGTAATTTTGGCCCCTACACTATCTAACGCTTTCCCTACTGTTGCACTCTTTGGAATGGGAACAGTAATTTTTACCTCTACGCTATCCAACCCTTTCCCTACTGTTGCACTCTTTGGAGTGGGAATAGTAATTTTTACCCCTACGCTATCCAACGCTTTCCCTACTGTTGCACTCACTGGAGTGGGAATAGTAATTTTTACCCCTACGCTATCCAACGCTTTCCCTACTGTTGCACCCACTGGAGTGGGAATAGTACATTTTACCTCTATGCTATCCAACGCTTTCCCTACTGTTGCACCCACTGGAGTGGGAATAGTACATTTTACCTCTACGCTATGCAACGCTTTCCTTACTGTTGCACCCACTGGAGTGGGAATAGTAATTTTAACCCCTACGCTATCCAACGCTTTCCCTACTGTTGCACTCTTTGGAGTGGGGATAGTAATTTTTACCCTTAGGCTATCCAACGCTTTCCCTACTGTTGCACCCACTGGAGTGGTAATAGTAATTTTTACCCCTACGCTATCCAACGCTTTCCCTACTGTTGCACTCACTGGAGTGGGAATAGTAATTTTTACCCCTACGCTATCCAACGCTTTCCCTACTGTTGCACCCACTGGAGTGGGAATAGTAAATTTTACCTCTACGCTATCCAATGCTTTCTCTACTGTTGCACCCACTGCAGTGGGAATAGTAAATTTTACTTCTACGCCATCCAACGCTTTCCCTACTGTTGCACCCACTGGAGTGGGAATAGTAATTTTAACCCCTACGCTATCCAACGCTTTCCCTACTGTTGCACTCTTTGGAGTGGGAATAGTAATTTTTACCCTTACTCTATCCAACGCTTTCCCTACTGTTGCACCCACTGGAGTGGGAATAGTAATTTTAACCCCTACGCTATCCAACGCTTTCCCTACGATTGCACTCTTTGGAGTGGCAATAGTAATTTTGGCCCCTACACTATCTAACGCTTTCCCTACTGTTGCACTCTTTGGAGTGGGAACAGTAATTTTTACCTCTACGCTATCCAACCCTTTCCCTACTGTTGCACTCTTTGGAGTGGGAATAGTAATTTTTACCCCTACGCTATCCAACGTTTTCCCTACTGTTGCACTCACTGGAGTGGGAATAGTAATTTTTACCCCTACGCTATCCAACGCTTTCCCAACTGTTGCACCCACTGGAGTGGGAATAGTACATTTTACCTCTATGCTATCCAACCCTTTCCCTAATGTTGCACCCACTGGAGTGGGAATAGTACATTTTACCTCTACGCTATGCAACGCTTTCCTTACTGTTGCACCCACTGGAGTGGGAATAGTAATTTTAACCCCTACGCTATCCAACGCTTTCCCTACTGTTGCACTCTTTGGAGTGGGGATAGTAATTTTTACCCTTAGGCTATCCAACGCTTTCTCTACTGTTGCACCCACTGGAGTGGTAATAGTAATTTTTACCCCTACGCTATCCAACGCTTTCCCTACTGTTGCACTCACTGGAGTGGGAATAGTAATTTTTACCCCTACGCTATCCAACGCTTTCCCTACTGTTGCACCCACTGGAGTGGGAATAGTAAATTTTACCTCTACGCTATCCAATGCTTTCTCTACTGTTGCACCCACTGCAGTGGGAATAGTAAATTTTACTTCTAGGCCATCCAACGCTTTCCCTACTGTTGCACCCACTGGAGTGGGAATAGTAATTTTAACCCCTACGCTATCCAACGCTTTCCCTACTGTTGCACTCTTTGGAGTGGGAATAGTAATTTTTACCCTTACGCTATCCAACGCTTTCCCTACTGTTGCACCCACTGGAGTGGGAATAGTAATTTTAACCCCTACGCTATCCAACGCTTTCCCTACGATTGCACTCTTTGGAGTGGGAATAGTAATTTTAACCCCTATGCTATCCAACGCTTTTCCTACTGTTGCACTATTTGGAGTGGGAATAGTAATTTTTACCCCTACGCTATCCAATGCTTTCCCTACTGTTGCACTCCTTGGAGTTGGAATAGTAATTTTTACCCCTACGCTATCCAACGCTTTCCCTACTGTTGCACCCACTGGAGTGGGAATAGTAATTTTTACCCCTACGCTATCCAACGCTTTTCCTACTGTTGTACCCACTGGAGTGGGAATACTAATTTTAACCCCTACGCTATCCAACGCTTTCCCTACGATTGCACTCTTTGGAGTGGGAATAGTAATTTTTACACTTCCGCTATTGTACGTTGATAATATTGGATATTATTTAATTATATTATGTTACTATATATACATGTTTTAACAAATATGATTTAAAATTATTTTTTTATAACTTTCATTAATTACTTAATTATTATACGTTAATTTAAGTATTTTAAGTATATTTTAGTAATTAATTTTTAATATTAATTTAATTTATCATTGTTTTTAATAAAGTCGATATTTTTATAAACTATATTTTAGTAAACGATATTTTTTACTCAATATTTTTTTACTTACCTGTTTGTAGATACAAACTCGATATTCCTGTCTTTCGATATTTTTTCAACGATATTTTTGATAGTCGATATTCTGTCCCTCGATATTATGTCAGTGATCCAATTAACTTTCCACCCTATACCCCTATAAAAACCTAGCATTCCACAACTAAAATATACATAAAATAAATCAGTTTTCCATATTGTACATTATTAAAAATCAATTCAATAATTAATTAACACTCAATAATTGATGAATTAGTTATTACTTGGCTTCCCACCCTATACTCCTACAAACCTAACTCTGTAAATAACATACAACAAAAATAAATCAGTATTGGCTAATTTACATAATATATATCAAACATATAATTAAATTAAATGTATTAAATAATTCATAATTAGTTATACCTTAATTAACTTCCCAACCTATCTCCCTAAAATCCCAACAACCTGCTACAACACTATAAATTACGATTAAACATTACAAGACAAATTCTAAATCTTTTAAAGCTATATTTAGAAAATAAATAATATTTATATAAATACTTCTAACACATTAATATATCAACTAAAACACATTCAAGTAATAAAAAAACAATATTTTAACTAATATATTATTGAAACTGATATTAAAAACATTGATCGTATTTAAAACGATATTACTTGCCTCAAAAAAGATATTTGTTAATGATGTTTGTGTGTCAATTTAATTTATGATATTTCTGTCTCTTGATGTTTTTAAGTCGATATTTTTTCCAAACACCAGCCATGAGGCCAGGGTTCATTACATTCCGCCAAAGGACTCTCTCCGGGGTGTTGCTCTACCAGTGAACTGCAGAAAGGGCATTGATTCTCCCCAAAACTTATATTCTGGGAATGGATCCATTCTTTTCAAACCTTTGACTGGAAATACACCTTCAATCACTTCCAGTTGATTTGGTGCATCAAAAGGCATGCACAGTAAGGGATTTTGGCCTATTGATGTAACAGTCATGAGTTAACGTCAGTTCTGAGTCCTGATGAGAACCTTCAAATGTGATGGATTCGAAACGCGTTGGCGCACTCTCAACCGAAAGTGCATGACAGTAGTGAGTGGTGGAATGCTGGTGAATGACATTGATGAACTACAGGGCCACTCCCTCATTCCTAATCAGCTTTGCACTGGGCGGTGGAGCATGCCCATTGATGAGGAATTGATTGGGTAGAAGCAGTGAAAAGCTAAAAAACATTTCCTCTTGGGCTATAAAATTCAGAACTGTTGGATTTAGCAATTTATGTAGGTTTTGTTGAGATTGTTTGTAACTGTATTTAATTTGTAAATTTATGTGGTTTTGTAATGATTTGTTTTTTTATTGTTTTGTCTGGGGTGGGTGACAATGTGATGTAATGTGGAGATGGTCACACTATATGTTTTGTGTATTTCAATGTGCATTGTGTTGTTGATTATTGCAAAGAAAAAAGGAAGAAATTAAAAAGGATCGCTGTTATTGAATAAAGTGACCATGAACAAATGTTGAGGTTCGAAGTTTTAGAGTCAGCATTGGTGTCTTGGTATTTTGGTAGTATTTGAAGTGGCCCTGCCTAACTGACAAATTAAGGGCCCATTCATCAGTTTAGGTATAATTCTATACAGTAAGGCGCACCAATGCAGATGTGCGAGTGCTTGGTCACCTCACAAGTAGGCTTATTGTGTCAAGATTCCCTATTTAAACAAATTGTGTGATTCTGTGGAAACCAAATTATTTCACTGTGCATCCTTTTAATTGAACTTCAAATCTGAGAGCGCCCATGAAGACATGTACTTCCATTATTTTACAAAAACCAATCACTTTCATGTGACTTATGGGTAGATGCATCAACGTTTTAATTTGCGATTCCTTATTTGCGAGAAATAAGGAATCGCAAATAAGGAATCGCAAATGGCTATGCATCATTTTTTTCGCAAATTTATTGCGTTTCGGTAAAATTCGCATTTTCCACAGAATCGCATTGAATTTGCGATTCCTTAATTGCGAAATCGCATTTTGCGATATCGCAAAATGCGATTTCACACACATGATGCATCTCATTGACTCAACTGCCTAAAAGCCAGTACAGCAATCAGGCGCAGCTGCTCCCTAGTTTGAAGGTGTGGTTCGGCAGTTTGGAGTGTGAGCTTTTCCTGTAGGTTGCTGTTGCAGTGTGTGCCTTTCTTCTGCCTTCGAAAATGGAAAATGAGAATCCCGTTGAAGAGGGGCCAGCTCGAAAACGAAAAATTAAGTTTTCAGATCAAGAATTGGAAATACTCATAGAGGAGGTGACTGCAAGACAGGAGCAGCTTTTTGGTAAGCTGTCTCTTAAGGTCCCTGAGGCTGTGAAAAGGAACCTATAGATTGCCATACAATCCAAAGTAAATGCAGTCGGAGTGGCACATTGTGATATTAATAATCTCCAAAAAAGGTGGTATGACCTGCGCAGCCGTGCAAAAGAGAAGCTTGCCAAGAGAATGAAATCTGCTAAGCTTACTGGAGGCGGAACACCCAGGGATACATCAAACACTCCCCTGGAAGAAATGGTGGAAGCCACACTTTTGACGGAGGCTGTAGTTGGAGTTACAAACATCGATACATCAGAGATTCCAACTCCTACTGAAGGTAAGTGATTTGTATGTGGTTCAAAAAGTGTGAATGGAGTCCGTTAATTTGAAAGTGCTGATGTGTGTTCATCATTTTGGATAACAAATGATGTGACTGAGTCACAATCTTCCTCCTAGTAATGTCAATGAACTTGAAGCAGTGCATTGTGGTAGTTGTAGGTCTTTAGACTTAGTACACAAAGGATAACATTTGCATTATACAAAAACATTGTTACAAGCAAATAGTAAAAATGACACTACATTATTTAAAGTGAAATTATTTTAAAACTTTAATACATTTTGTAAGGGTAGTGCAAACCAAAAGTAACAAATGCCTTTCAATTTCTTTAAATCATAGAGCAACTTCAAGAACTAATTGAGCATGACTTAAGGGATTTGCACAACCAAGATGTACATGAAAATCAAATTGAAAATGCTCCCAGTACTTCTACTGCAAATTCACAGCCAAGTGAGAGACAGAGAGTGCGACAACTGCTCCAGACAGATTCCGAAACAGAGCAGAATGTTAATGTAACACCAAGCCATCCTCAAAGTACTCCTGCAGTCACTAATACAACGATGAGCAGGCGTAGGAGACTGCAGCACTTTAGAATGCGTCGAAGTGCTGTGCGTGAAAGTGGTCAGGATGGAGATGGTAGCTTCACTGGCAATCTTGTGGAGGACAAAATTTTAAAGGTGCAGCGTCTGCAAGGAAAAGACATTCGGATTATAAAAGGCAAAATGGGGCATATCAGCAAACAAATGGGCACTTTGGCAAACAGTATGAATACAATGATCAATGTGATGAAAACTGGCCATGAATCAACAGCAATGAAGCTTGACCGTATTGCAAACTCTTTGGAGACAATGTGCACATTGATGCAGAAACATCAAAAGATCAGTGCTAAAAGGCAGGTCAAACTTCTGAACAACATGCAGGCCCATAACAGGGAGATGACTTCCCTTACTAATTGTACCCGTGCCCTGTGCAAGCAAACCCTATCAACACAGGTACTCCTGATGAAAACTTTTAAACACATTCAAAAAGATGTGGGGGCAACCTTAGAGACATCTGCCAAAACACAGTCCAAGGCTTCCACAGAAAATGTAATGGAAAAGGAGGAGCGGTGTAACAACAGTGCTGAAAGTGGCACATCTCAGCATAGCTTGAGTGGCACACGGAGAAGTATTAGGAAGCAGAATGATGCCACTAATGCCAACATGCACACTGGGAAAAGTCCTGGAAAGGCATTAGGAGTGCGTGGCCACAAAAAAATGACATTTCAAAGCATCTTGCAGGGTATTCATGTGTCTAATTTGTTTGAAAATCACAGCTTTTCATTTGTACATGCCTGATTTTAAAGGCCTCAATTAAGTTTTTATTACATGTTAAGTTAACACCTTGGCTGCTAAGGGTTTTCCCCTCCGGTGCTGGATTCCCAGATTTTCCATTGTTCGTGACAAGGTCAACTCGTCATAAGCACAGGGCAGGTAAAACCCATGACGAGTTGACCTTGTCACTAGCATGGAAGTGGTTAAAAAAATATAGCTATTCCTTTTGTTTTTCAATTAAATTTCACATTGCTTCCAAATGATATACTTTTTCAGAGTTTTTCTTACCTCATTTAGAAGTAATGCTGTGTGATGTCTGCCCTTCTCCTTCTGCCCTCTGCTGCCTCTGGTCCATGTGCTCTTGGTTGTGGTTGTGGAGGCTGAATTATATTTGGAGGTAAAACATCGTCCTCATCAAGTTCGATTCCTCTTTCAGTTGCTAGATTATGTAGCATTGCACATGCTGCGACAATTTTACAACAAATGTCTGGTTGGTACTGCAATGCTCCTCCAGTTTTATGAAGAATCCTGAAGCGTGATTTCATGACTCCAAAGGTCCGCTCTATGACAATCCTTGTTGATATGTGCGCCTGGTGGTAGTGATGCTCTTTCCTTGTAGTTGGGTTTAGGTATGGAGTTAAGATGTAAGACCTCACTGCATAGGCACTATCTCCTGCAATGGAAAGCAATGTAAATGTAAGCATACATGTGTGCAGTTCAAATATAAGTTTGTAGAGTTAAATGATGAAACATTTACCTAGTAGGTATCCATCTCCAAATTCGCCAGCAAGCAGTCTAGCATGAATGGCACTATGTCTAAATATGAAGGAGTCATGGGCACTTCCTGGGTAACTAGCAACTAGGTCTGTAATTATGGTTTTTGCATTACAGACAGCTTGAATATTAAGTGAATGGAAGCATTTCCTA
Source organism: Lissotriton vulgaris (assembly GCF_964263255.1). Classification (NCBI taxonomy): domain Eukaryota; kingdom Metazoa; phylum Chordata; class Amphibia; order Caudata; family Salamandridae; genus Lissotriton; species Lissotriton vulgaris. Next base: position 753,192 of record NW_028251703.1, read on the forward strand.
TTGCGATAAATATATTCATTTTCTGAGGGAGGACAGATGGGGACATGTGTACCATCTATACAGCCAATTACATGAGGAAATTGAGCCATGTTGTAGAAATCCAGTTTGGTCTTCATTAAATCCTGTTGTGTGCTTGGGAATTGGATATGAAACCGTATTCTTTGTAACATGGCATTTAAAAAGGCATTAAAAAATCTGGAAAGGGAACTCTGGGACACACCACCAGCAATGGCCACTACCCCCTGAAATGACCCAGATGCAAGGAGGTGCAATGAACACAATACCTGCACATGGGTAGGTATGGCTTGTGTCCTGCGTGTTTGCCTCTGCAGGATTGGGTCCAATTCCTGGATTAAATCTAATATTAAAGTGGCATTTAGCCTATATTTCTTAAATATCTCAGCCTCAGTCTGCCCCAATAAGGTTATGCGCACTCTGAAGATTCTCTCCTCTATGAGCCTTCTCCTCCAACCTGCAGCTGCTCTCAGCCTCTGCCTGCGTGCCAAAAAGTAAAGTGCAGCCATCTTGAAAGGCTGGGTCAGGGTCTGAGAGGTCCTTATATGCTGTACAGGTGATTGACAGATCCAGTTATGCCACTTACTGAAATTAGCACCAGGTTCAAGTTCTTCTAATTTTTGGAATTCCTAATAGCGATTTTTGACAAAATCGCTAATTGCTAATTTTGATGCATTACATTTTTTCGCAATTTTACAAGGAATCGCAATTTTAGCGATTTTTTAGAGAATCGCAAATGAAATAGCGATTTCAAAATATGCGAAAAACTGGCAAAAAATGATGCTTTCCAAAACCATGCATTGCATTCGCAAACGGCCGTATATAGCGAATCGCACCGTTTGCGAATGCAATTTTCTTTGATGCATCTGGGCATTAGTATATAACAATGTTGGTGTGAGTACATTGTTGCTGAATTTGTATAAACTGAACATGGCAAAGTAATATGTCTTTATTATGTCATAGCAGTGCTGTCAGGGTATTGCCGGTGGGGAAAAGTGCATGCTTAAAAAATACATTACTGTTAACATGCCACTAACTACAGTGATATAAATAATGCAGTAAAATTAAACAAAATCATTCAAGAAATAACCAATTTTCGTCATATAGACTTTTCATCGTATTTCTACGTATTAATATGTTAGATATTTTGTTGGCTTGTCTAATACCTTGACCGCTAGAGCCAGGCCAGACACCTGACTCTGCTCAGGTTTAGGTCTATGAATTTCCTGACCTGCCCATCTTTATTAAATTGATAGAAACCTTAATCACACTTATACATCCCTCACTATTGTTACTCAGTGCATTACAGTTAGCTGAAATGAACAGTACCTGAAATTATTGGCTGTAGAATGTGCTGTTTATATGTCAATCATTGTTTCACATTAAAGCCTCTTCTGTAACTTTCAGGAACAAAAGGGGGTGGTGATGGACGGAGCCTCTGAATCAATCAAACACTCACACCCAGTCAACAGATCTGGGTTTAATCCATCACCGTTCTTTAGCCCACTCTGCCACCCAGTTCAGACATGGCCATATGCAAATCAGTCTGACCATGTCCAGGAAAGACATGGCTTGGCAGTTCGGGCTGGACTGTTCCCATGAGGCACAGGGTCAAGGCTGATTTGCATATGGCCATGTCTGAACTGGGGTGGTGTGGAGTGCAAAAAAAACCTGATGGATTTAGGCCCAGATCTCTGTACTGGGGTGAATGTATGACATTGTTCTGCATTCTGTCCATCAACTGTTGTTTTTGCATTTGTCACCCCAAGTGGGACGGGTATGCTCAGACGTGAGTCCCATGCTCTCCACACCACTGGAGTCAAGCTATCCTGGCTGAAGACGGCTGATAGCCAGAAACCGGTCTTAGGATGCTTGATTCCGGTCCAGGAAAGACATGGCTTGGCAGTTCGGGCTGGACTGTTCCCATGAGGCACAGGGTCAAGGCTGATTTGCATATGGCCATGTCTGAACTGGGGTGGTGTGGGGTGCAAATAACGGTGGATTTAGGCCCAGATCTCTGTACTGGGGTGAATGTATGACACTGTTCTGCATTCTGTCCATCATCTGTTGTTTTTGCAATCTTCTGTAACTTGATCAGGGCATGTTTTTAAATCTCATACATTTCTGTAAGCCTACTTCCTATTCTAAACCATTGTGCATAAAAATGTTGCCATCATTCTTCTGGTCTGTGCCTACCAGCAATCATTCCAGGATGCTCAGTCTTTGCCCAGTATTATTAAAGATTCCTTTAAAAGGTTGCTCCAGCAACTCCAACTGAAGGTTAAAAACCCAAGCATTGACTCTTCTCTTGGTTGGGCAAATAACAGCCTGGTTTCCACGAGGGAAAGCATCACAGTCAGGTCAGGTCCAAACCCTCTCAATTAGTTGAACTTGTACTGTGTTTGAATTTTTTTAACCGGCGAATGCATGCTTTCATTGTCAGCCGTTACATGTAATGAACAATGATTCTTAAAAAATCTAGGATTTTTTTCACCTTACTCTTCTCTAGAAAGCTGCACAGAGTGCACTGGAAGTTCTAATGTATGGCCTGTTGTGTCCGGGTAAAACTAAGGTAAGCATGCGAGGGCCATGTAAAGTTCATGCTGACAACATTAGCATTTCATTCTTATTTGAACTTCCCGCTAAAGTTTCATAGAAACACAAAACAAAACTACGTACGTAATGTTCTGAAGACCTTGTAAATGAAAGGCGGACATAGGGGCATATTACCAACAACTAGTGATAATTATCGCTATGTTGGCTTAGCGGGAAGATTCCTATCGCCGCTCTTCACCTGTTTTTATCGCTGAGATACCTTGCTATTATCAAGGTTTATCTCAGAAGCGATTAAATACAGGCGAAATGCGTGAATATCGCTGTCAATACAGCGATAATCAGGCATTACCGGGAAAATGCTCTGAGCCATGTTATCCACCTCTCATTGGATAACATGGCTAATAACTGGTCAGGGCAGGCGTTAGCTTTTGGATATATTCGCGCTTAGCGCGAATATTTCCAAAACTACGCCTGTGTTGATCATAGGCGATAGCGATTGCAGCGACTGTTTTCAGTCGCTGACATTTTTGCATGCCCACTTTGCATGTCATTAGCGATAATTATCGCTGACATGCAAAGCAGGCCCCAAAATGCCCGCTATCGCCTACAAGCTGTCGCTAACTGGTATTAGCGACAGCTTGGTAATAGGGCGATAATATTATCGCGGCTTTAGTGGGAAAAAGTCCAGCTGAAGCGGCGATAATGGCCCTTGGTAATATGCCCCATAGTTCCTATTTTTGGTCAGAGCACAAATGGTGCTGCCTAAGGTTGCCACTTGGTGCAGTAGCACTGGTCGCACCTCCCTAAAGCCGGCCCTGAGCCACTGTGAAACCTTTGATGATTGTGAAAATGCCCTTGCTATTAGAGCCAGCATTGATAAAATCAGCAAGAGCTGCGCTCTTGTTGTTCGGTATCTGCTGGTGGTGGTGTCTTACGGCCGATTGATAAAGATATCTTTATGTGTTGTGTCTCGACTTACTTTCCATTTGCGCTCCAGATGCTTGCAGATGCATTTCGTCCGTCTGAGTTCCTCTGTGCACCACTCTTGCAGTTTGAGAGGAGCCAGGGTGTTGGTGCATGTAGTGATCTAGCTGCTGAAACTCTTGATGGCTTTCGGTATGTTGCTAGTGTGCTCAGGTTGGTGTGTGGAGAGGGTGAAAGCCCACCCCTCTTCTCTAATGCTTTACCAGCTGCTACAGTCAGCTCTGATGGTGGTAGGTCTGTGGTGGTGCACCACCACAGACCTACTTATCAGTTCCTTGATGAAACTGAATGCTCTGGGGAAGAAAATAAGTGAAATTGTGCTTTCAACTGAAGTACAGGAAGTTGGTAGTGTACAAAACAATAAACCATACAGTAATCCTGATATTACTGTTAACATTGGTAATACAAATAAACAGCTATTAATAGACTCAGGCGCCACAATTACCATCATATCTATTGATAAGTATAAAGAACTTTGGCCCGGAAAAATATTGTTGCCTCCTGACATAACCACATTGCATTTATGGGATACAAAATTGAGCTTTTGGGATATTTTGACCAGAACCTGGGTTTGAGGATTAGAAAATTAAAGGAAAAGTATATGCTGTCCACAAGCGAATCAATTAGAGGTTTGGAAAATTCACATAATTTGCTTTTGCGTAAATATGCAAAATTTCAGGAAGATTATAAAAAGATGTGTGTAATTACACAAAATGCAAATCCATCATTTAGTATAACATTTAACACAGAGTAAAAACACAAGCGGCACAAGCAACAGCTATTTGTGTTCTAGTTGTTTGCAGTCCTGCACACTTGCAATAAAGCGTTGAAGCAAATGGTGCATAACTACCGCAATTATCAAATTATGCTAGCATAATTTAAATTTCACAAGGCTTGTAGCACCAATGTATTAGGTTTGTGGTACTAGGCTGATTTTGTTATGATTATCAAATGGGGTGATAAACATCCTGTGTTATTTTAACTGGTTAAATCTGATCTGAATGTGATGCATAGGTTTAGTCAGGAATTCATTGACAAAGCTGGAAATATAAAGTATTTCAAGCATATTATTGAGGAAGCTTTTATCTAATAATCGAAATTGTGCATTATTTATAGTGTGCCGAATATGAATCTATGCTTGAATTCACGCAAGTGCACTAACATGATGATATTGCTTTTGGAATGATTTTGCCATGCCCTGTTTAAGTGCATCTTCCTAGCTAACTAGGATTCACTTAGGCCACAACACCATCTTCTTTAAAATAATGTCTCATCAATTCAATTCAAAATCTTTATTCGGATACAGTAAATATCCATAAAAGCACAAATCCAGAATCTCAAATATCACAGTTTTAAAAACAATTAAAAAGATACAACAATTCCTCATATATACAAATACAATAAAAAGACCCCACGAGATATATCAGCAATATATACAAGTGAATTATACAAAAAAATATATAAATCATTAAGTGCACATAGAATTGCGGGCACGTACTGCAACTTTCAAAAAGGATCCCACTCGGAAGGTTAACTCCTCGTCTTCCAGAGTGACAATGTGCCCATAGGCTACCTTAAAATTGATCATCGGTATGGTCTTAAAAAATTGTATCAAAAACTGTTTAGTGTATTTTGAATAAAAACGACAAGAAAATAAAAAGTGCATCATTGTTTGTTTACATTGGGAATTGCAGGGGCAAGGGAGTTGGTCAAGATTGGAGTTAAACCCCAAAGGAAAGCGGAGCAAAAATTTCACAGTATCAACCCTTAGTCTGAAAAGCAGACTCCTCTCCCATCTACCAATTGGTCTAAAAAGATAGCTACAGGGTAGGTGGGATATTTTCTCAATCAGCATATATCTAGCTACTGAGAGTTTTTGTACCTCTGTTTCATGTCTATTTTTGCTATTTACAGCGTAAAGTGCCTTCTGTAGGCTTTTTTTGCTTATACCTTCTGAGTTGGTTGGATTTAAAAATAACCGCTCAAGATTTACGCTTATCAGACTCTTCCTAACAGCAGCAAGCCAGTGTATATCCCTTCCTTTATCGCAGCTGAGACAATCTATAATTATTTCCCTTGTTAGCTGCGCCGCAGGGTTCTTCCAGACCGTAAGCCAAAATAAAGCAGGTTGGGCTTTAATATAGTCTTCTATGTAAGGAAGTTTCAGTTCACTGTGGCAAGCGTACTGTGATGTAGAAATAGGGGCACCCAATAATTTACAGCAAAAATCTGTTTTCTTCCCGCTGTATGCTGTCACACTGCCTAAAACCCCACACTTCAGAACCATATGTGGCAGCTGGGATACATTGTAATTTAAAAACTTTGGTGATGGCAGAGACGACCTGTGATTTTCCAGGCTGGGGCAAGCTGAGTATGTTGTTAATCGCTCTAGAAAACTTTTTACTGCAATGTGCTACATGCTCCGCCCATAGACCATTCCCTGCAAAAACCATCCTCAAGTGAGGAAAAGTGCAAGTGCTCTATAAACAATCTGAAACCAAAATGATGGTATTATTTAGATACTTTTTTGATCCACAAGCCATTAAAACAATTTCTTCAAATTAGTACATAGGTCCAAGCTTGCCATAAAATCAACAAAACCCCGCGCCAATATGCGTAGGGCGTTCGGGTCCATGCCATTAAAACCGCATCATCAGCGTAGAGAAGGGCCGGGAGCGTATTACCATTAATGATAGGAACATCAGGGGTAAGTGATACCAACGATTCACTCAAATCATTGATATAAAGGATAAAAAGCAGAGGGGCCAGAACACAGCCCTGCCTGACCCCTCTCCCAACTCTGATGGCCTTCGATACCTCACCACCCTTCACATTCCATGCAGGTCCTTATGTAAGTAAGCTAAAAAATGCACTAAAACCTCATCCAGGCCATATTTTAAAAGGATAGACCACAGCCAGGACCTATTAACAAAATCAAAGCCCGGGGTAAGATCCATAAATGGCAGGTAAATGGGAGATTTTTTAGCTATTGTGTATTTACCTATTATCAGATTGAGGTTAAGGCACTGCTCAACAGTGCCAACTTTGCTCCAAAATCCCAACTGGCACGGATGGAGAATATTACCATCCTCGGCCCACCCCCTGATCTTGTTAAACGGGATCTTCCCTAAAATTTTCAATGTATTATCGATCAGGGAGATTGGCCTATAACAACTTGGATTAGAGCGGTCGCCCTTTTTAAAAATTTGCACAATGATACTGGTAGACAATGTTTTTGGAATTATTGAAACTGATAAATTGTTAAAAACATCCAATAAAAGAGGCGCCCAAAATTCAGGCTGATGTTTAATAAGATCAATTGGCAGGCCATCTGGGCCTGGCGCCTTATTGCCCAGACTCTGATCTATTGCTTCTTCTACTTCAGAAAGGGTTATCTGGACCCTATTAGCTGCCAGATTCTCGTTCAAGACCATATTTTGGTCTGGAGCGGAATAAATCTTAGAGAAATGATTCTCCGAGGACTCACTACTGATGTTACAGCTGATGGGGGTCAACGGGTGTCCTATGGACCTTATGGCTTTGACAGCCTGCCAAAAACCTTTAGCGTCCTTTAGTGTAAGGGCACATGCTAGTTTATTCCAGAGTTGTTTAACTAAGTAATCTTTTCTTAGTTTAATGGCAGTCCTGTATCGTTTTCTACACAATTTGATTGCCACCTGGTCTCTTGGAATTTTTGTGATTGCCCTTTTAAGATCTTTATTAGCTGCAGAACAATCGCTATTGAACCATCTGGGACCTATAGATGTTTCCTTAACAGACCTGGAAAGGATGTGTTTGATGCCCTCACATAATAGCATGAAGGCACCAACTATATCCAAGTTGTGTTCTTTAAAAATCAAACAAGTGTCCACAAGATCCGAATACTCTTTAACCACCTTGCCAAATAAAACTGTGTTATCAACAACTCGCCAGACCAATCTAAGATTATCAGTAGTGGCGGACAGGTCTCTTTCACCACACTCTTTACTAAATGTTGGTCTTGGGGCAAATCTTAGGATTACATTTACAGGATTCTGATCTCCGTGAATAGTATCGATCACCTCATCTTTAAATAGACAATCTTCTAATAGGGGGGGAAATAAAAACATAGTCGATGGTGGAGGCGGGGCCCCTGCCTCTATATGTAGGTGTAATATGATTAACACACTCAGGATCTGCAACAATCTCCATTACACCAACAAAATTGTGTGTACACAAATAATGTGTTAATTCAATCCCCCTATTGCAAGTAGATATGGTACTAGGTTGAAGGGTAGCGGTATAGCTACCAATAGAGATCTTAGTATTAAAGTCTCCCCTAGGCAGATTCTTGCCAAGTTGTGAAAGCTATTTGAGTTCTGTTTAGTGCTTATAAATTCAAATAGATTGGCGAAATTAATATTTGGTAGATTTTGAAAGTCATTATTATAAAAATTGACAAAACATATGGAAGCGGGGGCGTGGCTAGCAGCCAAGCAAGATGGCCGCAGTCTAGTGGAGCTCCGAGGGTGAGGCAGTCTCCCCAGTAATACGATCATTGATCCATAATTTAAATTGTACCCAGAGCCCGAGTTTGCATCGCTGAGGAGGAGCGGAGCGGCTCGATCCAACACTGAAGTCTCTCCGTGGTCAACATCGTGAGTTATCGGAGGTGGCAGTTTGAGGCCTGCACATCAGCTTGGAGCCGGGGACTAAATTTTGAAGCCTGGACCGCACGACTGCCGCGCGACCGACTGACTCAGTCGGGGAAGAGGCGGCACACACTGGAGGTGAGAGCGCAGGCAGGCGGGGGCAGTGGTGGCGCTGACGGCTGCTTACTAACCTGCTGCAGGGGGGTGGAGGAGCCCCCTCCGGATGGTTGCGGACAGAGGCCTGGATCGTGCCCAGAGGCCTTTGGGGCACTGCAGGGAGGAGCCGTCAGCGCAGAGGCGGATTGGTGCTGCAGTGAGGGACGGAGCGGCAGCCTTGCAGAACGTGCTGAAACACACGTGGTACACACGTTTTTCACCCGCAGTGGTGCAAAAGGAGACAGCCGTAATTGGTCCGGCCGGTCTGGAGGCCCTACCGTTGGAGGAACCTATCTGCGGGCAGAGAAGCAGTGTCTGGGGCAGTGAGGGACGACCAGGTGTGAGGCACTGCTGTCGGAGGCGGAATTGAGGGGCACAAGAAGAATGTTCTGTGGGCCAAGTGTGGGGCCCCCTAGTTCGTGCCTGTTGCTTGCCCCCTATAACACTAGTCACACCATCTGTGGAGGAGAACAACAGCGGCAGGGGGCGGCTGAGGAGCAAATAATGAGTGGCAAGGGGTCCCGTACGACCCAGCAGGGCAAGATGGATAAGTTTGCCTACACTATAGAATTTCCTCCGTTACCGGACCGCAAAGGGCAAGTGGACAAAGGCAAGGAGGAGGAGGGTGGCCCCAAAGTAACGCTGGAAGATATATTGGCGGCCCTCCACAATGTACAAACCACGGTTGGCTCCATTTCGATTGATGTCACGTTCCTACGAGCGGATTTTCAAAAAATGTCCGCCAGAGTCACTGAGGTGGAACAGGTGACGACGTCTCTCGCTAAAGACACTACGCTCCTGATCAAGAAAGTGACGCAATTGGAGGCTGACAACAAGCGAATGGCAGCAAAGCTGGATGACCAAGAAGGACGCTCCTGCAGAAATAATGTACGAGTTACGGGGCTTTCAGACACTGAAGGGGGCCCCGCCATGGACCTCTACACCGAAGAGCTCATAAAGGACCGATTGCAGCCTAAGGGACTCTCTACATTCTTTTCAGTGGAACGGGCACATAGGGTGCCAGGTGGAAGACCGAAACCTGGTGCCCCCCAAGACCGGTGCTGGCCCGCATCTTCAACTTCCGGGACAGAGATGCCATTCTACAAACGGCCCGGGTAGCGCCGCCTATTCGAGTACAACACTCTGTGATCTCTCTTCTTCCCGGACTACACAGCGGCGGTCTCCGTGCGCTGCAGAAGTTTCTTTGAGGTCAAAAAGACGCTGAGGGCCTGTGAGCTGCCGTACTCCATGCTCTTCTCGGCAAAACTCTGTGTGGTGGCAGACGGTAAAACTTGTTTTTCTGAAACGTCGGAAGAGGCTCACAACTGGCTTGAGGGATGACGACCGGCGGAGAGAGCTGGACGAGCGCAAAGGAGACAACGAAGCCTTGGGAAAGAGGGCGATTCGGAGGATATTGAGCAAGGAGGGGAAGTGGCAGAACATTTGCATAAGGACTCCGAAGAGTGAGACCTACTGAGACTATCCCCCTTCAAGTACGGAAAGTAGGGACTGGTATATGCACCGGCACGCCTCGGAATTGTGGTAACAACGAAAGTGTTCATGGATACGGACTCTGGGACAGGGGGAAGTAGTGGTCTTCCTCGGACCTCCCGCTCCTGTACATGCAAGAGTTTCGGGCACTGGGATCTAAGGACTCTGCTGAGTTGGGGTGGTGGGCAGTTTGGGGTCCGCATGACAGGGAGGCAGGGAGGGGGTTAGGGGGGCAGGGATTGTTTCTAAGTTCTTGGTATATTAGTTATGTTATTGTTCTGTATGAAGATGGTTATGCAGTACTAGCACACACGATGAAGCACTCTCATTCTATTCTGGGAAAAGTCACTAGCTTTAATAGGTCCATTAGGCATGGAAATGGGAGACGTAACGCAGGCTGACTCAGCTGAGGGGCCCATCTCCACGATACCATCTCTCTCCGTACTCTCGTGGAATGTACGAGACCTCGGAGATAAAATAAAACGCGGCCTGGTTCTGCAATGTATTAAAAGAAGTGGCCCGGCAGTGGTACTATTGCAGGAGACACATCTAATGGGCACGTCAAGCAAAGCAATGGACAGGTGGGGATACAAAATGATGGTACATTCCGAATTCACGTCTGGCTCCAGGGGTTGGGGATATTGGTGAAGAAGCAGTACTCTTAGATAATAAGAGAAGTCAAGTCTGATGGATCGGGGAGATTTGCCACCATAGTTACACAGTCGGAGGGGAGGCCCTTAAATATAGTGTCTGTTTACACCCCCCCAGCATTGCACGCGGTGGCCTTCCCGGATCTAAGTGTGTTCTTACTTGGGCTACCGGCGGGAGAGCTACTTATTGGGGGGGACTTTAATGCTGTTTCGGACGACAACCTGGATTGGTTCCCTCTGAGAGCGGGTGCAGCGGGAGCATCACGCCTGGGGAGTTTCATGGACGCGATGGGTCTTACAGATGTGTGGAGAAGACACCACCCAGCAGAACGCCAATTCACGTATCACTGGAGTGTTCATAATAGCCTAACCAGAATAGACTATTTCCTGGGTTCGCTGGGTAGCCTTAAAAATATAGACACTATAGAAATTCGAACCCAGGGCATTTTCTGACCATTCCCCACTGCTGCTCAGATATACTTATCACCGCCAGAGGCGGCGCCGTATTTACCCGATACGCCCTTGTTATCTGCAGGTTCCCACGGTCAGAAAGGCGCTCAAAAAAGTAACGAGCCAGTACTTTCAAGAAAATGTGGGTTCCATTGCTTCTGCTGCCACCTTCTGGGAAGCATTTAAGACAGTCATCAGGGGACAGGTCATAGCTTCCATCACAGCACATAAACGGGAGGGACAGCAGGAACTGCAGAAACTAAAGCCCAAATTACACACTGCAGAGGCCCAACACACTAGTGACCCAACCCCTGATACATACCACAACTTGCGCCTTAAGCAGCGACACCGTAGAGAACACCTAACAGAGTTGACCAGACAGCAGCTGGCGAGCACGCGGCACAAAGTGTATGACATCGGCGATAAGGCTGGGAAGTTACTGGCGTGGCTAGATAGAAGGGAGAAAAGTGATAGGTGGATTGTGCAACTTTGCACAGGGGAGGGACAGGCATCAACGGACCGGCACACAATAGTATGCACGCCGGTGCGACACTTTCAGACAATCTGTTCGTCGGACTCGGAGATGTCCTTAGAGGAGGCGCTGACTTATGTACAGAGAAAAACCAAAGGAAATGATGGACGGAGTGTTGACAATACAAGCACCCCCAGTCAACTGATCTGGGTTTAATCCATCACCGTTCTTTAGCCCAGTCTGCCACCCCAGTTCAGACATGGCCATATGCAAATCAGTCTGACCCTGTGCCTCATGGGAACAGTCCAGCCCGAACTGCCAAGCCATGCCTTCCCTGGACCAGAAACAAGCTACCGAGGAACGGTTTCTGGCATTTCAGCCTTCTTCAGCCCGGCTTGCTTGAATCCAGTGGCAAACTGAGCAAGGGACTCACGTCTGAGCATACCCTGCCAACTTATGGCGAACAAAGAAAAACCAAAGGAAATGATGGAGGGAGTGTTGTACAGGACCTCCCCATGCCCAAGCTATCCCCGGAGGAAGCACGCGAGTTGGAGGCTGACCTCACGGTAGATGAGCTGCAAGCGACCATTGGGGTGTTGCAATCGGGTAAAGCTGTGGGACCGAATGGCATACCTGTCAAACTCTATAAGAAGACGACAGATACCATTACACCTCATTTAATGAATATCTTCACTGACAGTTTGAAGGCTGGAGAACTCCCGCCGGACCAGCACACGGCCACAATAGTGGCTATTCTGAAACCAGAGAAACCTGCGGATAAATGTACCTCATACCAGCCTATTCCCCTCATAATGCAGAGGCAAAAATCCTCGCAAAGTTGTTGGCAACTCGGCTCACACCACACCTGTCAAAGCTCATACACCCAGATCAATCCGGCTTTATACCGGGCAGGAAGACGGCTCTCAACCTAAGGAGACTACATGGTGTGCTAGCACGCGCAGTTTACGTGCAGGAACGGGCAGTGGTTCTCCCACTGGATGCACATATGGCGTTTGACATGGCCAAATGGCCCTTTCTCTTCGCAGTGTTACATCATCTGGGGTTCGGTCCAAAATTCTGCTCATTGGTCCAACTCTTATATACCAAGCCAATGGCCCATGTCAGAGCCAATGGTCACATTTCTGATGACATTCCCTTAGCGAGAGGCACACGCCAGGGCTGCCCACTGTCACCGCTACTTTTTGAGCTGGTGTTAGAGCCACTGGCGGCGTGAAACGTTGGGAGCCAATGATACGGGGCCTTAAATGGACAGATAGCTGGGAAGATCGAGTGTCCCTATACGCCAACAATATCCTGTTGTATCTGACCTCACCGAGGTGTTCTATATTGACTCTCCTAAATATTTGTACGGTTTATGGTACGGCGTCAGGGTACACCATAAACTGGTCTAAGTCAATACTATACGTACTACACGGCCCACCGCTGCATCTTCCTGATAGTTGTCCGCTTAAGATTGCGTTTAGGTACTTGGGTGTTTACGTTACAGCCGACTCGGGGGAACTTTATAATAAGAATTTGCAGCCACCGCTAGAACGACTCAAAAGAGACATACGTCACTGGGGGACATTACCGCTGACTTTATTGGGGAAGGCAGCGCTTTTCAAAATGATGGCCTTACCCCGGTTCCTATATGGAGAATACGCTATACCCCTTGCTGCCACCTTACTTTCAGGCTATTTCGGCAAAGGTCTCTAACCTTTTGTGGGGTAAAAAACCACCACGTATTGCACAAGACAAGTTGGTTCCCGGATGATATGATGATGGGATAGCGCTCCCCAATATACAACTTTATTACTGGTCTGCACAACTGAAAGTGATTAATCAATGGGTACATGTCCCACAGTCAAATCCGGTATTTAAGGCAGACAGAGCGCAACTTAGCATAAGGGATATGTTTGCTCCCCTATATGACAGAAAAATATCCTCAGCACTGTTCGAACCGCTGCGTCATACACTTGGGTTGTGGCATGCGGCCCAGGCCGAACTAGGATAGCGAGGGGTGCTGACCCAGCTCACTCAACTGTGGGACACCAAAGGGCTAGGCAGACTTAGATATAGTAAGGGATTTGATCGGTGGGATGATATGGGGATATCCACGTCTTCAGCAACAATACGAATTGGCCCCCTCAGAATTGTTCAGATACATGCAGATACGACATGCCCTGATGACAGTCCTACCACCCGGCTCCAAGGTTCCACAGGCATCCCCTATAGAGGATAGGCTGCTGACTGATTTCATACCAAAGAAGGCCACCTCTCTAACGTACCGTAAACTAGTGAATAACCTGCCTGACCCGACGGGACCCCTGAGAGATAAATGGTCCCAAGACATTGGAGATATTGATGACTCTTAGTGGCAGGAAGCATTGACATCCCAAAGGGAGGTAGGCATACCCTTGCGGCTCCGGCTAGTGCAGCTTTGCATCCTACACTGATCTTACTACACTAGACACACCTTACACAAGATGAGGAGGGCAGAACACCCCTTTTGCATGCTTGGTTGCGGAGAAGAGGGGACCTTTTTCATACCTTATGGGTTTGTCCTAGAATAACGGAATACTGGACACAGGTAATGAGAACTATTTCACAATCGGAGGGGGTCTCACTTATACCGGAGCCCAGATGATGTTTATTAAATATATGGGAACCGAATGACCTCACACATTTTGGGCAGAGGTGGGTAACACTAGGAATAAGGGCTGCCAAAAGAGGAATGTAGCACAAAAGTGGGGAGGGACTGAGATGCCATCTCTTGCAGCGTGGGGAAGAGACATGCATGTTGCCATGATAGCCGAGAGGGCGGTGTTCAGTGATAGGGGATGCCCTAGAAAGAGGAGTAGAATCTGGGGGGCCTGGAATAACGATAGCGGTGATATCTGTGACCCACCACCGGACCGAGATGATGAGGACTCAGATTCGGATGCAGCATGATAACCCGAGAATCGGAGGACGGGGTCTGGATTTTAATGCTGTGAAACTGCAAAATTGTGACTTTTTAATAATTGATGGTATTTATGGTAATGAAGTGATGTGCTACGCTGCTTTTTATGTTCAAAATTATTTTTATGTTTTGCTGGAATGGAAATGAATAAAAATCTTTTACAAAAAAAATATGGAAGCCCCTCTTTTACAAATGATGGCCTGGAATTTATCGTTGTTGGTATCCAAGGACTTTACACTTCCACCTGCAGAGATGTTTATCTAAATTGACAGGCCTCCTGAAGGGCGGACCAAGTTTGGACTAGAAGCAAGTGAATTAAAACACTCAAACCCCTTCAGAAAAAAATCTTTGGTTGCCCATGTCTCCTGAAACATTAAAATGTCCTGTTTTGGACAAATTCTATCCAATCTGGCAAAATAATTTTTGAAGCCAGGCCGGCAACGTTCCAGCTTAGTATTTTTAAGTCTGAATCGGGTTCAGGAACGGGTGCGGTTGGAAAGCAGGGACCCCAGCTAAAGGTTCGGGATTGGGGACAGAGGTAGGTGCTGTGAAGACACAGGGGCCCCTAACTGGGGATTCAGGGAAAGAAAGGGTTACATTAGAAGATACAGCAATGGGAGGTAGTCAATCCTAATTATCCATGTCAGACAGGGACAGAAATCTATTGTATGTGGAGATAGGAGCTACGGTGTTTAGGGTCCCCAAATGTGGCTTATAAAAATATCCCAAAGGCAAAGCCCAAATCTGGGTTGAAACATTGCAGTGGGTCTCATGGGCCATTACTATTGATTTCATTAAGGATGGGCTTCGAAAGTTAAGGATTACACAGTCCCCTCCATGTTTTTTGGGGACTGGCCCACCCATCTCACTTTATGCGTCAGAATGATGCATTAATAAATGATGCCCCGAATCCCTTATGTTTTGACAACCAGTCAACACTTTTGTTACGTAGTTGGTCCCATGTTTCACCCTGGTTTTCTTTGAGTGGAGGTACTCCTGCCAGGGTCACTACATAGGGGCAAGATGCTGGTGATAGGTCCAATGACTCCTGACTGCACTTTGGGTTTGAAGTGAGCTCTGAGGCTGAACCACCCTCACCTGCTTTAAATACTTTAACACCTTGGCTGCTAGGGAGATTTTTCTCCTGTGCTGGACACAAACAGCAATGGGTGTGTTCATGACGAGCTGAGCTCGTCATAAGCACACGACCAGTGTACTGCATGACGAGCTGAGCTCGTCATGAGCAGGGAAGGGGTTAAGGATGTCAAGGGCTGTGCACCGGTAAGACTATTATTAGTAGGATCGGAGGTCAGTTGAACGTTTTTCACTGTCCGGTTGTGGCCACGGCTAGCGGCAAGGCCATTGTCAACAGTGTTAATTGTTGCCCCGCTATGCTCTGGTACAAAGCAATCTTTTACTTTTTTACATGTTACACAGGTATCAATTGTTGGAACAGTTGTTGGTGCATTGATCAGAATATCAGAGTTTGGATTAGATACATTAGTCACTTGTGCCAACCTGATATTGGCTGGCTCACTGAAATTACACTGTGTATGCATGTGATGGAGCAGATTTCATCTGGAGCCAGGCATTGTTTATTTTTGTGCTTCAGACAGACTGCATTTAAATTGCCACGCACATTTTGGTGCAAGTTAAAACACATGACCCATGAAAAATAAGTAAGGCCTAGTCAGTCTGAAATGCTTGTGCTGAATTAACTGTGTTTTTTGCAGTGTAGAGAAAAGTGGCCTTTTTAGCTTTGAAGATTAATGGAATGTGTCTCACTCTTCCCAGCTCATCCCTTGTAATCTAAATTCACTATTTCTGTCTTAGAAGACTTTGACGCATTGCATATTTTGATAAACAAGTTTAGTTTAAAACACCTCTTTTTATAATGTGTGTGAATTAACAATGCACCAAACACCACAGATGGGGCTAAATGCTTTTTTGAATGAAAAGCTATCTAAAACATTAAACCATGTTGCTGTGTGCGCTGTATGAACTTTGTGCGCTTTTAAAATTTACACTAAAGCATAAAAATGCTATGTTGTACATTGCACATTCTTTGCATGTTGCACATAACCAATCATAAAAGCTGCTTTAAACTAATAGCTTGACTATGTAAACATTTATAAGGGGTATTAGCATGAGGGAGGGAAACATAATGGGCTGATTTACATGAAATTAATATTCTCTTTTGTGTCTGTTTTGTTTTTGGGCCTACAATTAAATGGCCGCCTGTGAATCCAGCAAGGCTATGACTTGCATTAAAGAGACAAGAGCATGCGCAGACACCAGCTTGACTCAAACCTCGTAAGTACTCAAGGCCACTTTGAACATTCTTGTGATTGTGCCATTGTACAAGTTAACTAAAGTATCCTTCTAGCCTGCGCTGTGGAAGGAAGGAAGAGGAAAAGATAGAAACATTTTTCCTAGTACATTTTGCTAAACATATAAAATGTATTCATCATTTGCGCTTCTTTGGTTAAAACTGGTATGCTCTAGAATTTTATAATGAGTCAGGATAGTGAGACCTCATGCCATCATGGCTGACCAATCACGTACAAGTTTTCCTGAAGATGCAACATTTTTGTGAAGTCTGCCAAGAATTAGAGTATAAATAATGACCTCTTTGTAGGCGTGGTTGGCTTTTTTGCTCATTTTGGTTCTTGGCTTAGGCGCTGCTTCATTCATATGGGTTAGGTACAAAAAACGTTGCGGGAGATAGCTGAAGGGTGGCGATTGCTTCCGAGGAGAGTCCTAGCACGTCATATTTTGGCACCAGGCCACATTCCTTTAAGGTCTGGTGAAGGAGGGGTGCTTTCAAGGAGCAGATCCTATCTGAGACACAGAGATGCAGAGAGCAGCAACAGATAGAAAGGCTTTTTAGATTTAGATGCTAAACTTTAAGATTATGCTTTGACTAATTAATTAGGTCTGAAAAAATGTATTTGACTTATGCTTGTATTTCTCTTTATGGGAGACTTTTGCAAACTATTTAATTATTGATTAGCCTTGCAAGACTATTTTTCTTAAAAACTGTTTAAGAGTTTTGACTGATATTTTGCACCACATTTTCCTTTCTACATGTGATTCTTATATGTGGACTGTAATATGTTCTGTATTATTGCTGTTTTTCCTGTTTTCCAAATTCTGTAACCTGATTGATATTTTACTAATGAATAAAGGGTTAAAGAAAAATTAACTTTTGACAAGAAAATAAAACCCTTTAAAATACTCAACAACTCTCTTCATTAGCTTAAATAATAATTGTATTTTTGACTGTTCATGATTATTTAAAGTCTCCTGAAGGTAATACATGGTGTGATAGGCCCAACATGTTTTTATCGATAAAATAGAGGTAGCATGAGGGTTTTGCATTGAGAAATTACCAGAAAAAATTTACTGCTGCATCACATGTTCAACCGTTCCAATCCTTTCCACAAGACATCAAATTTACTATCCAGCAGGTCTCTGATGCGCCCATACACAGTGTCTATGACAAAAGAAGTGAATGAGTCCCCATGATTATTGTGACCCTCTAGTGACGGGGAACCTGCATCAATCTGAGTTCCAATGGTTTTACCAGGCTCTTTCATTAAGGTTTGAATAGGTGCTTCAGAAGTTTTAGCAGAGGTTGAGGTATGTATCCAGGAGCTCAGAGTGGCACTGGATGAGCTTACGCGTGTTGGTTGTTGCCTCTTTGCAGTAACCACTTTCGCTGACTTTCTCTTTCAGTTTGCCCTAAGAAGCTACCTCAGTCCCCACCGAGGAATGGTTAAGGGCCTGTTTTGCTGGGCGGGCTGCAGTGTCTTCGCAATCAGTAGACTCAAAATCAATATCAATAGTAGAGTCAACAATGCAGCCATTACGCAAACTATTGCTAGAGTTACAAAGAGGTAAAGTGGAAGCATGGTCCGCACCTGTTGTAGGGCCAATCATCGGAGGGACCCCAATACCAAGCGAAAGCTGCCTCTCACTTAATTCAATTTCGTTAGCTATGATGCTTACAGCCCTTTCCAGAACACTATATATGCTGGAGGTAACAGGACGTTGTGGTGGTATTCCCCCTCGCTTCTCAATATTGACCAATGTGCGACACAAATTATATGCGCACTCACCTTAGGCGGGATGATCAATTGCTGGAAGGAACAAAATGACAGAGGGGTGAACCAGCCCAGCCTCTTCCTGACTCTGACGGGCTCAGACTGTCCTGCCCTTGGTCCGGGCTTCGTCTGGCGCCATCATCGTGTCCCCCGCGCACTGGGACCCGAGCAGGCTCTTTATGTGCGGGAAGATGGTGGCAGCAACGGCCTGCTCCTGGGGGTTGTAGTAAACTCCCCCTTCACGGCAAAATGGACTCCCGTGCTGTGGGACCCGAGCAGGCTCTTTATGCGCCTCCAGGCGCGGAGAGAAGGTGGCGGCAACGGCCACGAGTGTAGAGGCTCCTGAGGGTTTTAGGAAACTCCCCCATCACAGCAAAATGGGCTCCCGCGCTGCGGGCCCAAGCAGGCTCATTATGCGCCTCCTGGCGCAGAAAGACAGTGGCGGCAACGGCCGCAAGTGTAAAGGCTCCAAGGGATTGTAGGAAACTCCCCCTTCACTGCAAAATGGGCTCCCGTGCTGTGGGACCCGAGCAGCCTCTTTATGCGCCTCTAGGCGTGGAAAGACGGTGGCGGCAACAGCCGCGAGTGTAGAGGCTCCTGGGGGTTGTAGGAAACTCAGAGAAAACACAATTCCCATAACCTATCAATAATGATACATATGCGGTAGTTGAACTAAAATACTCATTGCTGTATTCATACATATTTATTCAAAAAAGTAAAAAAAAGTGAAAGACACACGTCTTTCTACATAAAACAAAACAAAGAAATAATTCATTAAAAGTGCATAAAAACAATTCAGATCAATGTAACAAATAGTAACAGTTAATAATTCATCACACACCAAAATCTATCTAACTAGTCATCCTAGTTCTTCTTATGGCCCGCATAAAAAGAGACAATATGGAAGTTTGACCTAACCCCTTGTCAAATCCTTGACCACACCCTGGAACAAAATATAAGAATATACAGAACCCAATAATCAATATTACTCATTGTTTAGACCCTCGGCGTTAACTCAATCTGCCATCGTGGTTCCCAACACCCTCCAAATTGGGGATGAAATTCTTTCCGCCACGCCTAACCTCCGGAGAAAGACAGTGAACTTACTTAAACTACCGCTCCACGCTTCGCAAACCACAAAAGTGAAACAGGATGTTGTTTTAACGAACCGGAATAGAGACGTCCCCCTATTTTTATCACAAAAGAAGTTGGAAATATTAAACAGGGAATAGATCCCCGCAAATCAGGTTGGGGCCATAAGAGAAGTAGGAACAGGAACAAGGTGCAACTTAAGAAAGCACATACTCCAGAAAACTCTGTATTCTAGTATGAAGACAACCCTAGGAGGTGGTTCGGAATAATCAACAATAATAGAAGACTAAGAGACAATAATTTACATAAAGTCTTGACAAAGATGGGAGAATAACTCACAAGCCATCGAAACGCGTAGACGCTGAGGGTCACACACTTTAAGGAACCACCGGGAGCAATCAAATATTTTGAAATTTGCGTAATATTGATTATTGGGTTCTGCACACACTGTCAGTTGGACAGGAGGTTGTGAGATCTGCGCCAGGCAGACTGTCACACGACACATTAGTTATGTGACACCCTTGTGAAGTCCTGGTTCGCCGGGCATCTGACCAAAGGGTAGTGTCCCTAGATTGGGGAGCCATGTTCAGGTGTTTGCCTGTCCTGGACGGCAGGGCGGCTGTAATCAGTGTCCTGGCCGGCTTGCCTTCTAGGGGTACTCCTGTGAACACAGGTGGGGCTCATCTTAAGTGAAGAGACCATGTGTTTCCCAGAAGGGGTGGTGCAGGCCTAGCCAGAATCTTTAGGGTCCTGGGCTGACTGTTGTAGTACTACCCTGAGAGCAGGTGGGGGCCTATCTTAAGTGAAGGGACCCTGTTCTACAGTGGGAGGGTTCCGAACTCTGGAATGGGGTACAGAGGGAGAGAGACCTCGCCTCTGACCCCGGTGCATCTGGTGAATGTGGATCCCAGGTGGTAGACCAGTTGATGGAGAGAGGTCCTGAACTGGTTGGACTGTTGTGTTCTGGAGGATGCTTCCCCTGGGAGGGTGCGGAACCCCAGAAGTAGAAGTTGGGTGGGGCACTCTTGCCTGTGACCTCTGGTCCGCCTGAGGGTGCAGACCCTGGGTTGAAGGATCAGTGGTAGTTTGGAACTACACTGAGAAAAGGGAGTGGAGAATGGCTATTGTGTGCCAGGGGTTACTACCCCCCACTCTGTGGAGGGGCAAGGACCAGTGGTATCTGGGTGGCCTAGGGCCTGGTCCTAGCCATGGACAACTAGAGAGTACCAGTGGGTAGCCTAGTTGGGCCTGAGTTTTTTTTTGTTGATGGAACCACGCGTCGTAGAACCGGAGGGTGTCCCTGCAGGGAGGGCCCATGTCTGTGTTCTATCGCACAAGCAGGGAAGCCCATCACAGTGGTGATTGGTCTGCCCTGCGTTTTGGCTGGAAGGGGGTTGTGTTGGACTTGGCCCTTTTGGCAGGTTCACCCCTGAACTTTGTGCCTTTTAATGTGACTTGATGGTAGTGATTTTAGGCTTCTGTGCACTTCAGCACTGTGGCCCAGTGTAAAGTGCGTGCGCTCTCTGAGTGAGTGTGGTGAGAGTGGCCTGCCCTCCCATTTGAATGCATGGGGGATATGAGTGTCCCTGGTAATTCCTGAAGTGAGAGGAGTGCAGGGGTGAGTTTGGTATGTGCAAACTCGTGAGATTAAATGCTGTGCGATGGTGTGTGCAGATTTATTGTGACTAGTGGAGAAGTGCCATTTTTAGAAGTTGGCATTTCAGTGTTCAGTGTCTGCTTGCCTGATGTGAATTGCATGTCTGGCTTGTTATTGACAGGGGCTGGCTGGTGTGCTTGGCTCCAGGAGCCAGGATGGGTCTGCCCGGTGGTGAATAGGGAGATCTGCATGTAGATGGGAGGGAGGAGTTGCACCTGGGACCTGAATAGGGCTGGGCCTTCCCTCCACAATGCTGGCTCCACCTCCTGTGGTGTGTCTGATGTCCCTGGCCTGTACTGTGAATAGAGAGGGGAGCTGAGCAAAACAAAGTGCTCCATAACCAGTTGTATTTGGTTCTCCCCTAGCCCTAAAGTTTAAGACAAAGGAAATTGTGATATAAATATAGGGGCTCTGACCCCATGATGTTGTTCTATTTTGGATCCTGACAGAGGGGGGCTTGCTGCTGGTGGGCCCCAGGATGGACCGCCATGGGGCTGCCTCGTTGCTGGAGTGCCCTGTGTGCTGGCCCCTCGGCCCTACACTGGCCCTTGATGCTCCAGGACTTCTTGGATCTTTTTTGCCTCCTTTTGCTAGCCTTATGGACTTTAGGCTGCGCTAGCGGCCCGTGAGCGCTTTGTTTTATTTCTGGGATTTCCCCCAGCGAGGGAGAGCCTGGGGGCAGCGCAGCGCTGTGCTGCAGCCCCTGGTGAGGGAACCCCCCTCATAGGGATTCCCCCAAAATTGCCATGATTACGGGTGCCACCCAGCTCATTTAATTATTTTTATGCGCGAGTGCCCACCCCACAACTTTGCTGTTTTATTTAAGCGGGTGCCCACCCTGCAATGTATTTCTGATCTAGAGGGAGCCTACCTCTTATTTGCACCGAGAAAGACAACCTGTCCGCCGCCTTCCGCTGCCCGCCTGATTGAGGGCAGGGCCTGGGGGATGGAAACAGAAGCCAGAGAGCAACAAAAATGGCAGCGTCGGATCTAGCAGGGCTTCCGTGTGCTGGAGAGAGCCCTGCCAGTGCGCAGTAAAGTCCCGGGTCCCAGGAGGGGGCCCGGGTGAAGAAGCAGTGTGGGCGAACCAGGATTCCCAGCGGGGCTCAGGTGACAAAGTCGGAGTCCCGCATGCTGCCCCGGTGAAGCCCAGTGAAATCCCGGTGAGTAGTACCGAGGAGGGGGGGGCAGCCTTGCTGGAGGTGGGGAGTCCCCTTGATAGGGAAGCTCCCTGTGCACCCCGCGGTGCCTTGTGAGGCACAGAACCGGTTTCCCTGTGTCTGAGCGGCCCACCGTCGCAGGCCGCTCCAACATGATGGGCATACTCAGATGCCCCTGTGGGGGCCCCAAGGGCCAGTCGTGCCCCTACCCTGACGGTAGTGAAGAGTCAGAGCGGCCCGTCTGGCAGAGGGCCGCTCCAACATTTGGCCCCATTTGTTTTAGAGCCCAGATGGCTCCAACCCTCCACATATTTATTCCAGAGCCTCAATGGCTCCAGCGTGGCCACATTTGTTGAGAGGGCCCCAGTGGGGGCCTCGAGGGTCGCTACCGCAGTTTGGCATGATTACCTCAAAGGCTAGAGTGGCCCATGGGCAGTTCCAGGCCCCACATTTATTTCTAGAGCCTAGGTGGCTCCAACGATGGCATAACTGTTTTAAGAGGGCCCAGATGGATCCAGGCTGTTCCCCTGTTGTGTGGCCCCTATTCCAGCTGCCCCGCTTGCAAGAGGGCAGCTGGAACGGTCTAGGGCACAAGAGGTGCCAGGCCGTCCCCAGCTGCATGGCAATTAGTGCCAGCTGCATCGTTTAGGCTCCAGGTTATGGTTCACAGCTGCTCAGCAAGTAGTGGGCAGCTGCAACATTTAGGTTGGCGCAGTGGCGCACCCTTGACCTTCACTGCCTAGGCAGCAGCCCTGACTTTGTGGACATAGGGCATTTGAGCCCCATTTTTTAGATGGCCAGGGGGATTGTTACATTTATAGGGCGCCAGTCCCTAATGTGATTTATGTGCTAATGTGATGTGGTGCTAGGAAATGTAATGCATTTAGTATGTTTTACGCACCCTGTTTGATACCTCTAAATATGGTTTATGATTATAAGCTTGATTTGTATATAATGGTTTGTGTTAGTAAGATTATGCTTCACTGTGTGAGTTACTCCCCTAACGTGCGTTATACTTAGGTGGTTAGGGTCTAATGTATTTAGACTTGTGTGATATTGTGCATAATGTAGTTTATGTCACAGACTGATGCAAAGTGCAATGATTACCAGTGTTTACTGGTTGTACATTTTATGATCTATTTTACTTTTACTAAGTTCACTTTGTGATGGTTCTGACAGTGATCCATGTGGCCCTGTCAGGTGTACATAATCCCTTGTAAATATTGCCCCGTGCCAGTTGGCACAGTGTACATTAAGTGTTTACTATTCTAATGTGTTTTTGAGAATACAAAGGCTATTTTTGATTTAACCTTGTGTGGAGTTCCTTTTGTAGGGTGCCTGAGATGTTGTTGCTGTTGTGTGTGTGTGCAAATGCTTTACACATTGCCTTCGGGATAAGCCTGACTGCTCGTGCTAAGCTACCAAGGGGGTGAGCAGGGGTTATCTTTTGCGTGTAACTCCCTTGCCCTGACTAGAGTGGTGGTCTCTGCCTGGCTTTGGCGCAAGCCTTAGCCAACCAGAAATCCCAGTTCTAACAGTTGCATAGCAGAGAGTGCCAAGTTCCCTAACATATGAAAGGAAAACACCCATCCTTACAATGGTAGGGTACTAAAAAGCAGCCATAATTGGGGTGCAATGGGCTCAACACACCATAGGATGTGGAACCACTGCACCTGCTACACCAATGATAGCAACACTCCTTACTCCCCCAAGGAAAGAAGCAATGCAGGCAGTAGATGCAAATGTCATGAGATGCTAGTGTGCTTTACCTACCTTGCATAAGCGCTGTCTTAGTTGATTACATTGCTACATCTTAGGTATGAGTTAGGAAGGTAAATTTCTCTACACAAGACTGCCGGGCAGGATAGGTAGTTAACTCAATGTTTGCATGTGTAGAGGGCAGCTGACATCAGCGCACCCATTTGCTCTCTTCCTTCTGGTAGACAATAAATAGTGAACCAGCGTGCTCATGCCCATTCATTTATATGCACAGAGGGCTTGCTAAGAAAAGGAAGCATAGTTATTGCACTGTGAAGAGCAATTGGTTACAAACAAATGTGTGTCTTTTTGTGGATTTTCCACAAAACTTCAGTTTTTTGTCCATGTTCAGTTTCAGGAAGGAATTCAAGACCTGGCTATTCAACTGATACCTGCAACACAGTGCCTAGATACTCCCGAGGTGATTAGCCGCGCTATACAAATAATTGATTGATATTGTTTTTGCTGGTATTAGGACTCCATGCACTGTGTCACTGTGTCAGGATTTGCAGTACTTGAATGGCAGAGGCTGATGTCAAACTGACCGATGTGTAGCAGTGCCAATTTGTGAGTGAACAAGGAGAGCAGGACCAAACTCTGGAGGGAAAGGGGCATGGGAACGAGAGAAAAATGAGACAGTCGGAGTGCCACAGTCTCATTTGGTGTATGTTTCTCAATAAGACTCCCAGCAGTGTTATTACAGACTCACATCAAGCATTTATAATAAATGTGAGAATTAGACTTCACAGACAGAAACAATGCAATAAAAAAGGTGCATTTTGTTGTAATGCTTACCGGTTTCAGAATAGTGGGCTGTGATGAACCCAAGCCAATGCAGGTATCATGAGCTGTGAACACAAGGTTGGAAGCAATCCTGGAAAACAGGCAAGAGGAAGCAAGGGACAAAACAGAGAAAATCAAGCCAAACTGTAATTCAGAAGCAAGGTAATGTTCAGGCTAATGCTTTGTAAACTAAGGGAACCAAAACAAGGACCAAAACAAATGTCAAGGACGGGTAATACAGTGAGCGAACTATAATGATAGCGAAGGAGCCAAAATAGCAGGATAAGTTGCCTGGCACCTTCCTAAGGAAAGTGAACTATCAGAGGCTATTTTAAAATTGAGCCTATAAATACCACATCCTTTCTCATGAGCTGATGGGAGGAGAGTTTCTACAGCCAGACTGCTGAAGAATAATAACTATTCTGGGAACAATGCTCACCAAAATCCCCAGCGTAGCTAAGTGTATTTTTCTTTTTTTTGTGTAACAATCAGTGTTTCATTGAAATAAATTTTGTAAAAAAGAGAAAGGAACCCACACTTCATTTCATTTCACACCGTTTTGATTTGGGATGAAAACAGATAAACAAAGCTTAATATGTTTATCTTGGCGATTAATTGCGCCGTTTTATTTATCAATTTTATCAAAAGTAGATATCACTTCAGTCAAGAGAAGTATCAATGTCTTGAACGTACTCACCATGAGCGTACAACAAGAAAAATCAAAAAGTGCATGATTACACAACAATTTGACGCAAACATACAAAAGAGATTGAAACAACATACAACTAATAATAATATACAAAAAACATGTGCTATCATTTCACAAGACAGGGGAAATTGTCAACATATTTCTCCGTAGCATTATTGAGAAATTATTGAATTTGACCAACAAGGAGCCTATCAATAGGTCTCCAATAAACAAAACAAAACGACCTTTCGGTAGAAATGTTAAGCAGGCTTATAGTTCCTAGCAATTTTAACTATTTATCAGAACTGAGGACTTGATCCTGTCCGCCTACGCGTTTCGAGTTTGGGAGGTTTCTTCTCAAACTCTCTTCAGGGCCAACTGAATTCTTTTCCCCGTTTGTTAAACCTCTGGGGGTTAGAGGTGATTCTGTTCATCCAAACCACTTGTGTAGAATTTTCTGTGCGTTTTTCTGGATTTGTGGTACAAGGTGAACCAATATTTTGCTGCAATTTTCGATTTTAAAAGGTGTTCGATTTTCACACGGTTCGTATGTTTTGTTCTGCTCGCCGAATTTCAAAGTAGCCTTAGTTCTCAAAAAAGGGACCGGGTTTGTGCCGGTAGCCCTTCTGGAGCGCCCTCCGGTGCCGTATTTCAGTCTCTGTTGTCACGTGAAGCAACCACAGATCTTCATGACGTCTTCTTCCTTCAATGACACGCATTGAAATAAATAGCACATGTGGAGACAAAAGAAAACTGTGCACTGTGCTTTTTGGAAAACCTCTCAAAAGTCATCATTCTGGGCTTCTCAAGCAATGACCCTGAAGCTGGAATTAGAATATAGATTTAAGTGAAAGTTGGCATTATGAAAGTGCCAAGTTTGCCTCTGTATAGTTTTTTGTAACAAAGATCTATTGATGTGTGAGACTGGTGAATATTTCTGTGTAGACATTGTTTTGGGGGAGGTCCACAAAAACACACCAACAATTAAAAGGACAAACTTTACATACAATACAAAATTCTTCCCTATACATTGCTATAAAAATGATATCAAACATACTGAGAGATGTGAAGATAATGCTATATATACATAAGACTATCAAATAACCGACCAATAAAAAATTCTTATATAAATCAAAAAAAGAAATGTGCAAATAGTGCTCTGAATACATAAAACAATCAAATAACCAACCAGTTGGCATTGAATCATAACCAGAAAACTACTGTTAGAAAGTTTTCTAATGAATAGGCAAAACATTTTTTAAAAAGTTCTATATCTTAAAACAAACCATTTAATTCGGAGGGGACAAGACCAAAGATTGTGCGTCCTGAGCAGAGTGAATATTTAATCTGATAAAAACTGGGTTTAAAAACCCTCGCCTGGCATTTTGTAGCTTTGAACATACAAATAAGACGTGATTTAGATCTTGGATTTGCAACTGGCCCAATTCACAAATTTTCTTCTCTCTAGGTGTTTTATCCCAGATGCCAGTAACATCCCTTAGAAGCAGCAGATTGAGTCTCAGTAGGAGTATCAGCCTTCTAATCCTATGAGGGATATTCCAAGTTTAAATAAGGCTGTGGTTTATTCCCCAAAGCGCTCCCACTGACCGCTACATTACTGGACCTGGACTGGCTTAAAGCAGCGTCTCTCACCAAACTGATAGGGGATCTAAACTGCTTTAAGAAATGTTTCAGAACAGATTTATACATAAGAGAAACAGAATTTAAACTAAGACCGAAAGGTTCAGTTCAGTTCAGTTCAAATACCTTTATTCTATTCAATCGAATCATAAAAGTTTACATACAATCTTAAAACAACAGAATAAAAATACTTGAGACAATTTTGTACAAAGAGGAAGAGGCTCATACCATACTACAACACATTTATACAAAATACAAAATATAAAAAAAACTAAAATCTATAAAAATGTAGGTTCATTTTAGGACTCATAGTGATTCCTGATTAAAAAAGCAATACTGAGGAAGTTTAGCACAGCACTACATTTAACAGCAGTAGATAGCCACTGCAAATAATTAAAGCCCCCCTGATAAGAACAGGGACACATTTCCTTTAAAACAGGCTTAATAAAACGAGTCCTTGGGTCTCAGTAGAGTGTGCAAAACAGCATAAAGTGCATTGTGCTTTGTTTGGCTAGATTATTACAGGGACAGGGGTTAGGCTCTCATACCAACCCGCCTGTTTGGCAAAAGCCACAAGAAAGTGCAATGTGCAAAGACGAAGTCTGGTCATAAGAAACGCGAATGGGCGTGCATAGTAATAGACAAGTAAAATTGCTGTTTACTATGAGGCACATAATCTGAGATTCCATTATCTTGATTAGAAATACCTATTTCAGATTGGAATGCTGTTTTAATAATCTGTTTCACATTAGTATGGATACCCTCAGGTTGTCATAATAGCCTTCCAGGCCTATTTTATAGAAAGTGTCCTTGTTATAACAGAGCCAGGGGAGTGACATTGCGTTATCAAGGCTCATGCAATCTCTGAGAATACTCCTTAAAAACAATAGGTCCGTGGAAGTCCAGAATTTGCCTCATAAAATCCATGGGGCAATGTTTATCCTATTTTTTCCGAAATCCATTCCTACCTCCGAATGGCAAACAAATTATAGGAGAGCTGCAGGGGATCATCAGTAACCCCTTTAAAAATGTATTCTCTAAAATCTGAATTTGGGAACTTTTATGGTAACCCCATACACCTGCGTAAAAGGTGGTTACAGATAAACATTTTAGTTTATATAAAGTTATAATTTCAGTTACCGGCTCTTGACCAAGCATACAAGCAAAATGAAAGAGCCCCTCTATAGCTCCGCTGGTTTATTGGGCCCTGGCGACAATTACATTTTCCCAGTTTGATTTATTGTTAAAAACGTCCCCCAAGTAAGTAAAAGTTGACACTTTTTCAATTACTTTTTCCTTTACTAAAACATTTCCTTGTTTTTGTTTGGTTGGGACAAACATACCATAATGTATGATTTGCTAAAATGTTCCTTAAGGTCCAAGGACAGCATATATTCTGTAAAAGCATTCAAACGTTTTTGGAGGCTATTGGCCGTTAAGGTCATCAAAACTGTGTAATCTGCGTAAGACAGTAATGGGACCTATTTGCCCTTTATCTTTGGGAAGTTCAATTTCTGTTTTAACAAGAATTGTTGCAGTCCATTTCTTTATATTAAAAATAAAAATGCGGCCATAATGCAGCCCTGGCGTACCCACTCAGTAGAGGCAATAGGTTTAGTCTTCTCTCCCCCTGGGCCAAAGCGGATAGCTACGGTGGTGCATGCATGTGGCCTGAATTTCTCCATGATCATGGAATATGGCCCACTATTACTGCTTTAAAAACATTTAACAACAGGTGGCCCAAAAATTGCTGGACTGTGTTTAAATAAGTCCAATGGCACGCCATCTGGTCCTGGTGCTTTTGACTAGATGCCCTTTACCAAGGCCTCCTTGACCTCACTTAAGGACAGGGATCATTTGCACATGCAAAAGACCTAAAAAATGTTGATTGTTCTTTTAGTGTGTCAAAGATTTCTATTCTCAGGGCGGCCCTAAGTGTACCCTCTTTCCCCAGAAGGAGGGAGTTACCTCACCTGAGAACCGCTGCCTGGGCTAAAATGAAGGACAAGACTAATCCAAGGATCAGTACATGAGGGGCAGCCAAAGAGTTTAAATTACAAATTTGATGCATGATTCATCCTTCCGCCTTATCAAACGAGATCCAATAATTCATGTCCAACACCTCGGCAGCATATATTAATGAGGGAGGGATTTTGACCTTAAAATCAGATAAGACATGGCTAAGATGGCGTCTCCTGCAAGTTTTAATAAATTTGTTTAATGCACTTGCCAGGGAGACAGCTTTACTAACACAATGTTTAGTATGATCACGTAGTAGTATGGGCATTGATTTTATTAATTATTTTGGGGAAGAGAGATCCTACTGGGTGAAAACCAAAGGAACAGAAGAAGAGAGAATTTCCTAAGGATGAATGGAAGGAAGGAATTCTGCTGTGGGTAACCTCAAAATCCACTGTTCTTGGTGCTTCATGCTGCTTCATGGTGTAACACCTAAGAAATTGTTCCAAGGACTAATTAATTCACTCATTCTGACTGTTAGTCTGGGAGTGATGGCTAGTACACTTAAAATTGATGGTATCTTATTAATCTGTGTGTTCCAAAAGTTTGAGATGAACTGGTAACCTCTGCCAATGATTATTTCAGAAGGCAATTCATGTAATTGCATCACCGGCTTCAAAAACATTATGCTTCACTGTGGGCAGTAGGTCATTTCTGCAACTTATCTTAAAGAACATATTTGGTTAAAAAATGTACAACTTCTAGTACTATGGTGGTTTTCTTTGAAGGAGGAAGATCAGCAATAACATCCATCAAGGATTTTTTCCAGGGCCCTTTAGGCGTAGTTTAGAGAACTATGGTGCCTGTCAGGCTTGAAAAGGATACAAGCTGGATTCCACGGGAGCGAAGATAAATCCTCCTAACTTCTAAAAAACAGTAACAGGAATGCACAGATAAACACTCCTGTCAGCTGTTTCCTAAAAGTATGGGGGTAAAACCCAAGGAGTGTCCACCACTCTCCCCATACGAAGCTGGGGGGAAAACAGGAAGGAGTGCGCTGGTCTGTCGGTAGGAATCATGCTGCAAGAAAACAGGGCATGTGATACACTAATAAACAAGCTATATATCCTCTAATAAACAAGCTATATATCCACTCCTTAGTTTACATTGACATGTGCTTAGTAATTAGTCGCACTTACCCTAGTGAAGTCCAATGGCGCCTTAAATGAAGTCTTTTGTAGGCACGATGTACCTGGGAAATACTGATGCCAGGTGAAATAGGGCAGGACCATCAAGGGGCGCACTCACACACCATCCACACAAACTAAACAAAAAGGGGGATAGGATTTGAGGTGTGCTGGCCGGCTCTCCAAGGGGGGGAAGTGCGGAGCAGCCACACACTCAAGAGGTGTGCCGCCCGGCTCAGGAAGGAATTCCTAAGCGGAGCGTGCACACATTCACCAGGTTAGCAAACTAAATAATTACCATCCAGTCAACAAGCGTGTTAAAAGTAAGGAACACGCCGAGTCACGTACAGAGGCGGAATACCTTCCAGAGTACCTGAGGGTGGACAAAATAGAGCCCCCGCAGAGGAAGGAGAAATCCGAGGCTCTGAACGCCTACTGTGACTGAGACTCTGGCGGGGGTCAGGAGAGCGCGGGAAGGATGAAGGGCTTTAGGACATGAAATGCCGAGAGGATTCGACCACGCTTTCCCAATGGGGGTTTGTTATCAGAAAGCAGGGAGAAAAGATCCCAATGCCGCCTGAAGCTGAGGAGCTGAGAAGAGACGGACAATGTAAACGAGGCAGGAACGGGGCAGCGACGCGGGCAAAGAGACGCTGCTCAGAAACCAGGAAGCAAGGTGGGGGGCATGGTAACGTATCAGTAAGCCAAGCAACGGTTTACACTGAGAAGCGTCCCTTTACGTAACTAAGGGAGCGTCACCAAATAACCACCTCGATGTTTTCTTCACGATTAGGGAACGTGTGGAAATACCTGGGGAGGCCAAGACTAATCACAAGTCAATGTCTCTGACGATGCCTGCGCCGTATAACCCTAACAGTACCCCTCCTCAAAGGCCTAATCACTGGACCAGGTTTAGTTGGATGTAGAGAATGGAATCTTCTGACTTGATGTTTTCAGCGGGTTCCCAAGATCTGTCTTCAGGGGGTAACCCTCCCAATCTATGAGGTATTGCACTTTCCCCCTGAATCTCCTAGAGTCCAGTATTGTGCGTACTTCATATTCTCCCTCTCCATTAATAATCAAGGGTGGGGGTGGCTTGTCAGCTTTTAATGGAGGACTGTATTTCTGTATTTCTTGATCAAAGAGCAATAGAAAACAGGGTGTATTTTCATTTGCGGGGGTAGCTGTAATTTCAAGGTAACAGGCGTTATAACTGGTTGTATTAGAAAGGGACCTATGAATCAGGGTTGCAGTTTTCTAGACCCTTCCATTTTTAGATTCTCTGTGGAAAGCCATACTTTCTCTCCTATGGTGTATATTGGTTCAGTTCTTTGATGTTTGTCTGCTTGTCTTTTCATGGCTCCTTTAGCTTTACTTAACTCTCCTTTAGCTGCTTCCCATACCCCTTCTATGTCTTTATGATGCTCCTCTAATGCAGGTATGTCAGTCTCTGTGAGGGATTACACAATAGGTAGCATTCTTGGATGTTGGGCATAGACAAAAAAGAAAGGATAAACACCAGTAGCCGAGTGTTGAGAGTTGTTTTACGCAAACTCTGTTAATGGAAGTGCCTGGACCCATGTGGAGGAAAGAGTGGTCAATAGACAACGCAGGTACTGTTCAAGGGTTTGATTGGTTCTCGCGGTTTGACCATCCGTTTGAGGATGGTAGGCAGTGGAAAGTCTATGGTCAATACCTAAAATGGAACACATACCTCGCCAAAATTTGGATAGAATTTGGGGGCCTCTGTCAGAAATTATGACAGAGGGCAAACCATGAAGCAGAACTACTTGGTCTAGAAATATTTGAGCCAGTTCTTTAGAGGAAGGTATTTTCTTCAACGGGATAAAATGGGCCATCTTGGACAACATATCTACTATTACATATATAGTATTATAGCCATGACAAACAGGAAGACCTGTGATGAAGTCCATGCTAATGGAATGCCAGGGTGAGGGAGGGACTGCTATGGTTTTCAATAATCCAGTGGGAGCACAATGGGAAGGTTTCTGTCTGGCACACGTTGAACAGGCTTGAATGAATGTTGCAATGTCTTTTAACATAGTCTCCCACCAAAACCATCTTTGACACATGTTAGTGGTTTTTTCACTGCCTGGATGTCCGGCTAAAGAACTGGCATGACACCATTCCATGATTTGTTGTTGTAAATCGGGAGTAGGTAAGTATAATTTATTGTCGTGAAAATACAACCCATCTCTGATCTCATTTAAAGGAGACTCTTCCCACTTCCCTTTAGGGAGGTTGTTATATTGCTGTCTTAGTTCATCTAAGAATTTTATATTCTTGTCTCCGACTCCTATGATCTTGTTTTCGGGTATGATAGGGAGCGGATTGTCTCTGGTCATATCTACAGGATGTCCTAGTCGTGATTGAGCATCGGCTTTGCCATGTTGGGGCCCAGGACGGTAGGTGATAATGAAATCGAACTCACTAAAGAAGGATACCCATCTCATTTGCCTGGGTGTGAGTGCACGTGCAGATCTAAAAAACTGGAGATTTTTATGATCAGAGTAGATAGTGATTACATGTGGGGAACCTAACAAATGATGTCTCCATTCTCGGAAGGCAAGCTTAATAGCCAACAATTCCCTCTCTATAATGGTATAGTTCTGTTCCACTGATAACAGAGTTTTGGAAAAGTAGGCTATGGGATGCATGTGACCTGATACTTTGTTTCGTTGTGATAGTACCCCCCTACGGCATATTGTGAAGCGTCTGCTTCTACGAAGAAGGGTTGAGTATTGTCAGCGTGTTTGATTATAGGAGCTTTTGTAAATTTGTTTTTTAAAGAGCTAAATGCTTGTTCCGCTTCTCAGACCACAGAAATGACACCCCCTTTTTGAGTAAATTAGTTATGGGCGCCACTGAGTCAGAAAAACGATCTATAAATCTTCGGTAAAAGTTGGCGAATCCTAAGAAGGACTGTATTTCCTTAACAGAAGTAGGACTGGGCCATTGAACCAAGGCTTTAACCTTTTGAGTATCCATTTGAATGCCGCCAGGTTTTAATGATGAACCCTAAAAAGTCTATTTCGGTGGTATGCAAGGTACTTTTGTCTAACTTGGCAAACAGCTGATTTTCCTGCAGTTTACTCAATATTATTTTTACATGCACGATATGCTCCTGTTCATTTTGAGAATCTATAAGTATATCGTCAATGTACACGATTACAAAGATGTCTAAATATTCTCTTAAAATATCATTGATAAAGTACTGAAATGCAGCAGGAGCATTACAAAGTCCAAATGGCATGACACAGTACTCATAAAGATCAAATTTAGTTCTTTAAGTATTCGGTCTCCGAGGGGGTAAGGGCATAGATGCGATTACAAGGTAGTTCTGCTCCTGGTATTAAATCAATGCGGCAGTCATAACTGCGATGCGGTGGTAGTGTGGTTGCTTCTATTTCGTTAAACACTTCTTGAAAGTCTGCATAGACTTCCGGAACACAAGAGGCTGCAGCCGCCGTTTGCAAGGCACAGTATAAAGGATTGATGTCCTCACTGGCTTCTTGGTAACAATGAAGTAGGCAGAAATGAGATTTCAACGTTACTGTTCTACTAGCCCAATCGATCTGAGGATTATGGACCTGTAGCCAGGGAACCCCAAGTACAGCCCCAAAAGTGGGAGCATCAATTACATCAAAAATAATTTTCTCCGAATGCCCATTACAGAATACAATAATCAGAGGGGAAGTTTGATAGGGTATTAACCCAGATGATAGGTCAGATCCATCTACAGCTCGTATAGGCTCTGGATGTTCTTTAGGAATAAAAGGTTTCCCTATTCTGTTTGCCAGGTGTACATCAAAACAAATTGCCAGCAGCGGCTGGGTCCAACAATATGGACATATTATGTCTGCTTTGTGTTGAGTAAATTAAAGTAATATTCAACGTAAAATGCTTTACAACATTAGGCACTATATGTTTCTTTTTGGAGATCTGACCATTTTCCATACTTGAAGAATCGATCTCTTTATCCTTCAAGCTTGTTAGTTTTCCTGGACCACGGTGCCACTAGCTACGTGTTTCGAGTTTTTTGGACGTACTGGACAGTCTTTAGCGTAATGTCCTCCTTTGCCACAATACAAACATAGATTGTTTCTTCTTTTATCTTTTTCTTCCGCAGAAATAGGTCCTCTTAATCCTCCTATCTGCATAGGCTCAGAGGTATCCTTGGGTTCTTTCTTTTCAGTACGAACATGACATATTTAGGGACCCCTACACGCGCCTTCTCTCCTCTTCTCTCATGTAGCCTGTGAACAAGCTTCACAGTTAATTCTATAAATGAGGGACAATCCTCTGGAGGGTTCACAATTTGTGACAACAAATCTTTCAACTCGTCGCATAAACCCCTATAAAACAAGGAGGTTCTTTTATCCTCGGGCCAGTGTGTTTCTGCTACCAATCTGTTAAAACTGGTAATGTACGACAAAAGGTCTTTTGATCCTTGTTTGAGACTCAGGAGGGCATTATCACTGGCCTGCATATAGATATGTTTCGCGAATAAACTCCTCATCTTTTCATGAAACTGAGAAAAATTATATAACAAAGGGTCGTTGTTTTCTACCAAAGGAATGGCCCATGCTGCTGCGTTTCCTGACAGGTAGGATATGATGATAGCAACCTTTGCTGCATCATCTGGGAAGGCAGCAGCTTTGCATAAAAAGTGAAACTGACATTGATTTATGAAGATACTAAATTTGGCACTATCTCCTGCAAATCGTTCGGGCATTGCCAATGGGACAGGACTAGGGGTATGAACAGTAACATGTACTGGGGTACATCACTCTCCCCTCTAGCCCCAGTAGGGGAAGAAGGCATAGAAAAGCAGGCTGGTTGAATATAATGTTTTCGGACCTTGGGAATCGTTCCTGTTTCTCTATACTCCATTGACTTTGATTTTAATTGTAGAACTTCTGCTTGTAGTCTCTGGTTTTTGTTACGTAACCTTCCTACTTCTGCTTGTAGATCAACCAAAGCGGCTGCTAATTCCTCTACTGTTGTGGATGGGAGTGTAGGATGGAACCCCTGTTCTAAGGGCACACCAGCATTGTCAGTATTCATCTTCGCTCAGGTGAAAGGTGATCGTGGGCTTGGCTTTCTGTCAGGCTTGAAAAGGATACAAGCTGGATTCCATGGGAGCGAAGATAAATCCTCCTAACTTCTAAAAAACAGTAACAGGAATGCACAGATAAACACTCCTGTGAGCTGTTCCCTAAAAGTATGGGGGAAAAACCCAAGGAGTGTCCACCACTCTCCCCATACGAAGGTGTGGGGAAAACAGGAAGGAGTGCACTGGTCTGTCGGGTAGGAATCAAGCTGCAAGAAAACAGGGCATGTGATACACTAATAAACAAGCTACATATCCTCTAATAAACAAGCTATATATCCACTCCTTAGTTTACATTGACATGTGCTTAGTAATTAGTCGCACTTACCCCAGTTAAGTCCAATGGCGCCCTAAATGAAGTCTTTTGTAGGCAGGATGCACCTGGGAAATACTGAAGCCAGAAGAAATAGGGCAGGACCATCAAGGGGCGCACTCACACACCAACCACACAAACTAAACAAAAAGAGGGATAGAATTTGAGGTGTGCTGGCCGGCTCTCCAAGGGGGGGAAGAGCGGAGCAGCCACACACTCAAGAGGTGTGCCGCCTGGCTCAGGAAGGAATTCCCAAGTGGAGTGTGCACACACTCACCAGGTTAGCAAAATAAATAATGACCATCCGGTCAACACGCATGTTAAAAGTAAGGAACACGCCGAGTCACATACATTCTATTTCTTTAAGCACAACTGCAAAGCAACAGAACGAGTCTGAAAAACTTACAAGACTTTGCAAAAAACACGTGAGAACTGAACTTCACGGATACTTCTTATTAAAACACCTACAGGGTGGAACTATCCCCTGGGTACTCCAGGTTAAGAACATACCTGTGATCTTCGTGGACGACGCTGAATACAAAAAGGGATTCAGCTACATCAATTCTAAATGTAGTAGAGACTTGATGGTCCACACTATCGAGACGGCCCAAAGGTTATGCAAAAAGGAACAGGAGGAAATAGAAGAGTTGACTAAAGCCATTGCTGACAATCCGGCCGTCACTGACGCTAAGGCTCTTCTTGACAAAATCCAAAAAGACATACAGGTTTTTAAAGATATTACAATAAACAACAAAAGCTTAAAATACGAGAAGGATAGTAAATCCTTCAAAATAGAGCAAGTGTATCCTTTTCTAAAAGAGGATTACTATACCCAGGCCGAGTCACGCAGGGCTCTGTACGACTTTCAAGGTAGATCTCGAAATCGTTTTACCACCTTCTCTGAGACCTCATCATCAGATTCTTCAGATCCAGACTCAAGAGGCAATAATCCACGAAAACAGGTCGCTTTTTTAGAGAGGGGCCAGCAAGGAAGAACCAAGTCAAAAGCCCCCTGGCAAATGCGAACACGCAAACGATTCTACCAATCATGAGTAAACCTAATGTGGTGGTGAATCTATCCGACCGGATATTAACAGAACAGGAAGAATCCTTATTAAATTTAGGCTTGAAATGTGTCCTTTGCAAACGCACAGACTTCACTAGATTGAAAATAGAAACTTAAGAGTTTTGCCGGAAATTGAGGCTGAAAGCCTTCTTCTTCAACCAACCAAGTTCCCAAGACACGATTGAGAAACAAATCTAAGTTTGTTCCATACCAAAATATCCCGAAACAAATACAAGCCTTCGAGAAAATTATGCTCTCTTCTATTAATAAAATGGAAAGAACTAAGAAGTGAGTGCCTCCTAATATCACCAAGGGTGAACTACATGCAATACAAAGCCTCAAAGAAGATCCCTCCCTTGTCATAAAACAGGCTGACAAGGGAGGTGCGATCGTTATCTGGCCCCGCGACAAATATGTGGCAGAGGGACTCAAACAGGTTAATAACACCACTTGGTACCGAGCCCTAAACGAGGATCCCACAAAACAGATCCAAGGATTAATCACTGAAGTGTTAACACAGGGGAAAGCAGAAGGGTTCTTGGGCAGTAAAGAATTCGAATTTTTGAACAAAAAATTCCCTCGAATACCGGTTCTGTACTTGCTCCCCAAAATACACAAAAACCTAGCCGAACCACCAGGGCGTCCGATTGTTTCGGGCTGTGACTCCTGTTTGGAGCCAATTTCCAAATATGTGGATTTCTTTTTAAAACCTTTTTTGACGGAGGTCAAATCGTATCTCAGAGATACTACAGATTTTTTAACAAAGGTGGAAGGAACGAGCTTTGATCCGTCCAAAGACATAATGGCAACCATGGACGTTACGTCCCTTTACACACAAATAACTCAGGAAGAAGCATTAGAGGTAATTGAATTATATTTGGAAAAAAGAGAAAAGCCACACAGGGTGCCTACTGCATTCATTCTCAAAGTAGCAGCAATAGCACTACAGAAGAACTACTTCACATTCAATGATCGGTTCTATATGCAAATCAAGGGCACTGCCATGGGGTGTCCTTATGCCCCAGAAATGGCAGTGCTCTTTAT
Source organism: Lissotriton vulgaris (assembly GCF_964263255.1). NCBI lineage: Eukaryota > Metazoa > Chordata > Amphibia > Caudata > Salamandridae > Lissotriton > Lissotriton vulgaris. The sequence goes on from NW_028251703.1 coordinate 791,147, forward strand.
GGCACAATATAAGGCCATTTTTGTGGAGAATAATAACCCATATAAGAACAGTATCATACAATGGTGGCGGTACATAGATGACGTCTGGCTCCTGTGGCAGGGGAGCCAGACCGAACTCTTGGCGTTCCATGATTGGATCAACAATAGACATAGAGATATTAAATTCTCTATGGAGACTAGCACTATGTGTATGACATTTTTGGATGTTGAGGTTACCTGCGAAGATGGCAAATTAAAAACATCTCTGTATAGAAAAAGACCGATAAGAACACGATTCTTCACCACAAAAGTTACCATCCCAGAAGTCTTAAGGCGAATTTGCCGTATGGACAAATGTTACGTATCCGGAGAAATTGCTCCGAGATAGGAGACTATGATCAGCATGCCCTGACATTCTGCAATGAGATGATCCATAGGTGATATCCACGGAAGCTTTTGAAGAATTCTTACAAGAGGGCTAGATTTACTCCTCGAGAAACCTTACTACAAATTAAGGAGAAAAAGGAATTGGACCGATTAGTGTGCGTCACCACCTTTGGCCCTGACACGCATAAGCTAAGACAAGCGGTCCTTAAAAACTGGCACTTGCTGGAAGAGCTGGAATGCCCTTTCCCGCGCCCCATCTTCGCATACAAAAAGAATCGTAGTGTGGGGCAACAAATTGTGAGAACAGACCTTCCGAAGTCCCAACCAAAGCATGATCTCCTGGCGTTATGGGACATGAAACCAATAGAAGGACATCACAGGTGCGGAAATTGTGTGTCATGTGGTAGCACTATTGAAGGGATTGAGTTCCAATATCAAGGGGTGAAGTGGAAACATCTTGGTTTTTCAAATTGCAAAACGAAAAACGTAATTTATGTCATCATTTGCCCATGCCTTAAGATCTATATAGGCAAAACAAACCAACAGGTCAATCTCCGAATAGGACAACACAGGTCAAGGATTAAAAAGAGAATAACTACAGCCCCAATGGTTGAACATTTCGTGGAAATGTCCCACAATGAAAATGACTTCAGGTGGTCCGTTCTTCAAACAATGAGTCACATACAGCGCCCTGCAGGCATTGATAAGCTATTACTTGAGAAAGAAGCTTACCTTATTCTAAAATTTAATTGCATAATGACTGGCTTGAATAATATGTCAGAGTTGTCAAGAATCTGAGCCTTTACACCATACTGCCTGGCTGTCACTGCAAACACGGCCTTTTGCCGCCAACAAGCAGATAGTACCAACCTTAATGAATTAATATCCAATTGTCTTCACATTTTATAATAAAACACCCCTGCAATCCCCAAGTGTCAATGTGATTGTTTTTTAACATCGAAGAGCAATCTCCACACATCCTTAAACTTAAACTCCAAATCCCAGAATGCATTAGCCCTTGCACCCGTTTTTTTAACCATAGCAAAATGGCCGCGGGCTGCATATGCGAACAGGGAAGCGATTGAGAAGCACAGTTTGTAAGCAAGAGAAACAGCCGCTGCTACAGGTAATGCAATCGGCTGCAAATGCGGCGTATGTTTACATCGCGAGTACCGCGAGGTAACTGATAATGCGTTCCTCCTTCTTTTCAATACAGTAAAACTCATTGAGTGTCGAAATAGAAGGACGAAATACCGTGATAGTGATTCCTTCACATCTACAGCCCCGGCTGGGGCGGTGGACAGGGGGCGAGAGGCGGCGCCTCGATCTGCGGTGTGACAGGTACGAGTGCTACTGCGTTCTGGGCTCAATGTTAGATGCACTGAGTTGTGGCAAAACTTCTTAATAGAGTATGTACTTACACGCATATTGCCCAAACAGGTAGACGCCACCAATTGAGAAGAGGAAGCATTTCCCCGGTGGCCTGTAGTTCAGGTAGGAAAAGTATGTGATCAAAATCAGTACACCTTTTTTAATTTTGACACAATGGGGTATTATAAGCAGGCTATGTGTTGTTTATATAGGTCCAAAGACAAAGAAAAAGATATCCCTCCGCCCCCCCTTTTTGCATCGCAAGACCGCTTAGATTAAGGTATGGGCTACTTTTTAAATTCAACGAAGTATTTTTGTAAGATTTTGTAAAACTCTAGGACCATGATAAGTAAATATGGAAAACCTTTCACTCAATCCCTAGATTGCTTTTGTGCAAAAGCGTTCCCAGATGAGACCCGAAGACAAGATTTGGGTCCGCTAATAGAAGCCAAGTAAGCTCAACCACGTAGGAAGATACAGGTACTTCCATCATTTTTACCTAAACGGTGTGGTTACAGAAAAGAGGCAAATTGGTTGTATTAAAACTTTGTTTTTCTACATCCTACTAGATAAATAACAGAGCCCTGATGATGGTTTGGACACTAATGGTCCGACCTTGAAACGCGTCGGCAACCCCAGCAAGAGCTAATCACAACATCTAGTTTGTTCTAGAATAAAACTGATATATGCTTTTTTCGCTCTTGTAATGAATTGGCTCTTTCCATGAAAATAATCTTGATTATGAAATGAATTAATGTATTACAGATTTGTTATACTGTAATGTGGATCGTTTGTTGGATGTAATGTTGATGTTTTTCTTTTTGAATATTTTTGTAAAGCATTTTTGTGTCAAGTATTATTGAATCAGATTGTTAATTATCGTTTGTATTGTGTATTCTCTTTCTGCCATTTTCATGAAAGTTGTTTTGTATAAAGAAAAAGACTAAAAGGTATAAATAAATATACCGGACCAGATTTAATGAATTTGTTTATTTGGTCTTCACACTTAAGCTTATTGAGAAGGGGGCAATTTTCTTGTTGATAGAGTCACATACAGAGGCGGAATACCTTCCAGAGTACATGAGGGCGGACAAAATAGAGCCCCCACAGAGGAAGGAGAAATCCGAGGCTCTGAACGCCTTCTGTGACTGAGACTCTGGCGGGGGGGGGGGGGGGGGGGGTCAGGAGAGCGCTGGAAGGATGAAGGGCTTTCGGGCATGAAATGCCGAGAGGATTCGACCAGGCTTTCCGAATGGGGGTTTGTTATCGGAAAGCAGGGAGAAAAGATCCCAATGCCGCCTGAAGCTGAGGAGCTGAGAAGAGACGGACACTGTAAACGAGGCAGGAACGGGGCAGCGACGCGGGCAAAGAGACGCTGCTCAGAAACCAGGAAGCAAGGTGGGGGGCATGGTAACGTATCAGTAAGCCAAGCAATGGTTTACACGGAGAAGCGTCCCTTTACGTAACTAAGGGAGCGTCACCAAATAACCACCTCAATGTTTTCTTCACGATTAGGGAACGTGTGGAAATACCTGGGGAGGCCAAGACTAATCACATGTCAATGTCTCTGGCGCTGCCTGCTCCGTATAACCCTAACAGTGCCTGTAGGTTTTTGATGGGAATATGTAACTTGGGCACAAACAGGACATTTTTGGCAACATTCGTTCTTATCGTGGGCCACCAAAATGACGAACCACCAAATTCTAAGTTTTGCTTTCCCTACTATGTCCCGGAATGGGAAAGTATTGTGACCAAACAAAAGAAAGTTTATTTTTATGAATGAGCAACCATTCCACTATAGTACAATTATGAGGCTTCTCCTGGATCCATGTTGTTGATCCCAGGAGGATACGTAAGATTTTAAATAGGATAGCAAAGTCTCCAATCCGAATACATTGGCATTCTGCACAGCCAAAAGAGGTGCGTTAATTTGGGTTTTTTAAGCTCAAATTTACGTCATCCTTCTTTAGTTCACTCTGCCACCCCAGTGCAGACACAGCCATATGCAAATCAGCCTTGACACTGTGCCTCGTGGGAACAGTCCCGCCCGAACTGCCAAGCTACGTCTTTCCTGAACCTAGAACAAGCATTCTGGGACCAGTTATGCCCTCAGAGTCTGCTTATTTCAATTTGAACACAGTGGAGCACAAATTGGCATCCAGGAAGTCCTGTGAGTCTCTCGCCCCTGGAGCATACCCTATTTATCATCCTTCTCATTGGATTCCAACTCCTTACATTTGGGAAGTACTTTCTTGCTGTCATATGTGTGCTGACAACCCCCCCCTGATAAAACACCTGCACCCCTCACTGCTACTTTTTATCCCACCCCACCCCACTCACTTTTGTGTTGCCCCCTCCCGCCCCACCTGCTTCTGCCTTGCTCTCCCTTGCGGTCATTCCTATTAATTTGGGCTGTTGTGCATACCAAAAAGGACTTTCCAGCTAAAAAATAAATAAAAAAATTCTCATCTATGTGGTGTCCACTATCTTGAATCCGTAAACAAATAGAAAGAAAATGATAACCATGCCATTCTTCTGGTGCAACTATATGCCATCTGAATTGTTTGTGCCAGCAGAATGGCACAGCCGCCAGAAGCTGTCCTGCATTGGCAAAGCCAATAGGTCAGGCGAGATCTGTTTGCTTTGCCAATGCTACCTTGGTGTCATTTTGCGAAAGTATCAGGTGGGTTAATAAGAAGAACTTGTGGGATTCACAGGCCTACAACAAATCTATATATATATAAAAACGAATGTATGTCTGTCTGTTTGTCCTTTATGCATTACTACACCATTCATCCGATCGGCATGAAACTTTGGGAAGTTGTTGAGTACATTCCCGCGAAGGTTTCTGGCAAAAAAAAATGGTTAAATATCGGGCCCCCCTGCCCCCCAGGGCCCTCATAATCTTTCTAATACTGACATTTACAGTTTCCGGTGCGACTCGCTTTTGCAATGACCATCAACAAAGCACAAGGACAATCGCGGCAAGTGTGTGGACTAGATTTGGAGAATCCGTGCTGCTCACATGGACAACTGTATGTGGCCAGCTCACGCGTCGGAAAACCTTCTGATTTATTCGTGTACGCACCAGACGGAAAAACAAAAAATACCGTGTATCCACAAGCACTGGAATAAATAAACAAAATTAAAACAACACTTTAAAATGTTTTCCATATTAAAATGAATAAGTTTCAATAAAAATGACACAATGTAAATTGAATGTTATCATAACAAGTTTCCTTAAATTTCCTTTCTTCTGAGATTGCAGCAACGCGCGACGGGTAAGCTCGTTCTAAATGATTAACAGCAAGCGCTAAATGAAAAATAAAGGTATTAATAACACTACACTTTTATAATAAACTTGTAGAAGGAAATACCAGAAATTAAAGTAGACAACATGGTAGTAAATCAGAAAAAGAATATTAGTACGTTAAATACGTATAACAAGATGAATAGCTTTTGTATGTAAAATTAAAAAAACAAAACGATAACGTATTTAGTGCAATAATGTATTACAGTAAATGAAATGCATATTTTTTCAGCAATATTGTTCGCTGCAGTTGAAAACGACGTGGTTTAAACTTCAAAGAGAAATGATAAAATTTGATGAACCAAGGAACCACTGAAATAAAGCAAACGGCTGCCAGATGCGAGCACCTGGCAGTGCAGCTGAGGGAAGGATGACGCAACTCCCCGGAGACCCCAGAAGGGAGCAGCAACGAAGGTTAGGTTAGTCCGTGGAAACAACCTCCAACCGTCATTGTCGGGGCAGGCAAAGCAACCGCTCAATCGTTCTAGAAAACACGATGGAAGCAAATCGCTGCACGGTTGCATCCCGGCATACAGAGTGCCAGGAAGAAGAACAGTGCTGACTGAAAATTGTAATGTTTAATGTTGATGTTGATGAAATTCCTGAAGGATCTAAACTCGGACCCTACGAAAAATAATAGTGGAATTGTCTATAATGAGAAAAAACATCTCTCATGCTTCCCTATGTCATCCCTCTTCTGCACTAATGAAGTTTACAGCCCAATTTCTTGGGACCCAGGGGCCTTGGATTCTAACATTCGTCCCACGTTCTTCCTAAATTCAAATGGAACGGAAATATTTTTTTTATTACTTCCTTAATCTGACAATGTCCCACTCCTTACTTCATTTAAGTAGTTCCACGTCCAGGCACTGTCTAACGTCAGGGTCGGACTGGGACAGAAAGTAGCCCCGGCACCAATATTAAAGTGGCCCCTATTAGTGAACTAGAAAGCTTAAAACTTGTCTTATATTAAATAGGAGCAGTTTTGGACTTGTAAAGATATGCTGTATACATGGTTTGCAAGTTATAGATGAATACATGTATTGCAGTGTTTGTTTTCATATCAGCCAAATCAAAAGTAAAAACCGGCCCAGCATTCTACAAAACAATCCCACAAACAGCCAAAAACTGGCCCCCCACACACTGACCCGTGAGGCCAGCTCGTCGGGCACTGCCTGATTGCCACCCCGACTCTGCAGGCTAGCCTTAAATGGAAGAATCCCCTTCCTTCCTCATGCTCTCCGCTCCTCAGGTCTCACACTCTAAAGTGCGAGGAGGAACACAATGCATCTTGTTTCTTTGTCTGCTCCTCACAGTCCTTACCACCTGGACATTTCTGGTCCGTGCCCTCTGACCTAACAGATTCTTCATCCTCTGAACTTTAGTGAGCAGGGTCCAGGTTAAAAAAAAGCCTATCTTTTCTGTACCAGAAGGGGTCAGGATTGAGCTTTTCCACTGACACCAACTGCTACACAGTAGCTCATCTCAGCTCGCTCTGGATGCAGTGGCGGATTATGAAATTTAAAAGTGGTGTGGCGTAAAATGAAACCATCAATGTTCCATTAGTTAGCAAACACACTTTTTTCAGAATAAGGAAAGGTAAAAATTCATGTGCAGACTGCAGCCTTTGTAAAGCAAGAGGGAAGGACGTTTAGGGAAACATGGTGACTTGACATGGCTGGTCTGGTAACAATTAGGGGTGTGTCAAAGTTTTGAAATTTACTTTTGTATCATTACGCAAAAATTATGGGAAAAGTATGAGAAATTACGCATAACTACAAACAAAAGGCAAATTCAGTGATTAGCACAAAAAGCGTCCTCGCGTCCTTTTTGGATACAAGGACACATTTCAAGCTAAAAATGCACCTAAAACAGAAGTGCTGAATTGAAACAGGTCGCATTCTCATCGTTCGTGTTGGTCACACAGTATAACTGTTTTGGCAAATGCAGCATAATCTCGCAACCTGGCCTAATGGCCTAATTTGGGGAATTTCGCTTAACAAGCGTAATTTGAAATTCTCAAAATGATGCTAAATATTTGAAATTTCACCAAAGCCTAGCAACATTGGTGCAGCCTAAAATCATTAGTTTTAATAATCAGAAGAGAACACGCTAAAGAAGCTACCTAGTGCTAATATCCAAGTGTATGTGGTGCATTTTTATGTATGTTCCACAATATTGGAGAGGTGCCCTACTAACCCAATCACACTTTTTATGTATGTTGCCAGTGTGGTAGATGGATAAGTATAAGTGAAACAGAGCAATGGAGGCCTTTGTGTTCCATTTAGGAAGCCCCCTGGCCTTGGCATGAGCACAAGATGGGTGCGAAGTTGTTTTCGCAGACGGTGGAGATGTATTACTGACATTTCTGAAGCATGAGGGAGGAGAACTGGAAAGGTAAGCAGGGAGAAAGGAGACAAGTGGCTTTAGAAATTCGATTGAGTCCCTTTTGCTTAGAGGGACTGCTGGAAGTCCCTGAAGCACAGCCACTTTGTAGATGGCTTGGCAGGGGTGGTGTAAATTGTGAGACTAGTCTTTTGTTCAGGGTGAGAATGGCGCTTTGAATGAGGCCAGGCTTTTGTCTCTTTCCTGATTACTTAAGTGTGGCTGTTGACAGCCACATGATGAAAGTTCACACCTCTTTGTGCCTGCTGTGGCTACTCCAGAGTGCATACTACATTGCTTCGAGTAGCACAGGAACAACCTGAGCTCAGCCTTATCAGAGCCCTGACAGCTCTCCAGGCAGGGGGCAGATGGTGGCTGCATTGATTATAGAACAATCTTTATTACCTACGTGTCACTGTGTCGCCTTTAATACCTTACTGGTCTGGACCAAGTTTGAATTTAAAAAGAAATAAATGAGAACACGGTCTGCAGCTGGAGGTGGGTATATAAGTAGTTGCCAATTTGTTAGCCGCCTTCTCTAATGACTTGGGCAAGCTAACAAACAATGAAATTGAACCCTATGTAGAGGGATCTCAGGTGATTAAGCTTGAAGCGCATGCTCCCATCATCACCTTTTTTAGAAGTGATATATATTTAGATATACTTTTGATCTGGGTCTTTTCTACCATCTTCTTCTTCCTCCACAGCAAGTAAATGCACAATTAAGTTTTACAGTTCGAAATCTCCCCAGGGGAGAGAGCTGGATGTTGCAAACTATGGATGCACATTGCAGGCTATAGCTTATTCCATCAGGGAGGCATTCTGCAAATAAATACAACACAGACACACATTTTAAATACAAAACAACACAACTGAAACTCGCAAAGCACAATAACCACAGACTGGTTGAACATAAACCTTCCTACGCACACATTAAACAGACACGGCACAAAACAGCCACACACATGAAACAAGCTCAGTGGCATGTTCACTCTCTCATCACAAGCACACTAAGACGTACTTCCTCACTTTCTCTCCCAGGCCAGCACTCCCCATGTTGTCACAAACACACCTGCCAAGTGTTACACCAAACACACCAATAGTCCTCTCACAAACGTACGAGAGGGTGGTCACACAAGCTACCCTTGTTTTCACATGTAACTTCTATCTCTTAGATACATGCACCCAACACCACCATTAATCTAAACAATATACCACCTGGGCCACATTAAAAATGATAATAATCTTAAACCCCCTATGATAGCCTTATTCACATCATACACACCTTTTCTCGCCCGCAAGCCCACACCAATGTCATCCGAAGCTCAAACACAGCAGAAAGGAATTCCTGCCTATAAAAAACACAAGGTCAATCTTGAAGCTCTCTGAAGTATGCACGGGCAAAGAAACTACATGACTATATTATAGGTCCGTGTTGCCAGATGAGGAGAAATTACAAGCAAAATATTAGTTGCCTAGAAACAACCTGTAAAGAGTGCTGCTCGCAGAAAACATCGGCCACAGTGACAGGTGCCAACACAGACCAGACCACCATCAGACTCAAAAGAACAAAAGAAAGGCAGCAGGCAAAACCGCACTGCCCACACACAGACTACAATAAAAAACACACGAAAAGTGTAATCTGTAAAGTATATTTGGTACTGTTAGGTCTCGCCCTGGAATTCGCATCCGAAGGATGCGTCCAGGGTGGAGACTTATAGTTATCTGACTCGGGGGAATGGAGGACAGGAAACTGCCACGAGCTTCTCTTGGCTGGATTACACTGCGTGCAAGCGCACACTCATGCATGCGCACATCACAGCCGCGCACATCACAGTCACAGCCACACCTCCTCCCTCCCCCCCCCCGTCGCCGCCGCCGCCGCACCTACACACACACACAGAGAGCAGGCTGTTCACAACACATGCACACGCAGGCAGACACAACACACACACGAGCGCACACATACAGACACACACTACACCTCCCCAGCCCCCCCCGCGCCGCCGCCGCCCACACACGAGAGTACACGCACAGACAATCCCCCCCGCCGCGCATACACACATGCACGCACACATACAAAGACCCCCCTCCCCCGCCGCCGCCGCAATCGCACACATACACACACACACACACACACACACCAGCACCGGACCCCACTCACCGGCTACGCAGGATTTCTCTTCTCTGGGGCGGCCCCGGGTCTCTCCCTAGCTCACGGGAGCCCCGGGCCACGGGAGGACTCGGCTTCTTTGCTCCATCCCGGCGGGCAGCCAATCATAGCCCAGCAGCAGGCGGGACTTCCTTCTTTCTTCTGGCCCGGCCTACGTCTTCTCTCCCGTTGCCTGGCTTCCTGCCTCAGGGGTCCGCCAATGGCAGCGCGGCCCTGAGCAGGGAGGCGGGCACACGTTTCCTCTGGAATCCTAGGCCCGTCGGCGGTGATAATTTATTTTTACAGATGAGAATTGGATCCAGGTGCTCAGACCCATTTAAAATATTGATTAGCATTTGGACTGTAATGAACTATCCGTGCGCCACGTTTGCACTACGGGGTGCTTCCTCGCCTTCCGCCTTGAAGGCAGGTTTCTGGCCGCAAAGGGGTTCACTTTCCAGTGTGTTTGAGTAAAGTAAGAGGGTGCCAGCGCCCGGGGTTGTTTGGGATAAACTGTTGGACTGCGGACGGAGACGCTGCAGAAGGAATGTCGGCTCTGCACGGAGGAGGTAAGGTGGCGCCTCTAGCGTAGCCACTCAGCGCTGAGATCCCCGTACAGCAACTCAGCCTTTCATCCTTCCGAGGAGCAGGGCTGGCCTTTAGTAATGGTGGCCAAGATGCATCCATCAATCGAGTAGCATGTCTGGGGCTCTTAAAATCCTAATGAACTATCCGTGCGCTACGTTTCATCCTTTCGAGAGCAATTCAATGAGTACATTGAACCGGATTAAAAGGAAGCGCCTGTTCTTCGCGGTGTTTGGCGCGTGCTTTAGTGCTACATCTGCACTGATGCAGCTCGTCTGCCAGTATCACTTCTACCTTGCTTTCCCTCACATCTGGCCACGCGCGCTCCATGCCAGCTGCTCCGATCTGCGCCTCTGTGTGCCCGAGATGGTGTTTACAATCGAGCCTCGAGCACTGACCTTTGCCCCATGTCAGATATGCAGTTTGTCCACGTCTGTTTTTCTCGATGTATCCTGCAGCTTACATTTCCCGGAAGTTGTTCTACATTTGTAGTCTATGACTGAATTCTACGTGCGATTTGTGTTAGCTTGACAATTGTGGCTCATGGGGAAGACCCTTCTAATAATGCCTTCCCACTTCAGCAATGCTGTGTGATCTTGGACAAAACACGTTACCTGTTCTACAGATCCCATACCTGGTTAAATCGGTGGTGTTTGAAAAAGAGCTCAAAATCAGTGTGCATGCTATAGAATGACTGGCCAGGACATGCAACAACTGCAGAAATGCTCAGCTTTTTAATCTGCATCTCTGCATGTCTGGGCCTGTCAGCCCCAGAGACAGACGGCTCTTAAGTTCCATCATGCAGTTGCTGGTGGCTAGGGGGCCCCACATTAGATGGGGATGCATCGAGGGGCGCCATATACATGCTGTGCAAGTCATGCCCATGTGTGAGAGGCCCATGTTCAGTGTGAGGTGAGCAATATGCACGCATCAGCTGCAGACCGGGTGGTGTCTTCAGATGCACAGCGCATTTGCACATTAATAGCCAGCATTCGTGTTTAAAAAGTCTTGCTTGCTGTATTTGCACAGTTGTGTTTGAAAAAGTACAGGTTGTTGCATTAGCACATGAATATTCACCATTCGTGTTTGGTTGTTGCTGATGAACAAACAGCAGTATATTCAAATTTCACAAACCAAGAGAAGCAACTCTGCTTTTGAGTTATGGTAGCCTTGATTTCATGTCGCCCAAACTGTACGTATTACATGCGATTAGTGCATGGTCACCACTGAAGGCCACAGCATCACTCAGCACCACTGAAGGCCACAGCATCACTCTGTGCAACCATTCAACAACAACTGGTTCTAATATGTTCTCTCAATGTTTCAAGCTTTATTACAAATGTCACAAAAAGATGTTAATATTTCACTTCTGTTCTTGGATTTTCATCACAATAAAATACACTGAACATAATCTTCCCAAAAGTTATTTACAAAAGTTTAAGCTATTGCCATTATAAATTACAATAACTTTTATCTAAGTATTAATTATTAAAAAAATAAAAGCCATTGTTATTTGTAATATTAATACATCTAAGTCATGTAAATACAACACATATTGCATTACAAATGCTATAGGTGTCACGTTTGCGAAAGTTAAAACTATTGGCATTGTAAATGACAAACCTATTAATTTCGCTATTTTCAAAACCAACACAATAATTAAAAATTTGTCATTTACAATACCAATAACTCAAACTTTCCTAATGCGAGACCTATTGTTTTACTTTGGCACTGCATGCCTGTCATGCCAGTAAAGAGCTCTGCAACATTATGCATTCTGGGAGCTGTAGTCTTTGTGCACTTATCAAGAAAATAATTTATAAATGCTCAGCATTGGAAACCCTATATTTCCAATAGCATGGTGTCATCTGGTAATTCTATCTGTCTCCATACACCCATGAGTACCCTACAGCCAGGCTCCCTGTGCACTCCCAGCCTGCTGCCTCTGTAGCTTGGGAGTACTGCGTCAGTGCTTCCCCAGTTCTCAATTCCTCTTTGCCTTTCATGCCCTACTTCCGCCCCTGATGCCCGCTCTGCTGATCCCAATCTATGCAACTCTCCCTGCGCCTGTTCTACTTTCTCGCTCTGCTGTTGGGACAGGAAGGTGGCAGCAGGGTTTGGTGGGGTCCGGTGCCACCTGTATTCAATCATGTGGTTGTGAAAAATTGCAGACCTGCAGTCAGAAGTCGCTCTCTGGGGTGCACACTTGAGGAGAACACTGTGAGGGGGGCTGGGAAGTAAGATGAATACGAGTGCTTGGAAGCTAGGAGTCTGGTGAGTGACCGAGGTGAGATAGTGCGCACCATAAATACTTATTTTCAGTGACTTTGGTTCTCTCCAGTCACACGCGGACATCAGGAGTGTTCACTTTAAACATCTGATCTTTCATAGCGTAAAAGACTGCTTTTCCAATTAACTGCATTTATTTTTGGTTTAAGGGGTGTGTATTTTATGTGCAGTTACTTGAAGATGACAGGCCAATAATGTTTAGCCACCCCCACCCCACGTGCCTGCTTTGGGCTAACCAAAGAGCCCGTCTGGTTTGCCAGACTGTTCTCTTGTAAATGCAATTAAAAATCAAGTTACACTCGCGGAAGTCTCCCTCTCCAACACAGTGACGCAGTAGCAGGCCAGCGTGGAAAGCGGGAAACTGGAACCAGTACAGTTCAGTCATCAAAACTTGTGATGGCAATCTTTGCAAATTCCATAGGACCCGGACCCCCCAGCAATGTCCCCGCCTCCCCCTGACTAACATGCAACCCACATAGGAATCACCAAAGAGATTTTGCGTGAGTATAAAAACGGCCATGTTTAATCACAAACAATCCATAAACATGATGGGCAAATAACATGCATAAGTGATAATTACAATTCACACTTTTAATAATAAATTTTTTGATTGATCTGTTCCTCATGCCCCCCAGCACCAAGGGGGGCCCTCTGGCTCGCATCTCGCAACTGAGCATCCTACGCCAGGTGCCGTGCACCTGCCCCTTAGAGTGGTGGGCCCCAACCTCTGATCCTTGTCCGCCATTACCAGGGCCCACTCCTCGACCACCAGGCTGCCCAGGGACCCAGGAGGCTCGAAATCTGTCGCCCTAGCCTCCCCAGCCAGTGGTCACTTCTTCCCAGTGGAGAGCTTACCGTCTCCCCCCTCAGTGCTGGCATATGGAGTGCGCAAGGCGGACTCCTGTCCATTGTGTTTGTCACTGTTCACTGATCGCAGGTCTCATTACCGCCTCAAGGGTGGCCAAGGCCCACAGGTCTGCCACCCTCCCCACCTGCGTTCAGAATAAAAGACCAAAGTTCTTTGATAAAAGTGTCTGTGCCCAAGTCCGACAGGTGCACCCCATCCTGGTGGTATATAGCATCCCCTAAGATCATCCGGTGCTGGATATGACACAGGCGGCCCTTCACTGAGCACAACCTTGCCAATTCGCCATTGAGACGCCTTACTGAAACATTTAAAGATCTGGCCCGAACTCCAGGGCCCCATGACCTGCGCGGTAGCATACCCGACCATGCAATCCTTGCAAAAGGAAAAACACGCCCTAGCCAGGCAAATTCTGTCAGCAATGCCTCTTTCACGGCCAAGCGTCACCGGTCCACCATGTCGTTGCCTCCCAAATGCAGGATAATCCAATCAGGAGACTTGTACCCTTCCTGTTCTTTTATCTCCTCCACGAGCCGCCTCAAGTGCCGAATTCTCATCCCCCCAACACCTCGCCACAAGAAGTTCGTCTCGCCCAAGCCCACCGGCTTCACCACTCGCCGTGGCTGCAAACGCCCAGTCACGCAACGCATGAACGAGTGCCCCAGGACCCACACTACCTTTGCAGGCATACTAATTGAGAAGAGAGAAACAAAACAGTCAAGCACCGTCCACCACGAGCCACCATCAATCTGTCATAGCAATTCCGGTCTCACATAACGCTTGTAACAATTGGAAGACCAGCGTCCCACTCCCTTCACTGTGTTAACCTGGAGGCCTGCCCCAGCCGCCAGGGTGGCCGCACCTATTCTAAAGGAATGGGAGGTGCAGCCTACCGCCCCAAACCCTAGCTTTGCAAGTGCTAACCCAAAAACTGCTTTGAATTGAAATTGGGATAGGCAGTCTCCATTCTCGTGAATGAACAGTGCCTGCCCCCCGTGTTTGGGCGTAGGGCCAGGTACGCCCGCAGCCGGGATACCGGGCAGGCCGCCACGCCGGGCGCTGAATGCAGCCGGATGGTGGCACCCACCCCCCCGTGGTCTGTCTTGGATCTTCTTAGGACTACTTCTAGTGCTCCCGGGGAGAGGGTGGCGTCCCTGAATTGCAGTCGCCCCTCGTGGTCAGATCTAGAGACCCCCCACCACTTCACCCAGACGGAAGGCCCCATAGAAAGTCAGGGTAAAGGCAGCCCCCAGTAGGGCACTCTCAAAAAGCGATGTACAGACTGTGGGTAAGGACTCTACAATATTGATGAGGGTATGGATGTCCAGTGGCCTGCGTTGATCCCGTGTAGGTCCCCCCAGTCTAGCCCACCCCGCCAGCGCTTTCTTGACTAAAAATGTAGAACCCGGGTCCCTCACACCCGCCAGCTTTGCGAAGAAGCCTATTGCAGACAGGTGAGTCCTGGCATAAGAAACAGCCCTGCCCTGGTCCCTTAATGCCTGTAAAAACCCATACATTGCATTTTCAGAAAATAAATCAGTTATGCCGGCTTCCTCCACGAAGGACCTGTACAAATTAAATTGCTGTTGATATGCACGCTTGGTGCGATCACTTAGAGAGGCACCTACCAGCCCCGCTAATGCGGGGCTCCAATTATCCACAGTGATGTAGGGAACACTGTCATTCGCTCCTCTGCCAGTGGATGGAACCTCCGGAAGTCCTGTAACTTGGAACGAGACAAAGCATCAGCAGCGTGGTTATCAACACCTGGTATATGCGCCGCTTTGATAGTCAAATTGAGTCTCAGGCATGCCAGCACCAACATTTTCAACAACCTCAACACATGCCTGCAAGTAGCCCCCTGTCTGTTAATGGCCTCCACCACCGCCATGTTGTCTGACCAAAATATCACTGCCCTGTCCTTGAAGCAGTCGGCCCAGACAGTGACTGCCACCAGTATGGGAAAGAGTTCCAGGAAAGCTATGTTCTTGGTCAAACCTGAATCATGCCATTCTGCAGGCCACTCCGCCCCACACTAGGACGGGCCCAGGATAGCGCCAAAACCAATGTGCCTGCTGCGTCGGTGTAGTGGCCGGATTTTCTGCTTAGATGAGATCAGCCCCCAAGGGCCCCTATGACCCAGCCAAAACGTACTCACCTTCCCTCCTCAGATCGTATTCACAATGGATAGATATACAGATATATATATATAGGTCGCACCTAAGGATGGGGAATGACAATATACATGTACGGATTTTCTACAATATCTTATTCACATCAGTTGGTCTCGCGGCCACCCTGACCCAGACCGTTCTACCCTAGGGCAGATATGACACACAATCCGGTGTGTCTACACATAGGCCTGCAGAACCCGATGCTCCCTTTTCCAAACGGCTCGCAATCCGGCAAACCTACACGCTAGTCCTCCCTCCTAGCGCTCTCACTTATTCAAGCCACAATCCTGTGGGTATCCGCGCTGGTAATCCTCCCCAGCGTTCTCACTATCAACGACGACCACATTCCTATGAACAGTCATCAGGATAATATTTCAGTTACCTACTCGGGATAAAACTATAATAATGACATTGGATACGGTTCCCAAATTATATAGTGTACCTCCTGCTCTTGACATCAAAGGTCCACTCACTCCCTCTTTGTTCGATCACCATTTACCTGATCGGGATTTCACATCCGTTCACATAAACAATTTTCAACTAGGAGATGCATTTACCAGGATTGAACAGGAACACAAGGCACACGATAATTCCATAAGAATTAGGATATTTATTAACAGTAGACACAAATCACATTACTATGCAACATAACTTCTGCAAAGAAAAGGTAAAGATTAGAGTGCACGCTCTATGAGAAATGGACGGACATCACCTGGTTAATATGAAGTCTGGGCTCGGCAGTCATCTAGGTTCCCTTCTCGTCTCTGTGTCCTGGCTCGCCTTGCAGTCACACCCCAGCCGTCACAAGTACACGTCTGCACCGCTAGGCTCAACCTCGTCTGCTTCCCTCCAGGGCACCGGAACCTTGCTGGTTATTAGCTACCGTCTCTCTCTCTCTCTGTATCAGTGCGCTCCGCGCTAATTCTCGTTCGGTCCTTCTCAGAGAGTTTCGGTCTTAAATCTTTCTCGGACTTCAAAGATGGCGACTGTCCGCCATGAGATAATTAATGGCAGAGATGCTAACGGCTAGATGCCGCCTACGGACTAACTGACTAACTGACTAACACCTTCGCTAATATCAAAGCCCGTTCCTTCATGGAAATCTACGGCCAGTAACCTGCCGCCCACCAAATTCTTGTACCTCCCCGTACCAAGGACACGTTCCCAGCCGGCCGGCCTGAAGTTGTGTCTTCGGAGTGGAGAAAAATACATTCCTTCGATAAGGGCCAGCCCGAGCCGGTTCTCTCCAAGCGAACAACAGCTTGAAACTAAAACACTACACTTGACCTAGAAAGCCTTCTCGAGCTACCAGGCAGAAAGCAAAATGGAGTCTGTCTCGGTTAAGGCCTACGGAGCCCACAATATGCATAACTCCATGGAAAACATCCTAACACGTTAGCAAATGGGCAAATCATGTCTAATACTCATATATCTATCCCCTAACTTAAATTCATAAGCCCTACATTAAGGAAAGTGATACGAAAATGCCCTAATATATGTAAAACAGGGGCCCTGTCTATAGTCCTAATCCCTATGCTATGGGGGTGATAGGCTGGAGTCACTCTCCATCATTCTCCCTCTCAAAAGAGCCAGAAAAGGGCAGCCATTACATTACACCCCTTGACTCCAGTCTATTAACCAGAAACTAAATGGAACTAACATCAGTAGAAGAATAATAAGAAACAAAATTAACTGATCTATGTCTCTTACCAAATCTAAAAAATTGGAGCAGGGAAGGGATGCACTGAATAAAACAGCAAATAGCTATCAAGACACAAATAGCAACAATAACTCCCCCTAAAATCTGTCGTAAGGAATGCAAGTCAGGCAACCAATTAAAGAGCCAGTCAAAGAAACCCTGATCTATATGTTGTCTAATTTCTGCAGTCAAGTCGTGGAGTTTGTCAATATGGGATTGGATAGTTTTAGAATGGTCAGACAAATTAAAACAGCACAGACCTTCAAAATCAGAACATTCGTGTCCATGTTTCAACAAAAGATAATCAATAGCAGCTCTATTCTGCAAAATAGCTCTACGTTCACCTTGGGCATCTAATAAAAGATCAGACAAGACAGTAGATGTCTGATTGATAGACTTAACCATCCAGCAGGCCATTTTGCCGATTGTCTTGGCATTATAAACGGCCAATGCAGGCACTCCAATAATAGAAAACGCTAAACCAAGGTATTCTGATCTAGAATAGAGGTGAACAGAGGAATCGCAATCTTCATGCAATGACATTGAATCACGTACAATACGGGAATGTGAAGTAGGATGTGAGGAAAACATTAGCAAACTCAATCTAGTGATGGCACATGGGCCACCAGAAATATTCGCAGGAATATAGGGCCAAGATGAATTCCCGCAGGAAAAGAGCCATCCAGCCGGCAGTAACATTGAACGATAATGGCTAGGGGCGACTAATAAACGTTTACAAGTCATATTGTTCTTTACAGAAAGACATGAATTCGGAAGTCTCTTTAAACACAGCAATCGTTGATGGGCTGAAAAAGAAGTAGCGGCTTGTAACTTCAATTTTAAACATTCGGTAATAGCCTTAGGGTCACATGTCATAATAAAGCATAGATCTCCAGGGGTAATATTAAAGGTAGTGATTCGGGAATGAATAGTAATATCAAGGTCTGGAAGAGCAGTACATGAGGGGCAAAATTCATGGGCCGCGAAGTCGCCCAGAATAACATTAGGTCGGGCATTTGAGATATTAAAAATGTGTCGCAAAGTCTCGGTAGATGCAGGGACAGCAATCAAATAGGTCGCTAAAATGTCAGTGACAGATTTCATTGGGGTAAGACAGAAATGCGGAGAGTTCGTCACCCGCTTTGCGAGTGTAATCCAGAAGTTGGACGATGCAGCCCACGCAGACCGCGGGGCTCGGATTCTCCCATCAACCGGCGTCGGTGGATCCTCTCCTCTCCCGGCGTAGCAGGCCAAAAGGAGTCCAGCGCCGACACATCCTGCAGCAGCAGTCCAGAGAATGATCTGAAAGAATACAAACACAGGCCTTAATCATTCTCGTAAGTAACATTTATCAGCTGGGACAGCTTCCCAGCCATCTTTCCCTGGCTTCATCACCAAAACGGTATTGTCATGACCGGTCTCAATAACATCAGCCTGTTCAGGAGGATTTTTAGGCGATTGCACCCATATCTTAGCTCCAGGAAGATCAGATGATCCGAAGCCTTTTTGTCCTCGCACAGTTAGCAACGTTGGGGCAGAGCCTTTTTTGATCTCACCACTGAAGACAGGCATAATCAGTAACTGAGCAACGCGGTCAGACTTTTTAATGAACAAATCCGTCTCACTGCTATTAAGCAGGAGAACCTTAATCTCTCCCTGATAATCACTGTCAATTACTCCTCCGAGCACTTGTACACCTTTCAGGGCCAGGCCAGATCTAGGGGCAATTAATCCAAAACTACCGGCAGGTATACAGACACCAACGCCAGTTTCAACAATGACACGATCCTTTCCTGGAAATTTAGCATCATTTAACGCATGCAGGTCGAGGCCTGCGGAACCTGGGGTCGCTCTACATGGAGCCAAAGCACCGGGGGTAATTTCCCAATACATGACAGTGTTCGATAAAGAATTAGGCTTCACATCAACATTTGGAGGAAACAAACGCATTAAAGGAGATTCAGCATGTAAGAAAGGGCGATTATTCAGAATTAATAAAGCTTGAAGCAGGACATCTCTCCACTGGCTGTAACGGTCATCAGTCAACTTGCGCAACTGTTCTTTCAACAAACCATTCATCCTCTCAATCAGACCTGAAGCTTGTGGGTAATATGGAATATGAAACACCCAATCAATATTATTTTCCGCACAGAATTCCTGCACCAATCTTCCACGAAAGTGGGATGCATTATCTGATTGAATTTGGAATGGGACACCATAGTACAGAATAATTAGCTCCAGGGTCTTAATGGTATTCACTTGGGTAGCGTTCTTACAAGGAAAAGCGACCAAAAGGCCACTATAAGTGTCAACCACTGTACAAATATATTGACAATTTCTGCTCATAGGGAGCGGACCAATATAGTCAATCTGCCAAATTTGAGCGGGCAATTTACCTCGATGTAAGTGGCCTCGAACAATCTGAGGCACCTCCTTTTTCCTAGAATGTTGACAAATGGGACAATGTAGAATGACATCTTTTATTAAAGAAAAAGGAATATGAATTCCTCTATCGGCAGCCCTCCTGCTAGTGGCTTTCTCTCCAAAATGTCCTGCTTTCTGATGGGCCCACTTCGCCAATCCCGCCAAATCAGAATCCTGCATGTCCACCACTGCCTCAGCAATTTTAGACTTTTCATCTGCAATGTTATGGAAAAATTTGTCAAGGGAGTCAATTGGAGTGTGAGCATCCACGTGAAAGATTGTTACAGTACTCTGCGGGAGCAGCTCCCAAATTTCTTGCCACAATTCCTTTCCCCACAGTTCTTTTGAATGCAATTCCCAATTATGAGAATGCCATGCTGGTAACCATACCGCCAGTCCATTCGCAGTGGACCAGGAATCAGTGAAAATATGACATGTGCCAGGTAGTTCCTGTTTCAAAACTTGGTAAACTGCATAGAGTTCAGCATATTGACTACTCTTACCATCTCCAGTTGTGCTCAACAATTTCTGCGTGATCGGGTTGAAGGAAACATCTTTCCAATGTCTTTTGTCACCAATGAACTTCGCTGAACCATCCGTAAACCACACATGTTTTCTATCCTCCACGGACAGATCATCAAATGATTTACCCCACTTCACGGGAGACTCCTGCACCACGGGAACCGAACACTCACCTTAAGTCTCATTGGAGGGCGCCTGCGCCACTCGCTCATGTAAAACCGCCACACCTTTCGGACCCACACGTGCCCTGTCCTGAATGTACCATTTCCATTTAATCACACTAGCCTCCTGAGCATGTCCAATTCAATGGGACTTCGGTGAACTCAAAACCCACTGCATAATGGGAATTTCAGGCCTCAAAATCACAGCATGGCCTAGGGTCAATTGCTCGGTATCCACCAGAGCCCAATAACAAGCAAGCAACTGTTTTTCAAAAGGTGAGTAACGCTCACCAGCCTCGGGTAACTTTTTGGTCCAAAAACCTAATGGCACTTTTTGTCTGCCCTGCTTTTGCCACAAACTCCAATTGGCATACAGGCCTTCCACGGACACATTCAAATCCACATCACCTTCACTCACGGGCCACAAATCCAAGGCATACTGGATAGCTTCTTTAGCCAAATTAAAAGCAGTCTGTTGAGGCTCACCCCATTCAAACACATTCTTTTTACGGGTGACTCGATACAGTGGAGCCAAGATCTGACTCAAATGGGGAATATGCTGACGCCAAAATCCAAACAAACCAATAAAGCATTGAGCCTCTTTCCTGTTTCTGGGAACTGCAAAATCAAGTATTTTTCGCTTTACTTGTGGGATCACTTCTCTGTGACCCTCATGCCAATTAATACCTAAAAATTTCGCATTTTGGGATGGAGTTTGTAATTTGTCGGGATTAATTTCCCAGCCTTTCGCTCGCAAACAGTCAATGATCTGATCTAAATGGGACTGTACCTGGTCTTGCGTTTCACCTTGAATCAAAATGTCGTCAATATAATGACAAACCTGAACTCGTGGATTCGTGGGCACTTCAGACAAATGCTCCGCCACCAGCCGGTGACAGATCGTAGGACTATGTACATAGCCTTGAGGAAGACTCCGGAACGTCATTTGACGTCCATTCCATGTAAAACTGAATTGTTCCTGACATTCGGGGGCAATCGGTATTGAAAAGAAGGCATTAGCAATGTCAATAGAAGCGTACCATGTACCTGGATGCTTTTGAATTCTTTGCATCAGCGTGACAATGTCAGGCACTGCAACAGTCAATTTAGGTGTGTTTTTATTCAATTCTCGATAATCAACAGTCATGCGCCAAGAATTGTCACTTTTGTGCACGGGCCAAACGGGATTATTCCAAGCAGACGTGACCGGAGTTATGACTCCCGCGTCAACCAAATCCTGAATCGTAGCAGTAATCTCTTCATGACCACCTGGGATACGATATTGCTTCTGAGAAATCACCTTCGTGGCCAAAGGGATTTTAATAGGTGGCATTCGTAAACGGCCAACCCGTACGGGTCTGGTCGAAATGTACTGTCTAGTTCCAAATTGATAACAACCATCATCCAAATGCAAAGTCATTCCTTTCAAAATGTCAATTCCAATTATAAATTCCAAAAGTGGTACAACCAACACAGAGTATTCTCTACGAGGAATCCTACCAATTTTAATTTCGAGTGCAGTTTGAACTGCTGGTGTCTCTTTACCACCCAAACCAGTAATCGTAAAAGACTGTCCATGAAATTTTTTCGACTTACCATGAATTGAAGTGGCCTCCGCCCCAGTATCCACTAATGCTCGGGCCCTTTGAATATTACGATGTTTCCAAAAAATCTCAATATCTACATAGGGTCTGTAATCTATGTGAGCCCACTTGCGTACCGGAGCTTGACCTATTTCCTAGTCATTTTTCCTGCGTTCCGTCAACCAAGACAAATCAGGGTAAATGCTCTCAGTTCTCTTTGGTATTAGAATGTCTTGTTCATATCCGTCTCCAGTACGAAACGGATTAGTGTCATGTTCAAAAAGTTGTGAATTACGGTCAGAAAGTCTGTTACGATCCTCTCTCTTTCTCATGTCAGGGGAATAACTCCTTTCATCTTTTCGTCTGTTGGAAACACGATCATCTCTTCCCCTCTCACGATCATCCTCTCTCCCCTTCCCGTCATTACGATGAGGGGATCCATCACGTTCATAACGCCGATCATCACGGCGATCAGAATTCACACGTCGCCTCTCATCACCACTGTCATCCGAACCACGGTCATACTCATTCTTTCGCACACGACGGGCACCCTCTTTTCGATCCAAACCACGCTTACGAAACATGTCCCATAAGCGATTATTAGGCTCACCGTCAATGTCTTCCCTTTTGACACCATCAGCAATGAGAGCAAGAAACATGTCACGTCTAGAGAACTTATAGTCCCCACCAGTACGACCCTCAGGTCGAGATTGTCTTTCAGGTTTAAACCATTCACCCAGCTCACCAAGCTGACGAACAGACTCAAGCACAGCAGACAAAGGATTGCCAGTTTGGTTAATCAATAATGTCATCATGACCTGCTTGTAAGCAACAGGAGAAGAACGGATAATGCGATTGCGCACAGAAGATGTTAAAAGACCATCCAATAACCTATCAGCAGTACTAAGAAAGATAGCCGTTTTCATGACTTCCTCCTTTAAACGTTGCGACGCATCGCGCAAAGTGTACCACGGTTTCTCATCAGTGGGCCAATCAGATTCAGTTGGATATTTATGATTACAGCCATCAGATGCAAGCTGGAGCAAAGTAATTTGACCAGCACCATTATAGTTTCGAAAATGATCCTGAATCGTAGAATCAGAACTCAAAGAACAAAATCGTAAGCAATCAACAGCATCGAGCATAATACCGGCAGCGCCAAGTTCATAAAGACGCACCATCCAGGTAAGCAAGGCCTCACCAGGCCGTTGTCGAAATCGTTGTAAAATGTCACTAACCTCCTGCTGAGTAAAATCTTCAATACAATCAAGAGCTATACCAGCCGGGTTACCAGGGGCTTGTTGTAATTTTCGTCGAAAAACAGGGTGAGCAGAAACTTCAGGAAGAGCTTCCGAGGAAGCCCGCATCTTAGATTTAGTAGCACAATCAGGGCAAGCTACGTCATCCGCACGGGAAGAACGAGCACGGTCACTGTCAGGACCTAAATCAGTACATGAAGCAGATTTACAATCACGTCCGGAGCGAGAAGACTCGCGCTTGTCACCCTCCTCTGCCGAGGAGTCAGAAGTATGAGAATCCCAGATATTACCGTCCCACTCATCGGGGTTCCAATCCATTCCAGCTTTTGCTACAACCATACGCACTTTGCGTGAAGATACACGTCCACGACGATGTTTATACTTATATCGTGCAATACGGACCGCAGCTCTTTCGGCAATGGTCTGATATGTTTCAAGTTTGTCGGCAAGCAATTTATTTTGACAACGCAACAAAGTATGTGCATTTTGCAACTCAACACACTGTCCTTCCATATCTTTAAACTGCTTTTGTACCTGAACAAACCTCTCATGCAATATTCTGTAGGCATTAAGAACAATCCAACCTCTGCGTCCTAAAATAGGAAGCTCATCACCTTTCACTACTGGCGCTTTCTGCAAGCACGATACCACATCGGCAGGCTCCGCCTGCTCCAAGCATGAAGACCAATTTTCACTCAAACCAGTAGAGTCAGCCCACTCACGGGCCAAGGCCTCGTAAGGCGTAGACTCCCAGCCGGGAATCTGAATCGGCAATTTGAAAACCGACGATGATTTTTTCGCAAACATATTGACACAAAAAAAATTATATACACAAATTATAAACAAAATTCAATACGTATAAGCCGAGCGCAAACCAACAAGATTAAATCAACACAATGCACACAGGCTTCGTAAACAGTTCGTGACGCCAGATGTAATGGCCGGATTTTCTGCTTAGATGAGATCAGCCCCCAGGGGCCCCTATGACCCAGCCAAAACGTACTCACCTTCCCTCCTCAGATCGTATTCACAATGGATAGATATACAGATATATATATATAGGTCGCACCTAAGGATGGGGAATGACAATATACATGTACGGATTTTCTACAATATCTTATTCACATCAGTTGGTCTCGCGGCCACCCTGACCCAGACCGTTCAACCCTAGGGCAGATATGACACACAATCCGGTGTGTCTACACATGGGCCTGCAGAACCCGATGCTCCCTTTTCCAAACGGCTCGCAATCCGGCAAACCTACACGCTAGTCCTCCCTCCTAGCGCTCTCACTTATTCAAGCCACAATCCTGTGGGTATCCGTGCTGGTAATCCTCCCCAGCGTTCTCACTAACGCCGTATATCAACGACGACCACATTCCTATGAACAGTCATCAAGATAATATTTCAGTTACCTACTCGGGATAAAACTATAATAATGACATTGGATACGGTTCCCAAATTATATAGTGTACCTCCTGCTCTTGACATCAAAGGTCCACTCACTCCCTCTTTGTTCGATCACCATTTACCTGATCGGGATTTCACATCCGTTCACATAAACAATTTTCAACTAGGAGATGCATTTACCAGGATTGAACAGGAACACAAGGCACACGATAATTCCATAAGAATTAGGATATTTATTAACAGTAGACACAAATCACATTACTATGCAACATAACTTCTGCAAAGAAAAGGTAAAGATTAGAGTGCACGCTCTATGAGAAATGGACGGACATCACCTGGTTAATATGAAGTCTGGGCTCGGCAGTCATCTAGGTTCCCTTCTCGTCTCTGTGTCCTGGCTCGCCTTGCAGTCACACCCCAGCCGTCACAAGTACACGTCTGCACCGCTAGGCTCAACCTCGTCTGCTTCCCTCCAGGGCACCGGAACCTTGCTGGTTATTAGCTACCGTCTCTCTCTCTCTCTGTATCAGTGCGCTCCGCGCTAATTCTCGTTCGGTCCTTCTCAGAGAGTTTCGGTCTTAAATCTTTCTCGGACTTCAAAGATGGCGACTGTCCGCCATGAGATAATTAATGGCAGAGATGCTAACGGCTAGATGCCGCCTACGGACTAACTGACTAACTGACTAACACCTTCGCTAATATCAAAACCCGTTCCTTCATGGAAATTTACGGCCAGTAACCTGCCGCCCATCAAATTCTTGTACCTCCCCGTACCAAGGACACGTTCCCAGCCGGCCGGCCTGAAGTTGTGTCTTCGGAGTGGAGAAAAATACATTCCTTCGATAAGGGCCAGCCCGAGCCGGTTCTCTCCAAGCGAACAACAGCTTGAAACTAAAACACTACACTTGACCTAGAAAGCCTTCTCGAGCTACCAGGCAGAAAGCAAAATGGAGTCTGTCTTGTTTAAGGCCTACGGAGCCCACAATATGCATAACTCCATGGAAAACATCCTAACACGTTAGCAAATGGGCAAATCATGTCTAATACTCATATATCTATCCCCTAACTTAAATTCATAAGCCCTACATTAAGGAAAGTGATACGAAAATGCCCTAATATATGTAAGACAGGGGCCCTGTCTATAGTCCTAATCCCTATGCTATGGGGGTGATAGGCTGAAGTCACTCTCCATCATTCTCCCTCTCAAAAGAGCCAGAAAAGGGCAGCCATTACAGTCGGTAAATAAGCCTAACTTGGTACTAGACACAGGGGGTGCAGGCCACACCACCCTCCCATTGAAATCCTTAAGAAAGCTGAGCCACACCCTGAGGTCCTTTTTTACCTCCACCCTCATGCGGACCCGGTGATGCTTCTGGGTAAGTCCTACCATTGCCCTGGCTATGGACCTAGAGAAAGGGCGCCCCATGGGAATGATTCTAAGGGCAAAATTCAGTTGACCCACCAACACCTGCAACTGGTGCAAAGTCACCTTAAGACCTGCCAAGGTATCCTCAATCGCCTGGGAGAAAGCCATCACTTTGTCTAAGGGCAGCCTGCACTCCCCCGCCACCGTATCAATCTCAATCCAGAGGAAAGACATACATGTGTCTGGGCCAACCGTCTTGTTGGGAGCCAGGGGGACACCAAATTCTTGAAACATTGTCACCAGATCACCGAGCGCCCGGGCACACGCCCCAGATGCCGCCGGTCCCATCACCATGAAGTCGTCTAAGTAATGAACCACATCTAAACACCCTGTTCTGTGAGAAAAAACCCACTGCAGCATAGCACTAAATGTCTCGAAGTACTTGCAAGATACTGCGCACCCCATTGGCATACATTTGTCATAGTAAAATTGGTGGTGCACCTGGAAGCCTAGTAAGTGATAATCATCAGGGTGTACAGGCAAGAGGCGAAAGGCTGACTCGATATCCGTTTTTGCTAACATAGCACCCCTTCCTAAATCCCTCACTTTGTGAACTGCTGCGTCAAAAGAAGAGTAAGTTACAGAACATAGGGAAGGATCGATGGCATAATTCACTGAGGACCCCTTGGGAGCAGAGAGGTTATCAATCATCCTGAACTGCCCAGGCTCCTTCTTGGGTACCACCCCCAGAGGTGAACATACATAATCCTCCCATGGGGGGACTGTGAAGGGGCCTGCCACCCGGCCCAGCAAACATTCCTTCTCAACATTCTTAACCACCACCTCGGGGTACATCCTAGCTGACAAGAGATTGCTGCACTGGCTGATGGGGGGGGACATCTAAAGCTGGAATCCGAAAACCTAGAGAAAAACCTTCAAACAAAACCTTGGCTTCTGCCCTGTCAGTATACATGTTGAGCCAATAAGTCAATTTCCCTATGTCCACGGGCGTAGGCAGTTTAGGACTGCGGGGGCTTGGTGTCCCTGTGCCCAGCCCCCCTCGCTCTTTTGCCTTCTTATTACACTTAAACTCTGGGTGCGAGGCGTGGCCACAGTAGGAACACGCATGCTTGAACTTGCACTGCCCAGCAGGCCAGGTGCACACTTTTTTGTTAAATGCCCAGCAGGCCCCTCTCTTTTCGCCCGGGCCTCCCTGGGAAGTCCGAAAGGGCTGTTTGGTGAAATGTTCCCTGCTATTCACACTCTCCAACCAAGCATTCACTTCCACCTGATCCCAACCAATGTTTGGATTTTCTTCCTTTGCCCACCTGAATTCCCTGTCATAATCAAGCCAGACTGCCCCACCTGCATTGCATGTGCCTTCACAATCTTGTTCGTATAAAAGATTAATGGAATTGCCAACTCAGGTCTTTTTTCCAACACTACTGTTGAGAACACGTGAAAGCCAAAGAGCCAATTAGTCAAATTCTCCTCAACTCTTGGCCTCCTGTCCCTGAAGGAGCTCTCCATGCCCTCCCTTTCCTTGTATTCAACGTCCCTGCGCTTGGGTCTGATGAGTGCAAATATATCAACATATGCTCCCTTCCAAATCTTTTCCCGCATGTCCATGGCTACGTGGGTTGCTAGCATACCTGGCTGGGACAACACATTACCCTGTGTCCCCCCGTTACTGCACCCACTTCTACGCCCTTTGACACAGCCTCTCCCATCTTACCTCCTATGGGTACAGTGGCTAATAACGCTCCTGCCACCCCGCTGGGGTTCGCCTTGCGTGTGTCCACCAAGAGCGCCAACTGCTTCTGTACTTCTTGTAGCACGCCCTGCTCTGCTGCCTGCGTGGGGACCCAAGGGGCCGCTGCTGAAGTACCCGGCTTATTACTGTCTGCCTCAGGCGAAGCTAATTGTCCCACCAGGGAGACCACTGATGCAAGCAGGCCACTCGTCGGGTCCTGCGCCCCTCCTGCTGTCACCACCGGTTGCGGTCGGAGAGGGGCCGTGGGTCTGTTAATGAGGTAACCCCACTCCCTGGTGCTAAAGCCTTCAGGGCCTCTCTGATTTCAGACAGTACTGAGCCTACTGGATCTGCTACTGCGGGCGCCCCACTTGGGATCGCTGCCCCTGTTAGGGAGTCTGTGCCCTGCCCCCCTATCCTAGGTACAACTGGAATGGGTGGGGGGGCCACTATTACCTCAACTTCAAGTGGCTGAGGGACGGGACCTACTGATCTCACGTCTGAATCTCCTGTGTCCTTTCTGGTCTTGCTCTTTTTATGCTTTGGCCCCCCTTTGCCCTTCCGCTGTTTGGGTTTTTTAACTAAAGGTGGGAAAGCAGCCCTAGGTGGCACCCCCTCC
The DNA here is from genome assembly GCF_964263255.1 of Lissotriton vulgaris. Lineage (NCBI taxonomy): Eukaryota > Metazoa > Chordata > Amphibia > Caudata > Salamandridae > Lissotriton > Lissotriton vulgaris. The sequence continues at coordinate 819,440 of NW_028251703.1, forward strand.
CTGCGAGGGCACTCAATTATGGTAGGCTGCTCATCCTGGGAGGAATCGCTCTCTGCACTGCTCTCATCCCCGTCTTTGCTAAGCTTTTCTAACAAAAGCTTCATAATTGTGGCTAATTCGGGGTCCTTCTCCTTTCGCTTGTGCCCTCCCTTCTTCGGCGCCATCCTCTCTCCTTGTCTATTGAATGCACGGGCGACCTTGGCGTTATTAACAACAGGCTCCAATAAACTACGCTAACCGGACGGTTTTTATACACTCCTTGGCCGAGTTCGTACACAAAAAGGGGGACGCTAAAGAATGGTGATGGACTCAGTCTGAGCATACCCTGCCAACTTAGGGCGAACAAAGCGATACAAAAGGGGATGATGGACGGAGCGTTTGAGCCAATCAAACACTCACCCCCAGTCAACTGATCTGGGTTTAATCCATCACCATTATTTTGCTCACTCAGCCACCCCAGTTCAGACATGGCCATATGCAAATCAGTCTGACCCTGTGCCTCATGGGAACAGTCCAGCCCGAACTGCCAAGCCATGTCTTCCCTGGACCAGAAACAAGCATCCTGGGACCGGTTTCGGATTCGTAATCCTCATCAGCCAGGCTATCTTGAATCCAGTGGCCAAGTGAGCAAGGGACTCACGTCGGAGCATACCCTGCAAACTTAGGGTGAACAAAACGATACAAAAGGGGATGATGGAAGGAGCGTTTGAGCCAATCAAACACTCACCCCCAGTCAACTGATCTGGGTTTAATCCATCACCATTCTTTGCCCAGACGTGGGTCCCTTGCTATCCTGGCTGATGAGGGGTGTAACCCCGAAACTGGTCTGAGGATGCTAGTTTCCGGTCCAGGGAAGACATGGATTGGCAGTTTAGGCTGGACTGTTCCCATGAGTAGTGGCGTAACGAAACTTGAGCGGGCCCCCCTGCAAAGCACATGGAGGGCCCCCCCCCCCCCGGCGGCGCGGCGCACCATGTACCACTTTGCCCTACCACCCAGAAATCTAGCATATTTTGATTTGAAACCTCCAACATTTACTGGCGCCATTCACATGTACATTTGCCAGAGGGTGGTGCCCCAACCCACCCTACACTGACAGACCTTTCCTACTCAGGTTGTGAAATGTGCAGAAGCGAGAGGATGTTGTCCATTACAACCATTTAAAGACAAAACAGAAAAAACAAAACATATGTAATTATGCTGCTGTTATGCCACCCATTGGCCGAATTACATACCCCCCTCTCTCTTGCTCTTTGTTTAGTAATTATTTCCTTACTCCCCTTTTCTTTATTTCTCTCTTTTTTTTTTACACTTTATTGCTTTGTTACTCAGCAACAAAGTGATCTTAATATCACAACATTGTGTTAGTACCAACATTCCTGTTTGTAGTCAAGGACCCCAAGGTCCCCGTGAGTCTAGGCGCACAGTTCGATGTTGGGTTCACCCCATGTCTCTAAAGTCTCTCCACGTACCCCAGACCTTATCATACTTCTGTGGAGAACCCTGCTTCCCTCTCTTTCTCTCCCTCTCGATATAATCTCTTTCATTTATATTTCTCTTGTCATATTTCACTAGCTATACCTGTACGCAGTTCTCTTACTTTCACTTTCCTCAAACTCTTCATTTATCTGTGCGTCTCTCTGGCCCTCCTGTTTCAAAATGCCTTCTTACACATACTGTTGCACTGTTCTCATGTTCCCGATTCTGTCACCCCGTCTCTCACTCACTGAACATCTCTCTTACTTCCTTCTGTCGGCTACCTCTACCTTTCTCTCAACCACGAGGGCCACTGCAGTGGCAATCCCTGCTAGTGGCAGTAGCACCCCATGTTAAGGCAGCCTAATATTCTTTTTAAACAAAAACTACCTACTCCCACTCCTCTGTCTTACAGTCTCCTCTCTTTCACAACCCTCCTCTCTTGGTCTCTTTACCAAGGGAGGAGCCCTTAGTTCATAATTCTAAGATATATGAGAAGGGCCCAATGGAGAACTAGTATCAAAGTTGATCCCTGCTGGTCTGCAGTCTTCTATTGATGCAACACTCATTCTCTTAAATAATCTCTTATTATCCCCTTTCCTGAGGGATAGTAGTAATCTTTAAGACAGAATGTCTGCAGAACTGGTTCAAACGGACTCAACAAAGAAGTGTGTTTGAAAGTACAGCAAGTAGTCTACTCCATAATTTGGAAAAACCAAGTACCAACCTCGTTTGTTGTTCATCTTTGAAACATCTGCCACTCATCCTCCCCAATGTTAGATGTTCTGCTATTAATGCAGTAAACCCTGCGCAGAATATTAGAAGCTTTTATATGTTTTCTCTTGTAAGACCAATAGAAACAGGGATAATACCGGAGACTGCAAAATATGCAGGTTCGCTGTTTCCACCGTGAATTCAGCACCTTCCAATTTTGTATCCAATTGGTCCATGTTATTTAAAAGTGGAGTCCGCGCTCAAAAACGCATAAATAAATAAATAAATAGAGTGAATGACCAGTCATCGTCGAGCGCTTCACATTCACAATAGGAACAAAACAGTTACATGAGCGTGCGTTACAGTTATGTTTGAAGTGAGCTGCTGGAGAACGCACTCACCTGATGTGAGAGGGTTGGGGGCCTGCTGGGCCTGGCGTGCGTCGCAAGGCGAGCTGGAGGCTGGAGCGGATGGTGGGCAGAGGCAGGCAGCAGGGCAGCTGAGGGAGGGGGGGGGCAGCGCAAGCGTCAAGGCTATAAGCCAGGTTGTAGTAGGGGCCGGGCAATTTCAATTTTCAATGATTGCAATTTGCAAATAAAGGCGCCGCCGGTGATGAGTCCTGACCTCTGAGCTTCAACGGTCAGCGTGGCTTCCTTTGTCTTCTGCTGCACGGCGAGCCCCTAATGCCACACCTCCTTACTAGTGTAACGCGCTTATTGCGTGTGTCTTGTGATGAGCCTCATTGCGCAATGCGCATGTGTTGTCCCTGGCCATTGGTCACCAGCCAGCCCCCCATGCCCACTGCCCCTGCGCGGCGCGCATACGCGTCCCGGAAGCAAGGCCGGGGCCAGGGGTGGAAAGGAAAGTGAAAGTTAGCAGGAGGAGTAAACAACCCTGCTGCTGTCCCGCCGCCATTGATCCACCCACCACCATTAAGACAGAGACCAGACTACTACTAGTAGTAGTAGTAGTCACACACCCTGTCACCCGGCCAGGGCCCGCCTACCCATTTGTATCAATTTCCAGGGGCCCCGGCAGGGACGGACCCCACACGCACCTCGCACCATACCCATTCATCCTCAGGCTGCAGTGTCATGGCTCGCTCAACAACACTTAAAGAGGCAGAGTGCCACCTTGCACTTTCAGGTCCAGAGTGAGGCCCGTTGAATGTACTTTAAGAGGCAGAGATTGTGGAGAGAGTGACAAGCTGTCAGTGAGTCCTGGTCGAGCAGGCTTCTCCCTAGCCCCAGAGTCCTTCGTACCGAGTCTGGGGTCTCCCCAGGACCCTCGTGCACACGTCACTGCGTCCAGGCTGCACAGACCCCACGCTTTAGGAGGGAGGTGGGTGACATCCGCTGATGACCAGGTGCGAGCAGGCCTGAAATGGGACCAACACGAGCAAAATGTAATTATTGTAGATACAGGAGTAAAGGCGCAGATCCGAGCAAATGATGAGATTGTGAGGGGTTGGACATGACGTGCAAACACAAGCCTCCTGAGAGAAGCGCTCTGAAGGCTTCACGTGTGAGGCAGGGGTGTGAGGAAGAAGAGGCAGACGGACACCCTCGCTTAAGAAAGGGGAGGCCCCCCACGGCACGCGGCTCCCACTCCAGACAAGTCCTAGGATGTCCTGGTAACTTACCCCCAGCACCCTTGGGGCATGGGCAGGGTGTCAGCAGCGCTGTCCGGGGTGAAGGCAGCTGCCTGGATGTCAGGCGCAATGCGTTGCACTAGTGCAAGGCGACCTAAGTGTGCCAGGTCGGGGGGGGGGTGGACAGAGCCCCGTGTGTTCGAGGCTGTGGCCCTGTCCTGCGCTCTCCCTGCAGCACAGTTCCTCTGGTGATTTCTGCGCAGGACCTTTCAGTACATTTGCCCTAAGGCTTCCCCTAGAGTTGCCCCTGCAAGTGGCACCGGGCCAACCACCAGTGCTTCTTTAGTAAAAAGTGCCGGGCGGCGGGCCCCGGCCGGGGCCTCGCACCATTCACTGATTCCTTCAAATAATTATCCAGTGTCACACACACACACTCCGGGCCCGGCCGGGGCCCCGCACCAGTCAGTCCAGGCACTGAGGCAGAGAGCAGAGCCCGCCGCTCAGCCTCAGCCGCTGCCAGCCTCACGTCACGGGCCCCGGCCAGCACCATTCATTTCCTGCAGGCTGCAGCCACCAGCCCAGCCCAGTGCAGTGCAGTGCAGTGAGTGCTGCTGCTGCCAGCCTCGGCCCCGGCCAGGACCCGCACCATTCCTCTGCCAGAACTGCCTCAGGCTCACATGAGCCCCGGCGGGGGGGGGGGCGGCACCATTCCTGCTGCTGCCAGGCTCACGGGGCCCCAGCCGGGACCGTTCATAATTTTAAAATAATTCATGATACATTACGTCGTCAGACTCGTCATCAATGTACAGTGAGGGGCCCCGGCGGGGCCTCCTGGAGCGCGAGGCCCCCCCGCAATGCGGGGGATGCGGGGGCTTGTGTTATGCCCCTGCCCATGAGGCACAGGGCCATACTATTCCCCCAGGACGCCCCATCATTTCAGGCATCGGTTCACTACTTGAACCTTTACCCACCTTTGTGGATTTTTTCTTGCGCCCAATGGTAAAAGAAATGCCCACATTTTTGAAAGACACTGCAGACGTACTAAGACTGCTACCTACAATAGAATTTGATGTCTCTACTGACCTTTTGGTAAGTTTGATATAGAGTCCCTCTATACCTGTATTCCACAGGAAGAAACTCTTGAGGCTATAAGACTACTCCTTTCCAGCAGAGAATTGAATAGCTGTACTCCGGTGAACTTTATCATGGAATGTGCCAGACTGGCTATCATGCAAAATTTCTTTAAATTTGAGGATCAGATATACCTACAGACCTCCGGAACATCGATGGGGAGTGTTTTTGCCCCCAGCCTCGCCAACCTCTATGTTCATCTATTTGATCAGAACTGTGTACTCAACCATGGCAACCCTTTTTTTGGAAAGGTGTTGCTATGGAAACGATACACAGATGATATTCTTATGGTTTGGCGAGGCACTCCATCAGAGGTAGGGAAGTTCCACGTGTGGCTCAACCAACAAAATCAGTTTCTCAACTTTACTGTGGAAACAAGTAAGGAACAACTTCCATTTCTTGACATTCTGATCTGTCCTAAAAATGGCAAACTCAAATGTGAGCTATATAAGAAGCCAATGTCAAGGAATTCCCTTTTAGTCTATAATAGCCATCACTCACGATCCCTACGCAACAACCTTCCAGTGGGTCAATTTCTCCGTATCCGGAGAAATTGTTCATCAAAACTGATGTTTGACAAACATGCTAAAGTATTGGCTACTCAACTGAAGAAACGACAATACCCAAGATATTTGGTTAAAAGAGCCTGGAAACGTGCCTCCAACAACAACCGGGAGGCACTGCTAGAACCTCAAGTACATAAAGCACCTCTAGACAGACTTACTTTTGTGAGCACATTCAGTGTGCTCTCCAATCACATCCAAAAGATAGTGCGGCGACATTGGAGGATTCTGAACATCGCACAAACCTCAATCCCCCCCCTCTATTCTCATTCAAGAGGGCACCATCTATCAGAGATAGTCTGGTACACACGAGACCTAAAATGTTGTCACCAGTCGCAAACAACACCTTATGGGACTTACCAGCAGTACAGGGCCATTTTCCCTGTGGCTCTTGTAGTATCTGCCCGCAGACCTACAAAACCAACAGTGTAGATATAGGCACAGACAAACCATGGGTTTTAAAAAGACACACTAATTGTAACACTGAGCAAGTTATCTATATGATAACCTGTCCATGCTCACTACGTTATATTGGTCACACCACTCGTAAAATCAAACTAAGAATAAGTGAACATAAAAGCACTATTCGTTGCCAGAAACAATCAACTCGTTTGACCACACATTTTCTGACTCTAAAACACAAAGCTGACGAATTGAGATGGGTGATACTGGAACATCCATTCATCCCATCACATATCAGTGATGTGTCAAAATTTCACTTTATCAAAGAGCAAAAATGGATTTTTAGAGTCAAGAGCGATGTGCAGGGATTGAATGATGATATTCCATGGTCATCCCTCTAATGCTATCATGTACTTCAAACATAATGGCACTGCAGTTTGAATACCACTTAACACAACATACTAGTGGTTGTCATACCTTTACAGATTGTGCCAATATCCAGCAAAGACTGTGTTCTGATTCGTTATACATACATCCTATGCAACCTCAATGAATGAATTTCAATATGTGAAACCCACAAAGTTTCTTTCTTTCTTTTATTCTGTGTCCTACACAAGGGCCCCTTACAAACTTCACTTGATATAATGTCCTGCCCCACAAACTACACGTTGTGTGCGATACAATCAAGATCTCGTAGACGACTAGACTCAACATTACATCAAGCGCGAACATATCATCAACACGAGCTTGTGCCCGGCCTTCCGTATGCGATTGTGCTGTAGAAGCGGCTAACTATTGCGCATGCGCTGAAGTTAGTTCCCTCCTACGCGAGCCGGTAGACAGCAGAGTGTTCACTGGCGCATGCGCATTTGTATAATACTATTACCTACATCTAATGCGCATCTGTGAACAAACAGCGTCTCTTCTCACGCAGGCGCAATACGACCTAAATTAAGCTTCATTTATTGCCAATTATCCAATCATTACGGGTATAAATAACCCGCGGCCGCTCCATGTCATTACCTCCACTTCCTCTCGGATGCTAGAGAGGGGTACCGACGGAGAGGTAGGTCTCAGGGTTCGTGGTTCCCGGTTTTTACTAGGTTTTACTAGGTTTTCCCCCTCTTTGAGAGTATTCTATGGTGTGATTTGAACACCTTAAAATCAGCCAGTAGCACTTTTTAATTATCAAATAACAACTTAAATAGACAGCTCGTTTTTACAGTCAGTTCCTTCACACCGTCAGCGTTTTGTTCTGGGCACTTGTGGTTCCCCCCTTTTTGTAACAATTAGGTTTTTTAATATTGTGCAAAACTCAACCTTGTGAACCAAGTGGGCATTATGTTTTCATTGTGCCTAATCTTTATTCTCAATTTTGCAAAATAGAGCGGTGCCTCAATTTTCCCGAGCAGGACGCCGGGCAAGGTGAGGTCTACTACCCACATAAAGCTAGGTAAGTATCAATCTTATCTTAATTCAGTTCTTCTTTCCCCATATCTAAGTTAATGGGTTAGTACACATACCTTCAGTTCAGCCTCTCCTGTGAGGTATAATATACAGACAAAATTACTCTATGTGTGTTCTAGGCACTGTTTGATTGGCAAATGTAGAGCTCTTCAAATCATAATATTTGCATGTGGTTCTCTACTATGTTTTCTCGTAGGTAAGGATCACAATATCCAACATCCCTGGACACATTGGGGCTCCAAGGTCCGGGTAGGATGTTTATATTCTTGTTATATATAAAATCACATTCACATCTATTTTCTGTGCAGTAGTTTTTTTCATCCTGATTTGGTCCTGAAGAAAGCCGGATAACACTTCCTTTTGGCTGAAACATGTCGACCGTCTTGCACAGCCTCACTGGGTAGTCATATTGTCAGACTACTAGGCATAGTTTTTATGGTTGATACCAGAACAATACTCATTAAACATAATTTTTGTCCGGTAATCAATTTTAATCTACACTCACTTACACACACTGCACCTCATCAGCAACCAATTGAGAATAAACCTTGGATGGAGACAACAATTGGTATCCACAACTATACCATCATATGATGGTCAGGATGTTGCTTGGATCCATAACCCATCTCATATGAGGACACTCCGCCACTTGGGTGGTCTGATGAGAATTTCTCAACCACCGATTATTCTCTTTGGTTAGCCCCCTTTTTTGATCTCATAGTTTGCCTACAACTCTGTCTTAGGATACACTACAAAACTTCATTTCATGACCCAGGTATTCCGTTCTGTAGTATATAGTTTGGAATAATAGGCCTTTGGAATATCGGGGTCGGTAAATATAGGCCCTTGTTGACCCTCCTCACATTGTATTTTTTGATCACCTTCAAGCTCCTCACCCATGCACACAAGGCACTTCACAACACCAGACCAGCATACCTCAACAGAATACTCACCTTCTACACCCCCAACCACCAGCTCTGCTCCGCCGACCTCACCCTCACCTCCGTCCCCCGCATCCAAAGAACGACTTCCGGTGGCAGATTGTTCTCCCACCGCGCCGTAAAGACTTGGAACACCGTCCCCATCCTCCTACGGCAGACCCAGGACCTGCTTACCTTCAGAAGACTACTTAAGACCTGGCTATTCGAGCAGTAGCAGCATTCCCCCCCCCCTCCCCCCAGCGCCACGGGTGAGTAGTGTGCTTTACAAATATTCTAATTGATTGATTTATTGATTGATTTATATATTTCAAGACCCTCATCCTTTCTGCAAGGTCAGATATTTGTTCTTTTCCATTTCTGGCAGAAGATTTCACATGCATTTTCCACCTGTTTGACTCTGTCAGATACATTTCTGTGGTCAACTCTGAGGAGACTTATGATGATCATCACTGTATCAATTGTTGCTCCAAGCACCACATGGATAGCACTGATGGCCTCGAGAACTTTGTCAAGCTTCTCTGCACAGACCTCCCCAAAGCTTGTCTGTTCAGCCAGTGACTCTAACTAGTGATTAATGGACCAGGGATGCAGAATATGTGTCCCCCTCCATGATCCCTGACATGTATCTCCATACCCATGACTGGTTCCACCTATCCACGCTTATGACCCACATGAATTAGATGCTTAAGTAATGAGATTGCGTGAATGGAGACCAGCGCCACCCAGCATCGGCTGCACCCATGTCTCCTCCACCAGCTCACAACTAGCATTGTGACTTCATTATCTCTCTTCAGGGCCTCCTTTCAGAGAGGATCACTGTCCCCCAGGTTGGCCCGACATTAGCACGCCCGATCCTCTGACCCTGGGTGACTTCTCAATTCAGGTGACAGGCGCCAATTCATTCAAGCTCTTTACTTCTTCTCAGGATTTTCTCTGCCATGCCAACTCAAGCCCAGTCATCACAGTGGCGCAGCCCACCCATTACACTGATTGACACTTAGGGTGTAGTCAGTGTTCAATACCACTAGGCTCGGGTGTCAGCACTAATGTTATGTCTCCAAATTCTACGTTAAGCGTGAGGAGTGCCAAATGTAGTCACCGGTCGATTAGATGAAGGGATTAAGGTGCTCCATTCACTAGCCCCTTGTTTGATGTTTTACCAGTTCAAAGGTTGGGAAGGACATCCATTTCCATCCTGGTGCCAGCTAGTACCAGCACCGGCTCTCATTTTCCCCTGCTGACCTCAGATGTTGATGCTAGAACTGTGACATTGTTTTTACAAGGGGCCCACATCATGGCAAACTCCAAGACTGTGCTGTTCCTCCTCTATAAGCCTGCTTAAACATTTCTACCGAAAGGTCGTTTTGTTTTGTTTTTTGGAGACCTATTGATAGGCTCCTTGTTGGTCAAATTCAATAATTTCACAATAATGTTATGGAGAAATATGTTGACAATTCCCCCTGTCTTGTGAAATAATAACATATGTGTTTTGTATATTATTTATTAGTCGTATGTATTTTCAATCACTTTTGTATGTTTGCGTCAAATTGTCGTGTAATTATGCACTTTTGATTTTTCTTGTTGTACGCTCATGGTGAGTACGTTCAAGACATTGATACTTCTCTTGACTGAAGTGATATCTACTTTTGATAAAATTGATAAATAAAACGGCGCAACTAATCGCCAAGGTAAACATATTAAGCTTTGTTTATCTGTTTGCATCTCAAATCAAAACGGTGTGAAATGAAATGAAGTGTGGGTTCCTCTCTTTTTTACAAAGTATTTGGGCCCTTACCCCACTTCTGTCCGCATGGGCCAAACTCCTTTTTTTTGGAAAAAGTTTAGAGCGGGTTGTTACCCGATTGAGTTAGGACTGAGACAATCTTTGTCTCTTGGGTGTCACTAAATCCTCCACAAGGAAGATTTTCCTTGTCAAAGCATGTCAGAGAACGAAACTTTGTCTTTTACGGAAAGCCACATCAAAAATTTGATTGCTTCTAATCCCTTCTCTGGTCTTTCTCTAAGTACCACTGCCAAACATCAAAATGAGGCTGATAAGTTGACTCGTCTCCAAAAGAAACATATAAGGACAGAATTACACGGACATTTCCTTCTGCAACATTTGCGGGCAGGCACTATACCTTGGGGCCTACAAGTAAAAAATATACCAGTGATATTTGTGGAAGATTTGGAATATAAGAAAGGCTTCAGCTATATAAATACTAAATGTAGAAGACACCTAATGGTCCATACGATTGAGACGGCACAACGTCTATGTAGTGAGGAGGAAAAAGAAATTGCTGAACTATTGAAAGCCATTGCTGACAATAAAACTGAAGTAGAGGCAAAGAATCTACTAGAGAAAATTGAAAAAGAAATACAGACTTTCAAAGATATCACTATCAACACCAAAACTGCCCAGTTTGAGAAAGACTCTAAATCGTTTAAAATAGAGCTAGTTTACCCTTTTTTAAAGGAAGATTATTATACCACTATAGATTCTAAAAGAGCACTAAACTCGTACCAGGGCAGGTCAAGGACGAGATTCACCACCTTCTCATCCACTTCATCATCAGGATCGTCTCCTGATTCCAATCAAGGTCAGCAAAACAAAAAGGGCTCAAACCAACCTTTTTTTAGAAAAGGGCGGGCGACAAAACGTCCGCTTCAAACCCCCTTGGGAAATGCGGACAAGGAACAGATATTACAACAACTAGAGGTATCAACAATAGTGAACCTTTCCTACAAAATCCTCACTAAGGACGAAAGTATGATCCTCAATCTGGGTCTCAAATTCGTCCCAAACCGACGAACTGATTTCACAAAACTTAAACTTGAGGCATTGGACTTTTGTAGGAAGGTCAGACTAAAAACATATTTTGCCGGCGTCAATGCTAGCACTAGCGGTGAAACTACTGGCCTCCGAGTGAAATCTAGTTTTTTGCCTACCACCAATATTCCGAAACAGGTATATGCCTTTGAGCAAGCAGTGTTGTCAGCGCTAACAAAATTAGAAAAAAGTAAACCATTCGTCAACCACAATATAAGCAAGGGACAACTCAAAGCCATTAAAGATTTAAAATCAGACCCTTCTATTATTATCAAACAGGCCGACAAGGGTGGTGCAGTGGTAGTATGGCCCCGCCCTATGTATCTACTGGAAGGAAGGACACATGTAGACAATCTGGATTGGTACCGAGCGGTCAAGAATGACCCGGTGGCAGAAATTCAGAGTAAAATTTCATGTCTCACCAAGGACGCCTTAGATAATGGCTTCTTGGGTCCAAAAGAATTCGAATTTCTAAATAAAAAGTCACCGAGAACACCTGTTCTCTACTTCCTCCCGAAGATCCATAAAAACAATACAACACCGCCGGGAAGACCAATTGTCTCCGGTTGTGATTCAGCCCTTGAACCTGCTTCAAAATACATTGATTTTTTCTTGAAACCATTTTTGAATGGTGTCAAATCATATCTAAGGGACACTATTGACTTTATCAATAAACTTCAAGAAATTACGTTTGATCCTGATACGCAGCTGATGGTAACGCTAGACGTTACCTCACTGTATACTCAAATTCCCCAAGATGAGGCTCTTGAGGTGATGGAAATTTACTTAGATCAACGCGAAAGACCACACAGAGTTCCAACTGCTTTTATTCTGGCCTTGGCCCAGATCACACTAAAAAGCAATTACTTTAAATTCGAGGATGAGTATTTTGTTCAAATCAAGGGGACAGCCATGGGTTGTCCCTTTGCTCCGGAGATGGCGGTACTGTACATGTCACAGTACGAGGAAAAATTCATTCATAACAATAACCCCTATGGTGCAAACATCAAACAATGGTTACGGTATATTGACGACGTCTGGCTCCTGTGGCAGGGGAGCCAGACTGAACTCATGGCCTTCCATGAGTGGTTAAACTCAAGACACCCGGACATTAAATTCTCTATTGATTGCAGTAACCACCGAATGACATTCCTCGATGTGGCTGTAGGTACCGAAGGGGGCAAGTTTACCACTACTTTGTTCAAAAAAACAACAGATAAAAACACAATCTTACATTATAAGAGTGCTCATCCACAAGGTCTGAAACAGAACCTCCCCTACGGTCAACTACTCAGGATCAGACGTAATTGTTCTGACCTGGATGAGTTTAATGTACATGCGGACACCTTCTGTGATGAGTTGAACAAAAGGGGTTACCCTCAAAAACTCCTTAAGCACTCTAAAAAAAGAGCACGCTTCACCCCCCGAGAGGAATTGCTCAAAACAAAAACCAAAAAAGAGTTGGACAAGCTTGTGTGCGTCACCACGTACGGAGCTCATACAAACAAATTTCGACAGATTATTCTGCGTAATTGGCATCTGTTGGAGGGATTAGATTGCCCTTTGAAAAAGCCGCTGTTTGCCATGAAGAAAAACCCAAGTATCGGCCAACAAATCATCAGAGCAGATAGCTCTTTACCAAAACCCAAAAGTGATTTAATTTCCAAATGGAACCTCAAACCCATCACAGGCCACCATAAATGTGGCACTTGTGTAGCCTGCAATAATGTTGTAGAAGGAGATGAATTTTGTCACAATGGCATAAAATGGAGACACAGCCTACACACAAACTGCAAAAGCAAAAATGTGATTTATGGAATTTTGTGCGCTTGTAATAAACTGTATGTAGGAAAAACATGCCAGCAAGTAAATGTCAGGATAAACCAACATCGCTCTCGACTAAAGAAAAAGGTACAAAATGCCCCAATGGTTGAACATTTTATGACTGCAAACCATAAAGAAACTGACTTCACATGGACAGTTTTGTCCGGAATAGACCCGCAGCACAGATCGCCTGATGTTGAGAAGGCGCTGTTGCGCAAAGAGGCCTATTTAATACTTCGGTTCGACACCATTAATACTGGTTTGAACTCAATGAGTGAGCTCTCTAGACTGTGAATAGGCGTCATTGTCGAATGGACTCCAGGACCCATAATGCAATAGTGTGGTAATGTAAAATACCCCACCTCTGATTGGCCAATGGAGGAGGAGTCGCCCTCTTGGAGATACTGAGGGAACAGAATCTCAGTCACTCCGTGTGAAGGAATGAGGAAGTGGTGAACACTGCAAAGCTGAAAGGTATGACAACCATATGGCAAGAAGCGAACTAACCGTCACGCTGTATTTCACAGCGCTTTAGACCCTGACAACTGAGAATTAGTACTTCTTTTGAAACTCTGTTGTCAACATCGACTCTAATAGTCTTGCCGCGCTGCCTGTTTAAAATATTTTAGCGCGCGCACTGTTGAACTCCCAACGTGGTCCCTGAATCACCCCTAATCACCGCCCGTGTTTCTCCAAACAGAAATACGGCACCAGAGGGTGCTCCAGAAAAGCCGCCGGAACAGACCCGGTTCCCCTTTTTGAGAACTAAGGCTACTTTTGAAATTCGGCGAGTAGAACAAAACACAGTAAGTGAACACCTGCTTACATCATATAGCACTTGAGAGCCCACGAGGATTCCTCTGAAACAAGCGAGTAATAAGCCTATTTTACTTGCAGCGAACCGTGTGAAAATCGAACACCTCTTTAAATCAAAAATTGCAGCAAAATATTGGTTCACCTTGTACCACAAATCCAGGTAGGAACATATTGGTTTAGTTTACCATTTATGTATATTTTAAATAAATGTTCAAAACCGGCATTTCATAAAAATCCTTCCGGTTTTTAGAAAAACGCACAGAAAATTCTACACAAGTTTTTTGGATGAACAGAACCACCTCTAACCCCCAGAGGTATGTGCCTTGTTTTTAAAAAAAGTTGTACATAAGAGAGGGCGAGGGCAGGTTGAGGGGAGCAATTTGTAACGAGTGTCCACAATTTTTGTGTTTTTACTAATAGGTTTAACAAACGGGGAAAAGAATTCAGTTGGCCCTGAGGAGAGTTTGAGAAGAAACCTCCCAAACTCGAAACGCGTAGGCGGACAGGATCAAGTCCTCAGTTCTTATAAATAGTCAAAATTGCTAGGAACTATAAGCCTGCTTAAACATTTCTACCGAAAGGTCGTTTTGTTTTGTTTTTTGGAGACCTATTGATAGGCTCCTTGTTGGTCAAATTCAATAATTTCACAATAATGTTATGGAGAAATATGTTGACAATTCCCCCTGTCTTGTGAAATAATAACATATGTGTTTTGTATATTATTTATTAGTCGTATGTATTTTCAATCACTTTTGTATGTTTGCGTCAAATTGTCGTGTAATTATGCACTTTTGATTTTTCTTGTTGTACGCTCATGGTGAGTACGTTCAAGACATTGATACTTCTCTTGACTGAAGTGATATCTACTTTTGATAAAATTGATAAATAAAACGGCGCAACTAATCGCCAAGGTAAACATATTAAGCTTTGTTTATCTGTTTGCATCTCAAATCAAAACGGTGTGAAATGAAATGAAGTGTGGGTTCCTCTCTTTTTTACAAAGTTCCTCCTCTAGCAGCAGACAAGTCAACTAACAAGGCAGATATCAACTGCTGCAGCATAGGTAGAGCCTGCCACTCCCCTCTGTAGCCCAGACAGCTCTACCATCTTGGAGCAGATCCTTCATGCCCACAAAGGCTTTAATTTTTTATCTTTAGACACGCACGTCTGAGCTTGCCACCTTCACTTGTCTCAGGATTAACAGGGGGCTCTTTGGAAGAGAAATATGACAAGCAGGATGCCGACAGACCAGGAAAGCCGGCAGGAGTGCTGTGAGAAAGTCGCTCTATATATACTGGACCAGAATAAGGTACAGTGTGTATAGAGTCCACAACCTCCAGAGGTATAACAGAGGTTAAAGCCAGGTGTGACCTTACTCTCTAAAGTAGTAGTTTGGTCGAGCAGTAAGGCAGTACCGGAGGACAGTGTAAAGCTTTTGTTGAACACACTCAGTCAGCAAAAGGTTTCACACACTCAAAGACTGAACTCCAGGCCAATTGTTTTTATATCAAAGATATAGTTGTTATATTTCTAGAACCAACAGGTATCAACATATACTGTTCTCAATATGAGAGGTCTCAGATGAGTACTTTGCAGAAAAGCAATAAACTTTGTAAACACAATAGGTACAGGGGTTGCAGTAGGCAACACAATTCTTCACACAATTTAGCATTGAGCTCAATGGATTTTCTTATATAAACACAGTTGATTACTTTGTGGATTACTTTGGTAGTTCCAGGACTGGCTCCTAGATTCAGTCCAAGGGGCTAAGATGAAAACAGTTTAGTAAAAACGTTTTAGGTATTGCAGTGATTTTTTTAGGAATATAAAGCTAGTTTAAAAGTTCACACTTAAAAACTTTTCAACAGAAATCTGGCAATGTTATCCAATGGGAAAAAATTCAGGTTGCAGGTAAAGTACGATCTCGTTACTTTGGTAATCCAGTACTGGGCTCCTGGGTCCAGCACTTGGGTCTCAACTTAAAACAGGTAAGCCATTTCGTTTCAGTATTTCGTATGATTTTTAAAGAATATTTCAAGGTTTCAAAAGTAGACAGAATAAATTTCATAGAAAAGCAGACAATGGATTCCTATGGAGAAAATTCAGATTACTAGTAAACCCGGTAAGGATTACTTTTGCGGTTCAGTACTGGGCTACAAGGTACAGTACTAGCTTCTCTCCTGATCACAGGTGAGTACATCAGAATTCGGAATTCGGTTCATTTTATATGAATATTTTAAGTTTCCAAAACTTCACACTTAAAAGATTTTTCGAGTCAATCCAGTCAATGTTATCCAATGGCAGGTAAGTGAGTTACCAGTTTCCAGCTGAGTACTCAAATGGTGAATTTGCTTTTCTGGGCATAGACTCAGGGGTCCCCCAGGGTCAGGTAGGTACAGTTGGTTCACCCTCAGGGGCGCAGGGGCGGCCGGGTGCAGAGGTAGTTAGGCCCAAAGTTTTTCAATGAGGGACAGGGGGCCTCCGGTTGGTGGCTGCTGGCTAGCAGGCCACGCAGCTGTGGGAGCTGGGCTCCTGGTCACTTGCTCAGGGCAAAGGGGGAAGCAGGATTGGGCAAAGGTGGCACAGCCAGCAGTACTTGGGCAGCTGGGTGCAGGGTGCTTTTGAGCCGTCGGGCGCTCAATGTTATCCAACGGGAAAGGTAAAAAGGGAACAAAGGCTGCAGGCTTGGGGCGGAGACTCTCCAGGGGCGACCAGCACGTTGCGAGGTAAGTTGGAATCTTGGAGCACAGGTAGCTACCCCAAAGGGAGGCACAGGGGGCTGTAGGGCGCCAGGTGCAGGGGTGTCTTTGGTTGTCGGGAAAGCTTACCCTCCGCTGGTCGTGGTTGGGGTGGTTCCTGGTTATGAGTCTGCAGGCGTCGTCTGGTTCGTTGAGGAGGGTCTTTGGGCAATGGACTTCGGGTCCCAGTCACCGGGGGGACATAATCTTGGTCTTGGATCACTTGGGCTTGGGCCGGGCTCGGCGGGTGCAGAGTGGGCTGGTCCGGAGCTTCCTGGCTGGCACCAGGGGGGTTGTTGCAGCAGAGCCTCTGCTGATGGGAGTCTCAGTCTTTAAGAGGGTCAAGCAGGCGGGTCCTCTGGGTGTCCCAAGGTGGCTGTCCGCAGGAGTCACCGGGATTTAGGCAGGAGTAGGAGCAGGCTCCAGGATCAACAGGCCGGTAGGGCTGTTGCCAAGTCAGTTGTTGTCGGCCTGTTGTTAGCAGCTGCGTGGCGGGTCTTCTTTCTCTTGGTCTTCTTTCTTCTTTTCTTATCAGGATCTGAGGAAGGAAGGTTCAGGGAGCCCCTAAATACTGAATTTAGGGGCGTTACAGGTAGGGCAAGGGCAGGGACCAATAGGTCCCTGTCCTGGGGTGGGTACACCCCCTAGCCTGCTCCTCTCCTGTGGGAGGGGGGCAGGAGCCTAGCTGTGATTGGGCAGGGCTCCCCATCTTCAAGATGGCCAGAGCCCAGGGTCGTGCTTCACCTCGTCTTCCCCACATGAGGGGTGGGGTTGGCACAGGCTGGCACGCCCTCCTTCCTGACGCAGTATTTCCCGCCAGTCTTCCCGCCAGAGTGGGGGCCCGGACTGGTGGGGGCCAGTTGCTTGGTACAGCAAATGGTCTGGAGAAACTCACAGAGGCGGCATGCCTTTGAAGCTTCCCCCTGCCCATCCTGGGGGGGAGACCTAGCACCTCACCCAGGATGTGCATTGTTGCAGGCCCAGGAGAGCGGGGGCTCTCCACCTATGGGTCCAGCAACATGTCTGCTGTGTGGCAGCCTCTACAGCCACTCAGCCCAGACGTGGATTGTAGGTTAGGTTTTCAGGGGGCATCTCTAAGATGCCCTCTGGTGCATTTTATATTAAATCTCACACTGGCATCAGTGCGGGTTTAATGTGCTGAGAAGTTTGGTACCAAACTTGTCAGTCTTCAGTGTCGCCATTATGGTGCTGTGGAGTTCGTAATGACAACCTCCCAGTACCATATACTCTTAATGGCATCACTGCACTTACAGGGCCCAGGAATGGCCCTGGGTACTGTAGGGGCACAGGGTTCATGCACCTGTGCCCACACCTCTGGCATAGGGCACCCAGCTAGAGGGGTGACTGAAGTATGCCAGGGCAGTGGGTTCTGTGGGCAAGGCACACAGGGGCGCGTGCCATGTCGACTCTTTGTTTAGTTCTGTACTTAGACACTCAGCCTGCAAAGGCAGTGTGTAGGTGTCAGGGTGCAGGGCCCCTGAGGGTGGCACAATAAGTGCTGCCGTCCTCAGGGGTCTTCTATGGTCACCATGCCCTGAGTATCTAGGGTACTATTTACTAGGGGCTGACAGGTGGCCAGGGATGCCAATTGGGTTTTAGTTTTATCACAGTTTTAGGGAAGAAACACCGGCCCTGGGTACCTGGTTGACAGGAACCCAGGGCACACTCAGTCAAAGCACATCAGCAGTTCAGAAAAAAGTGGGTGCATATCAATGCAAGAAAGATGGCACTTTCTCACAAGCGCCCAAATTTCGCTCCTCATGCCACTCCCGTCAAGCCATCCCGTCCACCTAAATGACCTATGAAATGGTGAATCCTGCCTCTTTAGCCTGCTTGATCTTTCTATTGCCGTCAACATCATCAACCATTAAATGTTGCTTGATGCCCAGAAATCCAGAATGTGCTGTGATTGGATTGCCCTCCGATGATTCGGGCCATACCTGGAGAACAGACTTCTGCTTATATAGATAAGTTCTTCAAGATCCGAGTTCCTTTTGTGCAGATGTCATGCACCTCGGGTTAAAGTTTCATCTAGCTACAACCTTCATCACCTGAATAACTGCCCTGCTGCAATTCCAGCCTAGATTTCCAAGGCCATTGTCAAACCAAATCCACCAAGATGGAATTTGTGTTTATCGCCAGTCACTGCAAAAAACACAGGTATAGAACTTTTGAAGATTAATCACGAGGGCCTCTCAATATAGCAAGAGGTTCCAGGATTGTGGGCTTTTTACAGGATGTTAACCTCAGCTCAGGGGCTGCCATTTTAGACAAGATTAACATTGTGGGGCAGTAATGGATCAGCTCTTTATACGTTAGCTCTGTACCAAAAGTAGAATTAAGAATAGTCATCCAGGCTCTGGTCCTTTCCTATCTCAATCCAGGACATTTTCTGCTGTCCAGCATCGCTCAGATACACTGGAATTCACTGTAAAGCACCCTCCATGCAGCAGCATCAAAGGTCTTTCAAAGTACTACAGGATCACATTGACCTCCAGCAAACTCCAATGGCTCTCGTTGCCCACCCTCATTACATTCAATATCTGTTGCACTATCTACGAGTCAGCCAACTCTGGCACTCCATTGTTTTTAGTGACCTGGAATCAAACATTGTATACATCAAGTAGAAAACATATTGACAGTATCTGCACATTGATAATCAGGCAGATGAAAATGAGAGTCCAGGTTTGCTCCTTCCATCCTCTTAGGCTCTGGAACTCCAGTCCAGTCAACATTTGCAGACTAACTTATCTACTTAGAGACTGAGCTGAAACCCGATCTCTCAACCCTTTAGGTGCTGCGCACGTTCACCGGCCGACGGCACCACTACCTCGGGAGTGCTGCCGTCGGCCGTTGAACGTTTGAACTGCACCTGCGCAATGGAACGTCCAGTACTGGAGCTGGACGTTCCATAGCAGCTATGAGGTTAAGGTAAGACCATGTCACTGGGTGACAAACTAGATGTTGGCCCTTCCCAGAATAGTTACCACTATCACCCCTCCCCTCCCCACCTCACCAATACGTCTACCCCTTTCTAAGTGGCAGAGACACAAGGGCATATTTACAAGCACCTAGCGCTACCACAGCGTCACTTATTTTGATGCTTTGGTGATGCTCTATGCTAACCTATATTTACAAGGCCACGCTAAGCCACTTTGCGTGACTTACCACAGCCTAGTATATATGGCCCTCTGCAATGCAGTTTTCTGCAGTAAATGGGCGTGCAATGGGTGCTGCTCGGGGCGTTCACGGCTTTTTGACAATGCTCCAGATTTACAAGGATCTGTTAATCTGAGGCAGCACCAAAATGTAACACGTTTTAAAAGGAGGCGTTAATGTGGTGCAACAAGGAGAAATACTTTCATTTCGCCTTGTTAGGTCGAGCCTAGCACAGCGTGCATGCGCTACTCTATGGGAGGCTTCTTGTGAGCACTCCAAACTTCTCCGTGTGGGTTGGACTCCTCCAACACACTGGATTGGCCTTTGCATGTGTCTTTCAACAATGAAAGCACGCAAATGGCCAAAGGCCGGTGCATGTCTCACCTCTTCTCCAAAAGTTCACTCCCACAGCGTTTTGCTCTTGGGAGCGAGCAGCGGCGCGCAGGCTGGCAGCTGCATTCCTCCCTTGTTGTGGATCAGGTTACTAATTAAACACAGCGAGATCACTTTCACTTTAGCGGCTGCGCTTGTTGTTTTGTGTGGCCTTTTTTTAAAATGTACTTTAGGCACCATGTTAACAAAAATAAAGGCTTGTGTCTACTTCATTTGCCGCATGTCATCTTTCATTACAGACGCCTCACTCTCTTGTTTAGCATGAGTTTAGTTATACATAGTTCTACTTGTTGCAGCTTTTTGTTGCTCATAGTTTCCGTGGAGCCATAAGGCATCGCAGCCCCTCCCGGTGCTCCTGTCCCGCCCCTCATCCCTCTCACCACATTACCTGCTTAGTACAAGCCCTCCAAGCTGGATTCAGGAGTGTGCAACCGCTCACACAGTACAATAAACATAAAACAAGCATATTTGCTCGTGCTGGTTATCAGACACACAAAGACAACTTGTGCAGTCTTGTCATGGCACCTCATACAAATCCCCGCGATAGTGCTTGCAGCTCTGTCTGCTTGTTGGGTTAGAGCCAGAAGCCTGAGGGTTAACTAATATCTCTGCAGTAGTAACGGATCCTCCCATGCGACTTCAGTGCAACCAGGCTGTTTATTTCCTGCATGCATTTGTGCCCCAGTATTTGCCATGTGCAGTTGTGAATGAGAGAGCCTGCCACTTTTGTCCCCAAGTATTTGGAGCAGGTTTGCAGAAATACACTGTCCTTCCGTCATTCCTTCTCCTTCACCCAGTATTTACCCCATGCTTATTTGACTATCTGTGAAAAGTAAACATACAAGAACTCTTCGCTATACATAGATCTGACTTATACGTCTTCCTCCGAGGTGATATCGTAGCGCCTGCCAGCTGACTCTAACCACCGCATCTGCGCTCCGCTCGCTCTGCTGCCTCTCATTAGCGCTATTTCACCCCCGCATTGCTGCCGCTGACTGCTTTGTGTAATTTGCATATGTAGTGCTGCTTATTTCAATCTGTGCATTGTCCTGTTATCATTGTTGTATTATCAAGTACTTTTTGCTCCATTGTGCCTCTGATTGTGCCCCAGTCTCGCTTTCGAACTGTTGCAGCCATTTTGTTGTTGTTGTGCTTCTCAGCCGGTAGCTCCACCCCGCTCCCGCCTCCCAGCTGACCCTCCCTAGCCCCTCCCCCTCCACTATCCACATATAACTGATGCCCCCGCGTGCAGCGTTCACGCGCAGCGGTCGAGCCCCTTGCGCGCCGAAGGTGCGCCAAAGTTAAGCCCGTCTACGCCCGTCCGCGCCTGGACCGCGCCCAGCGCCAGACCCCCTGGTCCCCGCAAAAACCTCTCCACCCACATAACATACAACGCCGATTCCCTCCTTGCCCTCAACCCCGGTCGCAAACCACAATGCTGCAAGGCTGTCCCTGGACACACCCACGGACCCTTCGCCTGCCACTCCTGCAAATTCGCCTGCGTCAGGACCCAGATCAAATCCACAAACTCCAAACACAGCTCCCAATCTAACCACCTGAAATGCATCTTGCTCAACACCCGCTCAGTCCACAGACACGCCACTGAACTCTGGGACCTCCTCAACACCACATCGCCGGATGTCGCCTTCCTTACAGAAACCTGGATGAACGCATCATCAGCCCCCAACATCGCCATAGCCATCCCGGACGCTTACAAGATCATCCGAAATGACCGAACCAACCAAACAGGAGGAGGCATAGCCATAGTCCATAAAAACACCATCCGAATCACGACCAACTCCGACGATAACCTCGCGACCGCCGAACACCTTCACTTCCAAATCCACACCGACCCCAGGACCATACTTAGAGGCACCCTCATCTACAGACCACCAGGAACACAGACACATTTCAACGAAGACATCACTGACTTCATCAGCCCACATGCCCTCACCTCCGAGAACTACATTCTACTGGGAGACCTCAACTTCCACCTGGAAAAGAAAAACGACAGCAACACCACCACCCTTCTGGACAACATGGCTAATCTCTGGCTCAAACAACTTGTTGACACCCCCACCCACCTTGCTGGACACACGCTCGACCCTATCTTCACCTCCAGCGAACTTATCTCATTCGATCATACCACAGCTCTACATTGGACGGACCACAGCTGCGTTCACTTCAGCTACAAAAAGACCACGACTGACAACCCCCCACAACCTTTTCCTCGAAGAAACTGGAACAAAATCACCTCCGACCAACTCCTCACATCGCTTAACCAAAACCCCCCTGCCATTTCATCGGACCCAAACCATGCTGCCACCAAACTCACACTATGGATCACCCACAGCGCTGACGAATTAGCACCCTTGAAAAACTACCAGACCAAACAAGGTAACAAGAACGCCCCCTGGTTCAACGATGACCTTAAGAAATCCAAGAAGCTATGTCGTACTTTCGAGAAAAAATGGAGAAAAAACCCAACCACTGACAACCTGTCCACCCTCAAGAACATCACCCGCAAAAACCACCAACTGATCCGAGCCACCAAGAAATCGGCATTCAAGGATCGACTCGACAACAACGCCCACAACAGTAAGGAATTATTCAACATCGTCAAAGAATTTACCAACCCCACCGCCGGCACCAACGACATCACTCCCTCTCAAGTCCTCTGTGACTCTCTATCCTCCTTCTTCCACAACAAAATCGTCGACATACATAACAGCTTTGAAAACCAATCCGAAGAACAGTCCACTCCACCCACCCCCGAACCAAATCAGCACTCTAACGAACTTGGCGCCTGGAACCCAATCACTACTGAAGACACCATCCGCCTGATGAACTCCATCCACTCTGGATCACCTACCGACCCATGTCCCCACCACATTTTCAACAAAGCAGACTCCATCATCGCACCCCATCTCCGCGATGTCATCAACTGCTCCTTCGACTCTGCCACCTTCCCGGAAAGCTGGAAACATGCCCAACTCAGCGCACTTCTGAAGAAACCCACAGCAGACCCCCTCAGAACTCAAGAACTACCGCCCCATCTCACTCCTCCCATTCCCTGCCAAAGTAATTGAGAAAGCCGTCAATAGTCAGCTCGCCGCCTTCCTTGAAACCAACAATTCCCTCGACCCCTCACAGTCTGGCTTCCGAGCCAAACACAGCACCGAAACCGCCCTCATCGCAGCTACAGACGACATCAGAACACTACTGGACAACGGAGAGACAGTCACCCTCATCTTACTCGACCTCTCCGCCGCCTTCAACACAGTCTGTCATAGCACCCTCATACAACGCCTCAACAACGTCAGAATACAAGGAAAAGCTCTGGATTGGATCATCTCGTTCCTCACCGGGAGAACCCAGAGAGTCCGCCTTCCCCCATTCAAATCAGAGGCCACCGAAGTCATCTGCGGCGTACCACAAGGATAATCACTCAGTCCCACCCTCTTCAACGTTTACATGAGTCCCCTCGCTTCCATCGCAAGACAACACAACCTCAACATCATTTCCCACGCAGACGACACCCAGCTGATCCTCTCCCTTACCAAAGACCCAAACACCGCCAAAACCAATCTACACGAAGGAATGAAAGAAGTAGCCGAATGGATGAAGAACAGCAGTTTAAAACTGAATTCAGACAAAACGGAAGTTCTCATCCTAGGATCATCCCCCTCATCCTGGGACGACTCATGGTGGCCACCGGCCCTGGGTACAGCACCCATACCTACAGATCACGCACGTAACCTGGGATTCATCCTGGACTCCTCCCTCTCGATGGCCAGACAAGTCAACGCCGTCTCATCTTCATGCTTCAACATCCTACGCATGCTCAAAAAAATCTTCCGTTGGATCCCCACCGAAACAAGAAAGACAGTCACCCACGCACTGGTCACTAGCCGACTGGACTACGGAAATACCCTTTACGCCGGAACCACTACCAAACTACAGAAAAAACTCCAACGCATCCAAAACGCCTCAGCCAGACTCATACTGGACATCCCCCGTCAAGCTCACATTTCCGGTCACCTGAAAGACCTTCACTGGCTCCCCATCAACAAGAGAATAACGTTCCGTCTCCTCACCCACGCACACAAGGCCCTCTACGACCTAGGACCCGAATGCCTCAACACAAGACTGTCCTTCTACACACCCACCCGCCAACTACGATCATCCAATCAGGCACTCGCCGCAATTCCGCGCATCCACAAATCCACCATGGGAGGAAGATCCTTCTCCTACTTAGCGCCCAAGACCTGGAACTCTCTCCCCACTCACTTCCGCCTTACACAGAACCACCTCTCCTTCAGAAAACAGCTAAAAACCTGGCTTTTCGATAAATAATTCACCTTCCCTCCCTCAAGCCCCTTGAGACCCTCTGGGTGAGTAGCGCGCTATATAAATTCCTGAACTTGAACTTATACATTAGCAGCATAGATGTCTAATCCTTAATGGAGTTCTCTAAAGGAAATTGTGAGTTCCTGCAACCAACACATGCGTTGAAGCCAGCAAAAAAGCCCTTTACATTGGCATTGATGGGTTTTCTGGGCTTCGGTTAAAGCTGTCTTGGTGACTTTTTAGTATTTGATGATTCTGAAGCTACATTTATTATAGGTCACTTGTCATTTCATACTGATAGTTTCCTGCCACTGGCTGTGCAGAAGTGTGCCTCATTGTTTGCCCGATCCGCTTCTAGAAACAATTATCGGGGCCCAGAGCCGGCCTTTATGCTGCTTTATTTATTGTTGTGTACAGGCCGTAATCGGCCATACCTTAAAAACATTACTAAAATCTCTGGCTAAACACTTATAAAATCCCAAAGGCAAGACCTATTGGTTACGTCAATGCTTGTTTTTGCTCTTTCTATGTGTGCTGTGCCAAGCTACGTCATTGTCAAAACGCAGGAATGTATTAACAAGAATTTTGCGCATCCCTGTGCTCATACCTGGGCCATCCCTGGGTGCATTCCTGGGCTCATACCACAGTGCAATGGGCCCTGCATTGCAGGGATGATTGTGTTTCTGCAGCACAACAGAAGGAGCAAAATGCCATAATCTATTGTTTTTGTGCAGGAAGGTGTGCCTTTCTGCACAAACACAATCATCCCTGCAACGCAGGGCTCCTTGCACAACGGTGCAAGGGAGCCTGCGTTGGCGCTAGGCAGCTTTTTTAGCGCAGGTGTGAGCACTGGGAAGCGCTGCATTCTTATTAATACTGCGCATCCCTGAGATTTGAAAATGCCGCAGGTCAGCGCAGCAAAATTGCTTGAGGCACCATGCTGCACCATTTTCATGTAGATATTCTCCACAGTGCCCCACATCTTAAGGTAACACCATGTCACTGGGTGACAAACCGGATGTTGGCCCCTCCCCGAGGAGTTCCCACCAACACCCCTCCCCACCTTACCATCTCTTCTACCCTTTTGTGGGTGCCAGATACACATTGCCACTCACTTCGCTGCCTCAACGCGTCCTGTAAACCGCACTAGTGTACTGTCCTCCTCTTCATTGTAAATCAGTACCCCTAAACCTCACTCCTTGTATTCTGCAATACCACCTGTACAACCCTCAAATGATACAGCATACCGTCACTTTGTGGCTAGCATTGCGCTGTGCAAATCACAAATGTACATATATAAATACATTGGCAAGAACATCCTAAACATGTGTCAGGCTCTAAAATACACTCAGATCGGTCTGAGGAGTGAGGAGTGCACCAACCAGTTTAAGGTTTTAAGGATATTGACATGCGTGTATTGCATGTAAAAAGTATTCTCACTGAAGCAAAAGTTGTTGAGAAAAAAAGATGCCTTTCCACAATATTCCTTACCAGATATATGCATAATTTGATATATGTCAACATTTCGGCTGCCAGACGTATATATGTGAGCATTACACTTTAGCCACAGGGAATGTATTTTAATGGCCAACATGGTGCAAATTATCCACATGCGTAAACTAACAAGCATTGCTCGGCTTACTCACCTTAGACCTCAACAGTGTCTACACTATTTGTCTTCTGTAAGCAGAATGCTGTCTGACTTTCACTGAAGCACTTCATGCCATTAGTTTTATATTTAAAATGATGTGACCAACCTGCTGAAGAAAACCCTTAACAACCAACCAACCATGTAGCGGTTGGGGAAATGTTGGCAAAGGCCAGACGCACCAAACTCCTGGAGTTTTGCACGGTGTGAATGTTAAAGACTGCCTTCAGAGTTCATTTCTGAATTACTCTCCTAACAATGGGATATTTGCGGAGAAATCTTGCACAGAGAGCTATGAGCTAAGCAAAGGAGGCTGGCTTGGCAACTAAGCTTTATTCGAGTTGCCTTTTGCTGAGCACTCTGTCCGCGCCGATATCTCTAACAGTCTGATAACTGTTTGGAAAGTGCAATTTGTACTCGGATCTCCCTTTGATCACACTAATCTGGGCTTTTTGTAGGCCTAATCGAGGCCCACAGCTGACAATGTAGCAGTTTAAAGGGCCTTGAGGGGATAATAGCCAATGCAAATAGCGCCATGAGAATGGCAACCTGCCTCTGCGCTTTCAAGCGCATAACAGCAAAGAAAGCTCTCGAAATGAATTCAGACTTTGTGACACGCCAGCTGGGATTGTTGGGGAAAACACTCCTGGGTACCAGGGCTCTTGGAAAGAATGGCGCCGGGACCCCCTCATAAGCTGACATATCTCAGATGGCAACCCCATGCTAGTGGTGCAAGGTTGGCGAGCACTTTTGAAACATTTTCCTTTGGATTAGCTGCAGAGAAATGCGCTTTGAGTGCTGGTATTTGGGTCTGGAAATGGCTACCATTGTTTCGAGGCACAATGCAACCTCCTTGCAGCTGCTGATCCCTGCATTGTTCCAACCCTAATGTCTGCGCGTCTCCAATGGAAGTCTCCAGGCCATTTAGTGTCTTAATAGGTGGCTACACAAAGCTCCCTGAAGAGGCAGTGCTTGGCTCGACAAAAGTGTATACACAAGCCATGCATACAACTCAAACACTCACACCGGTCTATGAGACCTTCCTAACAAGACGCAAAAAGGAAAACTTCCGAAGGGAAGTTAGCCAGAGGCTTGGAAAATACGTGGGACAGCAGACAAAATGAGCCTAGACAATAGGTTAGTCTCAAACAAAGATTTTTGGGCTAAGAATCTGGAGGCTGACGGTTTTGCATGGGTCACTGGAAGCTTAGCTGGCACTGCAGCACGGTACAAGGCTGGCGCCAATAGTTGTTTTTTTTATCCTGAGCGAAATGAACATTTGCCACCTTATCCAAGGCCCAGCAAGACATCTGTCTGTCTGATGTGCCATGTGCTATCAATAGCAGGTGTCTGCTCAGTTAGGGCATGGCGTGTTTAGGCAGGCAAAGCAAACTGTGAGCGCCGAGTGCTAGAGGGATGGGGACTAGAGTGGAGAGGACACTCTACCCTCCCCATTCTCTACTGCTCACTCACAGTTTACAGTAAGGACCACGCGGTTTGCGCGCGCCAAATACAGTGCTGCCTGCCTGAGGCGCCCAGCCCCGACCTGAGGGATCATCCCTGCTCTCGAGAACACCTTATCACAGCACCTGCTCCCGAGAACACCTTAACATAGCAGACTCCTGGTGCCTTTATTCTGCCTGAGTGCGTGTGGGTGGTGGCAAGCCAGGGAGCAGCGACTTCCTGACCTCTCACCCCAATGCTCACATTATGGAAATCCAAAGCTCCCATTGTGGAAAAAAGTAAACAACCAAGCAACAGATGGAACAGCAGCCCCCGGAACGCACTGACACCCTGTTCTCCTCCTCAAGCTGTGTCACCCAAGGCAAGTGCTTGATCAGCGTTACTTTACCATCCGAGACAGTGACAAATGCTTTCTTGTTATGGGAACTTTAAAGGTTGACAGGAAAAATAGCAGCAGTTGCTACCTCCCTAAAGAAAACATTGGGACATGATAACAATACATATACAAAGTAACATCATAACACAAGTAAACCAGAATCGTGCTCAAAACAACAAAACACGAACAGACCAGAACAACCAACACCACAATGTAATAATGTAGTAAAAAAGGACAAAAAACAACACTTCACATCACCACCACAACAAAAGTATAAAAAAAGGTCTTGCCACACATTACCACCTCCTTTATAAAACGGTATAAAACGCTGTTAGCACCAACCACTTCCTGGCTCACCATCAAGGACATCAAATAATGTCAGTCAAAACTGTTTTGTGATCCGGCCCATTGGGTACTGTTGGCTACCACTCTAAGGTACAGAGTAATTAACCAGTAACTGAGAAGCCACTTCTTCTGAAAATATGAAGCAAAAGACACAGAATTGATGAACAGAATGCAGAACAAATCAAAACATTCACCCCAGTCAAGAGCTCTGGGTGGAATCCATCATTCTTTTGCTCACCATGCCACCCCAGTTTGGACCCAGCCATATGCAAATCAGTCTTGACCCTGTGCCTCATGAACAGTCCAGCCCGAGCTGCCAAGCCAGGTCCTCCCTGGACCGAAACAAGCATCCAGGGACCGGTTTCGAGGTTTCAAATATGGAGACATTCAAAGCCTCATTTCTTTTCTATGGTCATTGACACACACTATGTGCAAAATGTTAGGAATGTGGAAGTGTTATGACCTTGATTTTCAGTATACATTTCCTCTTAAATACACAGACTATACACTGAAGCGTGACTATGAGGGTAGCACATTTCCTTTGAAACAAAAGGCATATGCTGCGAACAAGCACTTATGTAGCCTGTAAACTTTTAAAACAAAATAATTGCACAGGCTTTTAGTAACATTCTACATGGAGTAGGTATGATTCTAGCCAACAGGTGTCAGTCTTGTAGAGCACTCAAAATTGGCCAATTCTTTATTGTATTACGAGTTGATTCTCAAAGCCCAGCAGCATAAATAATGAATTAACTACATAAATGTTAATTTAAAAAGCATTTCAGCACAGAAATATCGTTCTTCAAACAGCAGCGAATGTTTTTGGTGTAAAGGGTTAAATGAAACTCGTATTTCTTTACTCATGGTAGACATGCAGCAAAGTACACATTTAACAGAATGCCTCGGTTTAATATTTAATTATGAGAGAAAGTTTTGATTAGAAGATTTTAATTGAGAGGAAACTTTTTAAAGTTCCCTATTGCTTCAATTTAAGGATGAAAGGATAAAAGGAAAGGAAAAGACTAAGAGGCCGATTATTAATTTGGCGGATGGAGGTTTGGCAGATAGGGTGATGGAGTAAATTACTCAGTCGCCTTGATGGCACCTGCGCTTGCCAAATTATGACATGATGTCCAAGGTGGCGATCATTTCTTAAGGAACTGCCATGCCACTGCTTTGAGCAGCTTGATACACGGCTTCGTCAAGCTTATAGGAGCCGTTCTGCAAACTGTTTTATTTTTTAATTTCAAAAAGAAAATCTGGAAGCTGGATTTTCTTTTTGAAAATTAAAAAGACAATGCTCCCATCACAATGGGAGTCCTTTCCAATCACCAGGGGAGCATTTAGTATTTTTAACTGCCCATTATCACCAAGATTTTCCTGGAGGTGATGGGCAGTGAAAACTGACATCTGATTCTGCCCATATAAATCAGGGAGGCAGAATTAGACATCAATGTCTGAAGGCCCTTACACCGTTGGGACGTCAGAGGGCTTTAATCATGGAAGAGACAGAGTAGTCTCCGCTGTGATCAAACTAAAGGTTCACCCACATTTAAATTGGGCGGGTGGATCACACTCTTGGTGCTGGGGATACTTCCCAACCAATGCAATGCAGTGTCCATAAGACCAAGATATAAATCAGTCTGTCAGTCAGAAAGTTAGCACACATTTACATATTTTTCGATTGACACACAAGCTTTCTTAATGTTACAGAATATAACATTTGTGAGTAAGAATGTGTATTCCGTTGATCTTATGTATTTTATGACCTAGGGTACGCGTAAGTGATGCTCCTTATGAGAATTGGTACAGGTTCTGAAAAGGAAGGACTTTCAGTATGGGGAGAGGGAGGGGCTGGTGCAGCTAGCCTGCTTCTGCCAATCTTTGGAAGGGATCCAATTTGAGTGCACATTTGCTGTGCCGAGCCTAGACTCTGCAGTCTTTGCGAAAGCAGACGCAAGGCTGGATGGATGCGGCTGCTGGAAGCTACCACTCAGTCATTCTATTTAGTTCATGCTTAAGCACACATACCATGGAGGTCCCCGGATGGGGAGAGGGAGGGAGGTCACCCCCTAGCTCTTGGCAGTGGAGGTGCTAGTGGCCAAAGCAGGACCACTTTATGGAGCTCCATTAGATCAAGGTACAGATGCGTGAAGTGATGTGTATGCACTGCCGAAGAGGTTTTACCAAAGCACCAGGTATGGTCCTGAAGCTGAACCATTCTTCACCCAAGGATGGACAGGCTATCCACCCTGAGAAGGGCATCAACCCATTAATGAGGAGGATGGGCCAGTGCCGAGGAACACCTGAGAATTGTTGTTTGGAACTCTGACCATTAGAAAGATACTGTGTTCCAGTTTGTCATTGCTGGATTTCTTGTGCATTGTCTGAATAATGGTCTTTCTTTAGAAACATAGAGTGAATACCCACACCACAATTCCTCTTTTGCAACTACTTGCTGGATTGACCCCTGAAGGTATGCTGACACTGTCTTGCCATCAATCCACCATACAGCCCAACCAGCTCACCTTATTTTCTTCTTGAGATGAGGCCCAAATCCTACACGCTGTTCTACCATCTTCAACAGCAACCCAGGACCTTACACCATCTGCTATGTACACTTACTCTAAAGATCAGCATATTTGATTCCATTGGTTGGAGTGCACTTGCATGCTAGAACTGGTCCAGACACTCTCTTTACACCCACAAGGTACATGGAATAAGCATTAGTTATCTACTGTTTATCTTGCCACTGAGCATTGTGTTTGCCATTTTTATACAAGGCTTCTAAAGGAAGACATTAGCTAGAACATATTTCTCAAAACCCATTTCTTTTGATGTAAAAACAATGTAGCACTGGGCCCAAATCCCATGGCCTGGCGGCTGGCGATCCTCCACTTCCCCTGGCTCTCTCAGCACCTGAGGTAGGTGAAGGAATGTCAGCCAGTTAGCTGACAGGCCTGCAATAACAACAATAAGCATGCATCACTGACAAGTGGCTTTCAAGGAGCTGCTGACAGTGTGGTAGTAGATTTCAGTTTTAAATGTATGAATGGAGAGCTTGGCTTTGGGAACAGAGGTGGAGGGAATTCCTATAGAGAGGTGTAAGAGAGAGTCAGGAAGACAGGTTCCTTTTACTATGGGGTCGGGAAAGGTAAGGAGAAGGTCTTTGAAAGGGGAAGCTGGGGAGGATGGCAGGACACAAGGTATTTTTGAGAGGTTTAAAGGGAGGGGAGGGTTGAGTGAACAAGGCACTTTAAGCGTGTCAGGAATCCTAGAGTTCATGCTCTCTGTGGATCGTGTCCAATGTCACAGGGACACAGTTACGTTTTTCAGGCTCCACAATACAAACTTGCTTTGAGCCGGCATTGTAGACTGTGGCATATGGCTCAGTGGTGGCTGGGGAGACGAGGGAGAATGGATTAACGTGGTAACACAGTTCAGAAGTTCTGGGTTAGTGCGGAAAGAACCAGAATTTAAAGAGATTTAAAGGGTTAATACTTTTGTGTATTGTACCACTTAAAAAAATGAATAATTTGCTTATAACTTTGGCACAGTTGACGGATGGATATTGTAGAAATTTGACAGTATGTTCTGCTTACTATTTGTTTTTTCCGAATTTGTTAAGATCCATAAAGGGGAAACTGCTATAAAAGAAGGTGTGGGCGTGACTCACATAATTCCACGCAGTGTAATCATACAGAATTTCGCGAGGTTATGCTTGAATTATGAGACTAAAGTAATTCTAGCACAAAAATGCCCCTCAAGTCCAAAATGAATGCGAGGATGCAGCCGAACAGTAAGGAGTACGAACAGTCACTGGCGCTAGCTGAATGTGCTCCCACAGTAGTAGTCCTCCCCCCAAATTACTCTTAATGATGCAAGGAGGTGTTTTGGGGTAATTATTGATAAATCCACGTCACATAGTACTGTAGATTTACCGAAATAATTCCGAATACTTTGGCATAACCGAAATGCTGCCCAGTCCTACATAAAAGAGTAGGGCAAAAAAGTAAATTTTCTAATTAGTTTGGTACTTTGCGAGCATAAAATTTGGCACAAGCTAGGAAGGATTTGTTTTCCATCGGTATGTCAAATATTGTGCCAATCCATAAGGGAGATGCGGGAGTCAATAACATTTTAATTTGCTTATAACTTTGTTGTTGTTTGATCAATCTGTATCAGGTGTGGAAAGTGGTTACCAAGTGATACCCAATGCAGGTATATTACATCTTGTGAACATCCAATGGGGGGGTGGGGGGGGGGGGGAATGCAAGGCTATAGGAAGGTATCAAAACCTTTTCGTTTACATAGCTTTGGCAGTTTTGGTGGATGTACCCAAAATGTGACAGGGACTTAGTACATTTAACCTTTGTTTAATATTTTACGTTTGTGAAGATCCAACAAGGTGGGGCTGAGTTTAAAAAGGAAAAGGGGTGGCTAAAAAGTGTTCATTTGCTAAAACATTGGCACTGTGTGATGAATCTGACCAAATTTGATAGAAGCTTGGAGGGTTTGGTTTTCGACTAACAAGTCGCATTTTGTGCCAATCCATCAAGAGGGGGCAATACAATTTTCAGTTACTTATAACTTCAGATTTATAACTTTTGCTGGATATGCATCAAATGAGGCAGGAAGTTTTTAAGTTATACCAAGTTCAGGTATTTCAGGTTTTGTGCAGATCC
Organism: Lissotriton vulgaris; assembly: GCF_964263255.1. NCBI lineage: Eukaryota > Metazoa > Chordata > Amphibia > Caudata > Salamandridae > Lissotriton > Lissotriton vulgaris. The sequence goes on from NW_028251703.1 coordinate 852,374, forward strand.
AGTAGAGGAGATAAGGAACAAGACAAGACATTGTTCTATTTACTTATAACGTTGGCTGATAGATCAACAGAAAGTTTAGCATGTTTAGCCTACTCTTTGTCGTGTCCTTGTTGTGGGCGCTGGGCAGCACATCAAACTCGGGACACAGGTTGGTTGTGCAACGCTTTATTTATTATATATTTTCGTAGCTGGTTACATGCACGTCTATCCCCGTGTCCGTCCTGGTCAGTCTGATCTCCTTCCTGTCCCCTAACCAGATGTGGTGTCTGGTGACCTGGTCACCTCCCTCATGACCCACAGGGTCCTAGTGTCCTCCAGTCCTTATCTGTCAGGTCACAACATCTCCCCCTTTGTTGCAAACAAATGTTCATGGTACCGTTCTTTGTTGTGGTGAGAAGAGAGAGAGAGAGAGAGAGTCCAGGTGTCGTGATTGACTCGTCTCTCTACTTTCTAACTTCTATGTTTTATCGCTTAGTTTTTCTGTCTCCTTGCATTCCTTTTCGGTCGCTGTTCTCTGCCATCGTCTTTTTCTTTTGTTTGTTTGTTGTCCTCCTTCTGCTCTCTGCATGCCAGCCTCCATCTTTCCACTTCTAGCTCCTTGTCGTGCGTCCGATGTCCTGGGCCAGCTGGCGCTATCTCTGTTGGCTCCTCTCTTTCTACGGCCGCCCTTTGTTTTATCTGGTCTTTCAGTTATTCTTTTCCGTGCCCTTCCTCTTCTCTTTGCTTGCTTTCGGTGCGTTGTTCATTTTCTTTTTTGTCATATGTCATAGTTATGAGACCCATTGTTTGGGCGGTGTTGTTGCTTAGCAGGCATGGTCCTGGAAAGTCGCCTTTTAGCACATGTATGTCTTCTTTGTTCTTTTTGTCTTTATATTTCAGTTCCCTTGTGAACTTTCCCAAGTTTGTTATCTCTTTCTTTGACCCCCAGGTGAAGATCTTCACCTTGGACGCTCTCAGTGTCGGCTTTGATTCCATTTTCTCGTATTCTGATGCACACATGACATTGCATGTTGCACCACTGTCCAGTACAAACTGCGCTTCATGTTCTCCTACTCCTATCTTTGCCACGTCCGTCTTTTCCTGGGTGCTTCTGCCTGTATGAGTTGTTGTCTCTCCTTTTCTGTTTTCCCCACTCAGTTCTATGTGAACCTCCGACATGTGGTATAGTCTTTCCATTTTCTCTTCTTCCTCATCTTCACCTGATCCTCGCGATGAACTTCTTCTTTCTCTGTCGACATATCTGACGTGTCTTGTAGTCGACTCTTGTTGTCTTCCAGTTGTTCTCCTGTCATCTCTGAATTGTCCGCCTTGGCACATACTGGCGTAGTGATTTCTCCCGTTACATCTTTTGCACGTCTGGCCAAAAGCTGGGCACGGACCTCTGTGTGGAAATTCCATGCCACACTTGTAGCACGTTTCTTCATGCTGTCTCCTCCCTGTTTGTTCTCTCTGGTCGTTCCTCCACCGGCCTGTGCGATATTTATTCGTCATGTAGTGTGAGTTTTCTATTTCAACGTTCTTCCTCTTTCAATTTCCTTGGCATGTGCCGTTGCTCTCGCCTCTGCTCATGCCAGAGACAGGATGTTCTCCAATGAGATCGGTTCTTTAAGGATCCTTGCCCTGAATCCTGTGTCGCGACAGCCTTCAATGATCCTTAGCCTTATTGCTTGTTCGTTGTCAAACTTGTCGAACTTGCAATGTGTCACTAATTTTCTCAGCCTTGTCGCAAAGTCATCCAGCGTCTCATCCACTTGTTGACACGCAATAGTGAATGTATATCGTTCGAAGTCAATGTTCCGTTGTGGGTCAAATTTGGCCGTTAGGCATTTCTTTAATGTCTCGTATGTCTTTGTTTCTTCGGTTGGCATTGTCACTAGAAGTTCTTCGATGTCGTCCCCTGCTAAGTTCAGCAGTAACCCTAGTCTCTTTCCTTCTGTTACGTCCGTTGCTTCCATATATCTTTCGAACCGCCTGATCCACTTCTCCCACCTTATTCCTGTTTGTGGCTCCGATAAGTTGAACGGCAGTGGCCTCCTGTATTGTGCACTGGGCTTTGGGTCTGCCATCCTTGACTTCTTACCTTGTCTGTTCTTTCCCCTTTCTTTTCTTTTGCTCCTTTGTGCGTTGTTCTATGTTTCCTTTGCTCTTTGTCTTTTTGTACCGTCTCTTTCCTCTTTCCTTTCTTCCTTTCTCTTTCTCTTTCTCTTCTTTTTCTTTGTCTTTTTCTCTTTATTCTTTCACTGTTTCTTTTCTTTCTTTTATTTCTTTCTTGTCTTTCTATTAGTATTTTCTTCTTCTCTTTTTTTTTCTGTTTTTCTATCTTCTTTTCCAGTAATTTCTTTTGTATTCCTTTGTTTGTGTCTTATTATTACTTCACTTCCTTTATTTTTATTGTTTCTTGACTTTGCCTGTGCTTCTTTTCTTCTTTTTTTACTTTGAAATCTGCGTTTTTTAACTATTTTCGTGGCTTTCCTGACCTCAAAATGGCCGCCCGATTTTCTTGCTTGCTGATTGGCTCCTGTGCCTGACTTCAAAATGGCCGCCGAGAGTCTCGCGAGACTTCGCAGCCAGTCGCGCTATTGCCTGACCTCAAAATGGCTGCCGAGACTCTCGCGTGAGCTCGGGCCAGTCCTTTAAACTTCGCGCTGCGCTTACCGGCAGAGTCTGTTCTTCTCTCGCGGTGGTTGGGGTGGGCTCCCACGTCGCTGGTCTTCTTTGTTGGCGCTTTGGGCAGTCTTCTTGGGCACTCTTCTTCTTCTGGGCACAATGCGATCCAGGGTGGGCTCCTGGTATAAAATCGCCGTTTTTCTTCCAATGAGCACACAGATGGGTGCGTCGCCTCGTCGCCAGTTGTCGTGTCCTTGTTGTGGGCGCTGGGCAGCACATCAAACGCGGGACACAGGTTGGTTGTGCAACGCTTTATTTATTATATATTTTCGTAGCTGGTTACATGCACGTCTATCCCCGTGTCCGTCCTGGTCAGTCTGATCTCCTTCCTGTCCCCTAACCGGATGTGGTGTCCGGTGACCTGGTCACCTCCCTCATGACCCACAGGGTCCTAGTGTCCTCCAGTCCTTATCTGTCAGGTCACAACACTCTTGATTTCGTCAGTTCCATGCTGGCCACAGAGGTAGAGGGAGCTTTAAGAGGGCATGCGAAAGAAGTGCTCCTCTGCTAATAAACTTAGCACTGGTTGATGAATGGTCAAAAGAGTTTCATTTACTAATAACTTTGGTGTGGTTCAATTGAGCTGCATGAAAATTGACAGATAGCAAAACAAGCCTGATACAATGCAATGCAAGCCCTGCAACCAACTTGCGCTGCACATGGCCAAATGAGGTTGGGCAGAAGGCCCGGCCGATGTCTGCGCACAGCACAGAATAGCTTAACGGCAGGCTATGTGTAGGTCTCTGCAGGCTTGGGAGCAGGGCATGGCCGCTCACCCCACTGAGAGCAGGAGTTGAAAATTAAGTAAATAATAAAAATAACAATGAAATTCACTGGAAAAAAAGAGAGTTATAGTTCTGGCTCAGACTTGTCTAGCCACTGAAATTCAGCAGTCATGGCTTTTAACAAACACAACACATGCCATAAATTGCATCAGCCGCCATACTCAAAAAACAAATTTGGCAGAAGAACAGAAACATATAAAAGAGCAATCAAGAGAACAACAAGGTTGGTGACACACGTTTAAGCCAGAATCATAACTCATCTTTTAACTTTTAAATGTGTTTTTTTTTCAATGAATGTTTATACTGGCTGGCTCTCCAAACTGAAGATATTGTTGTGAAGCAAATTATTTTGACGATGCATTTTTTGGGGGTAAGGCCTAGATCATCAGAATTTATAGCTACAAGCTCACTCTGATCCCTTGCACTCTTTCTCATTTGTCCCTCAGATAGCAGGCATGGGCTGTCTCTCTCATTGAAAACATAGTTCTGAAGAGTAATCGGTTCAGAATAACTTTTTTTTTGCCGTGTGCTGGGGAGCCTAGAAATGCAAAATCATGCTGCATGAAATCCATGCCCTCACCCATAATACTAACATCGAAGTATATATGTCCAAACACATCACCTCCCCGCGCAGTAAGAAACAAATGCATCACTTCCTCTCCAGTAAGGAACCGACGCATCACCTCCTCTGCGTGGCTGTAAGGAACCAACGCATCACCTCCCCTGGAAAAAGGAAGCAACACATCACCTACCCTGTGCATAAGTAACCAACGCATCACCTCCCCTGGAAAAAGGAAGCAACACATCACCTACTCTGTGCATAAGTAACCAATGCATCACCTTCCCTGCGCCGGTTTTGCTGGTAATTTTTGACGCATCCCAGGTTCTTTGTAAGAAGAGTGACACATCCATAGTTTTATATGGACAGAACTGTTTTTACCTTTTAAAAGTAATACTTTGATATATGTATGTTGGATTTTTGTTGTTTTGGTCTTGTTTGGTTTAGATAACAATACTTACATGACGCTTTCCTGCTCACTTCCTCTCGCACAATTCAGAGCAGGGCAGCAATTGTGGTTGCGGCGCTGTGTTGCTGTAGATTAAGTTAATCCGGGTCTTCAAGTGAATATATGAACCGCAGACCGCATACAGCCAGCTCAATTCAGAAAATTCGAACATTTCGACAAAACACAAATGTACCCCATCTGTGAGGTGCTCAGAAAGGATCATAGTAAGTCCCATGTAGTATCATCCACCATGTAACAGGTTACATGTCTCAGAAAAAGTAAAAAGTGCTTTCATTGGTTTGTTTCATATTATGCTGCCAATGCATTTGGAATATTGTTTTGGTAAACGATGTGGTGCTTCTGTGTAAGTAAGAGTCCATGTTTACCCCCAATTCTTTTGCGAGTATTCACTTCTGGTATCTCAGAGCACCGAGGAATAGCAGGAGTTTACATTCTGATTCCAGCTGCCTCGCTGATGTTCCTGTGTGAAGATGGCAGAATTCAAATGTCAATGCTTAAGAAATGTCCTTCCACAAATGAAAGGTTTTCACCGAAACCTCCCGGTTTACTGACTTCCATACACTTGGGACTGTCCCTTACCGCAATCTTACGTTACACCTGTTGGAAAGGGAAGGTGTAGAGCAGGTGTAGTTTCCAGTACACACATGGGAGTGATTTATGAGATTTGTGCCCAATCGGGACCGAGATTTGTTCTGACCTGCCTTTCACACCATGTCTTGTGTAATAACCACATTATTGTAAAATGTGTCTCCGACCATCAATTATGAATACCTTTTACAATCTTAATAATATAACATAAACATGACGTGTATTTGTAAAGTGCATATTCACCCCTGGGTCTCTTGGGGTAGAAATAACAGATGATTATTGTTACTTAACTCAATAGTACTCATTTTATTGACCTGAGAAGACTGAAATGCTGAGAAGACCGGCTAGGATTCGAACCTGTGGCCATGAGGTCAAGCACAGCTTCCTGGAGTGGATGCTAATACCTTGTCGCAACAGCACCAAATAAATGGAACCATTCACATTACCTTATAAAAATGAGAATTTCCCAAAGCACAGGTTCCATAAACAACATATTGTGGGCATTGCCAGAATTGGTTTGCACTGTCCTTGTGCTGGTGGTAATCCGACCCTAATCAGTTTAGTGCCAACAACTCTTCCTTTCAGGAGCCGGATGCAATATCCCATTAAACAGGTGCCACGATCATTACTTTTATTTTGCCAAATTGGCTAGCAAGTGTCAAGCAGTGTCATGGTGATCCACCGCTCCCTCCCAGCAGATCCAGAGGACAGATGTGTTGCCATCGGCAATGCCCAGAGCCCCTCAAGAAAACTGGCAAAGATCCAGGTGCAGGCGGGGTTCATTCAACACAGGGCTACTCCAGCAGTGCTGCATTTCGATTAAATATATTTTCCTCTACAAGTATTTCAAAAACACGGCAGGCTGTAAAGAAAGAACATGTCTGTGTCTTTCTTGGTATGCCTCTCTCTGCTTTCACACATGGCAGCATGTTTCTGAGTGGTTCTATAAAAATGCGAATTCTTTCTTCAAAATAAAAGAAACATACTGAGAACTCTGATTAGAATCGCAAAACATTCTAAGGGGCATATTTATGAGAGGCTTGTGTCGTGTTTTTGCCACGCATTGTGATACACTTGAATTATATATATATATATATATATATATATATATATATATATATATATATATATATATATATATATATATATATATATGACAATAGATGACAATATTCCCCCCTTTGTCTGCTGGGCGGATCACAATATTAGTATAATCGTAAAGAGCTTCAAGTGCCGGTCGTTGGGTATAGGAAAGATTGTTTTGAGTATCTTTAGGGCGTTGTTTACTCTTTAGTCTGAGTTCCATGAGTCCCTTAATGATGCAGTCATGGAAGGTGTCTATATTGTCGTGAGGGAGCAGTGGTATGAATGTGGATTTCCCTTTGAACTCCGTTCTAGCCCAGCGGCACTGAAAGCTCTCTACGATGACACTAATATTGTGATCCGCCCAGCAAACAAAGGGGGAAATATTGTCATCCAGGATAGGGAGGATTACATAAATAAGGCACTCCGCCAACCCAGCGATTCCAAATTTTACATACCCATTACATATGAGGCCTACAACCAGAGCATCACTGAGATTTGGGATAAATTGATCACTTGGAAAGACAAGGGACTCCTCGTATGGGAAGAATACTGCTACCTTAAAAAAGATCACCCGAAGTTGCCCATATTATATCTGTTACCCAAGTTACACAAAGACAGCACTAGACCACCAGGACGCCCCATTGTTTCTTCCATTGGGAGCGTCAGTGAACATATTTCTAAATATGTAGACCATTTCTTACGGGATTTTGTTACAAAATTGCACAGCTACTTAAGGGACACCAAAGATTTTCTCTGTAAAATTGAAAATCTGATATGGAATCCTGAATGTATCTTCATTGTCCTCGATGTGCATTCACTTTACACCATAATAGATCATCAACAAGGCTTAGAGGCATGCGAGCACTTCCTTAAGAACAGGCCACTAAGGTATCGAGAGCACACCAAAATGATCATTGAAATGATGGAATTTTGTATCAAAAATAACATTTTTGTCTTTATTGGCCCCCTCTACAGGCAGGTCAATGGTACTGCAATGGGTCTTGTTTTGCTCCCAGTTTTGCTAATTTATTCATGGGCTACTGGGAGCAAGAAATCTTTGCCAGCACCACCTTGGCTGGGGACCTCCAGAAAGTCATCATGTGGCTACGCTACAAAGATGACTTGTTCATCATATGGAGGGGAACCAAGGTTGATGCGGAGAGATTCATTACCAAACTCAATACTAACATATTCAACATACTATTGACAGGCAGCATTAGCGCCGAAAGAACTGGGTATCTAGATGTTTGTCTGGAGATCAAGAAAAACACTGTATGTACCTCTCTCTTTCGCAAGGCCACAGCATGGAACAGCGTCCTACATGCCTTCAGCAGCCACCCAGAGCCACTCAAATGGAATATCCCTTATGGCGAACTGCTGAGGGCTAAAAGGAACTGCAACAACAGTGCAGCTTATGCAGAAGAGAGCCTGAACATCATAGAAAGGTTCCATAGTAGAGGGTACCCCAATTGGGTGCTCAAAAAGGTCAGTGAACGGGCAGATGGAGTAGAGAGAACAAAAACCTTACAGAAGAATGCTGAGGAGTCATAGTTAGATGACAGTAACACTATACGGATGATCCTTTCCTATAACTCTGAGTCACACACGGTAAAGCACATACTTACTAAACATTGGGATATCTTGAAAACTGATAGAGCTTTAGGCACCACAGTGACAGAAAGACCCAACATCACATACAGAAGGAATAGAAACATTTGGGATTTGGTGGTCTGAAATGACATCACACAGTATCCATCTACCACACAACATGGCCTCATTGGCTTTTATCCTTGCGGCCACTGCAAGGCATGTAGACATAGCAAATATAGAGGAGTAGTTGAATACAAAGAAACAACCAAAACAAATCACGCAATTTCTAAGCTGCGGTACAAGTTTTGTTATCTACGCTATAGAATGTACCTGTAAGCTGTGGTACATAGGCAGCACTACGTGCACTGCCAAAAAGAGGGTTCTAGAACATCTCAGGGCCATTACCAACCATGACCCCAAATACCCTGTTGCACGCCATTCGAGGAGAAACATTTCTCGAACACATCTGATCTCAGCTATCTGATCCTGGAACCTATTCCCAGACATCCCAGGGGGGGTGATAGAGTATTAACTCTCAGACAAAGGGAATCTCGCTACATAATAGCGTTCCAGACCAAAAGCCCGGGGGGACTTAACTTGGACGAAGAACTTGCAATCCACCTCAGGGAGGGGTCTTAAGTCTGTTGTTTGCTGGTTACTTCACAGTTTTCTGTACTACTGCACATAATGTATCAAACTGTAACTGTATTAATTAGATGTGCGGCAGACATCTCCATTTTTATGTGTCCTAATGGGCACAATGACACATTAATCTTATGTATGAGAATGTTTGTTTTTTCTGTTTTGTTTCCCTAGAGGAGGAAAGGAATGGGCCCTTTTACAAGTATTCACCTGCATGGGCGCACCTACCCTTTTACTCCAAGTTGATTTTCACAACTGTCACAATGGGTCACACAAACACTGGTAGGTGCATGAACCGGTTTTGTACTCGCTTTCCCTCCTTGGTAGCGTTGGCACTAGCCTGTTGAATAGACCTAGGTCAATCCACGGGACTCCGACATATCGTCCAGAGGGAGGCCTTATTTTGGATGTCAGGACTAAGACCAAGATTGTTTTTTTACTCGCTTTCCCACCTTGGTAGCAATGGCACTAGCCTGTTGTATAGAGCTAGGTCAACCCACGGGACTCCGACATATCGTCCAGAGGGAGGCCTTATTTTGGATGTCAGGACTAAGACCAAGATTGGTTTTGTACTCGCTTTCCCACCTTGGTAGCAATGGCACTAGCCTGTTGTATAGAGCTAGGTCAACCCACGGGACTCCGACATATCGTCCAGAGGGAGGCCTTATTTTGGATGTCAGGACTAACACCAAGAATGACATACGTATCCTAAAGCAGATACTTTTTGGCGTTTAATGGAATCTGATTCTTTTTAGGCACTATCATAACCCCCTGCCCAGATCCAGCACAAGCACTTTCGACTCTGTACTTTGCATTCACTGAATATTAATTCATGTACGTATTGTATGCAGCACTGTTTGAGATTGAACACGAACATGGGGGTTTGGACATATGCACTTGCAAATCATTGTCAGGTACCATTGCTCCCAGTACTGTCACATTCAGGATGTTGTGGGTTGCACATATATGTTTCTGCATGTAATGAGTATGCCGATATTCCCATCATTTTTGAACACATGATTTGATTATAACTTATGTTTTTCTGATGGATTTCCTGCTGGTTCGCACTATGAGAGAGGGGCATATGCGTTACTCTTTATCAGATGGTATTCTGTGTATTTTACTATTAAACACTCCAAGATGGCAGCCTTACTTTGGCAGACTTAGTAAGGGATCAGTTCCATTTTGATGTCGATGCATTACCAGGTTGAAAAAACTTTATCAGTGTCTGTTTGTTGCGTGCACCTCTACACGTGATCAAGGCTGTTCGCCGAAACTCGTTGTGTGTAATAAACCTGGACTACCTACTTTGTTGTTTGCCTTCTACTTCCTGAGAGCGCACAATCAAGGGTAATTGCTGTTGGAATAGAACATCATCTTTACAAAGTCAAGGTCCAGGAAAAAGAAATAAAGAAAATACAGCTAGAAAAAATTGCTTGCTTGAACATACATTATCATTCTATATATCACAAAGTACAATTTGTAGAGACATTTTACTAACTAAATTTTAGTACATTATTCTCAGAATATAGAATTAAAAAAAATATTTCCAACTAGATGACATTTTTTTACGTGCTTCGGTTCGTTTACCATAACCTTCTTCAAATTTTTTAGTACGCTTCATCTTATTAAACCATTTTTTACGTATAAAGGTTCTTCGAGCATCCTCCAATTTTGTAGAATTAGGGAGCGGGCCACTAACATTGAGATGGCAAGAAAATGACCCTCAGATTTACCTAGACTCACCTCCCTACTTGCTATCCCAAACAGAGCTGCTTCCGCAATTGGGGGATACGGTCGCCTTATAGCCTGGCTAAAATAATCAACATTTTTGTCCCAGAACATCTTGAGTTTTGGACAGGAATAAAATATATTCCTTCATCCCCCTGACTTGAATTATAAGTGTAACTCCAGTCTTAAAATTGACAAAATGTGAATCTGCAATTGCAAGAGTATTTACTTATAGTAATGGCACCCCAGTGTGAGTATATCTTCTCCCAGGTGTGGGGAACGGGCATTGCAGGGCAATGATGCCCTGACATTTTGGAAACACACACAAACTCACAAATGTGTTGGTATTCATAAACGTCTCCAAAGCATATTCCTACTAACTATTGCCAACCTGGAAATAAGGATTTCATCCTGTAAATAGGAGGAATAAATGTGTTTCATGGGTAGGCTCGGAAGGAAAGAGCAAACTTCCGAATTTGGCTCTGGTCTTGAGAAAGAGTTTTCTCTACTTAAAAAATGTTTCAGAGTGGAGAAAGAGTGAAAAATGCAAAAGTGCAATTGCACTAATGCGAGAGAACTTTTGCATGCACAAATGCATATATGTTCAATACTAAGGGGTAGAATCCGATGTTGGTCGGAAGGGCTCCGAATCGGATCCAGGTTTGCTGAATTCGATCCGGAGTACTTGTTTCTGACCGACTCGTTCCCAGTTCCGAACGACCTGGAAACCATTAGGGCTGACCGAATCGGTTCAGAAAGGCATTCGGACAGGTCAAGCTTTTCTGGATTCGATTTGTACAGCTCTATGGACTCGGTTTCCGAGCGAGCGAGTATGATGACCGATTTGGACAGCCTTTCCGATTCGGTTTGCCCAAAATAAAATGGCTGCCTAAATTGGGTTTTGGGGGGCCGTAGCAGGCTCCCCTTCACCCCGGGCATTTCGAATCCGGACAGTTGGGGTACCCATGGGTCCCCTCTTCCCAACCTTGCACAGTGTGGCAGGCACAATGGGGTGCCTGCCACAGGGTGCAAGGTTTTCCCCAACCACCCCTTTCATCAATGGGAGCCTATGTTCACGTTTGGAATACAGGCTTCCAATGAAGTCAACGGGAGTCCGACGGAATCGTACCCGAATGCATCACACTTGTTCGGTCGGATTCCCCCGATCCGAGTCGTACGGAAAGCATTCCGGAACCGATTCGGTCGGCATGCTTTCCAAACGAGATCGGAATCGGGCTCTAAATATGGAACTGCTTTCGATGTACCTAATTGGGATTCCACAAAACATTTTCAAAGCAAGCCCACCTAAAAACTTTAGTGGAGGTGGTACAAAACAGCTTGCTGACCCATCCTGATGCACTGTGACTCCTCACAGGTGACGATCTGCTGGCGCAAACATTTAAAACTCCATGGCGACAAATAGAGGACTCAGAGATGGGAATTCCCCCTACAGTAATAAACAATTCCAAGAAAGGGCAGGAAGATTGCTTGCTGCCCAGCAGACTGAGTTATCTAGGATTTCATGCAATGAATGGTAGATTTAAAACTGATCAGCCCGCTTCATACACTTGTATCTTGGGAAATTGAGTCAATACTGGATTACATTTAGATCTCAGCTGCCTATTTCTAGATAAAAAAAAAGTCAAGCCATGTATACTGGCGACACTGTCCATGGGATGCTTCGGTGCCAACTATTGGTAAGTTTGAGCTCGAGGGATCCCATTCAGCAATTGGGCAATGAAGCGGAAATCATGGACATCAGGAAAATTAGATGGGGACTAGAGCCTGGGGAAGAAGACATTCGTAATCTGAGAAATTCCTTAGTCAGTTTGAACTGGGAAATTGGAGTCTTAATGGCAAACCGGCCTATTATTATAAATAGGATCCAAGAAAGATTTTGAAGTATTGGAGTTCCTGCTTAAAAAAACAAACTGAAAGTCAAATACTCCCACAATGATATTAAGGAGATTACTGGATTAAAAAGAAGAGTGAACTGCGTGCCAGGATACTGGCGAGAAATAGACAGAATGAGTTGTCAAGGATTGCACTAAGGTTTGCACAACAAGAATAAAGAAAGAAGAGATGGAGATTAGAACACCTTAGAGAAACAAACAGTGGCTAAAGTTACATACGGCTGCAAAATCTCTTAAGCCTTGCATTTTCTGGGTGCTAGTACATGGAATAACAAACCCTAAAAAACAAAAAATGTTTGGTAATATTACTGCAGCATCCTGGTCGACTTTTGTTCCTAAATTGTATGGGACTAACAAATAGGTGGAACCACTAATCCCTCTTAATATAGTTGAGTATCCAAGTGCCTTGGCTTCTGATCTCCAACTACCAACTCATGAAGAAGTATATAAGAGCATCCGGTTCATGTGGTTGGCAGGTGCAGCAGGACATAATGGACTTCAAGCCAGCATCTTCAAAGCAGCAAACATACAATGGGCAAGATGATGCACTCCTTATTCATTCAATGCTGGATGCATAATATTATTCCAGAGAGCTGGCAGGGTTTGGTCCTGGTGCCAAAACATTAAAAGGTATCTTGTGATAACCCCTCCAAATATAGATGCAGGTAGATGGCAAGGCATATGCCAAGATCTTACTTCATGGATTGGAACAATGGGCATTGGAAAAAAAGAAAACCCTCCTCACCCAGACGGGCTTCTGCAGTGGTTTGCGGATGGAAGGCAACTTAATGGCATTGGCATGCCTGTCAGACATGGCCATGAAGAAGAACTCCCCCGTCCCCCATTCACTGTATTTATTGATTTCACAACAGTTTTTGATTGCATGAACAGGGGAAAGCTGTGGCTTGAACTCCATAAATGTAGGGTTCCTGCCACTTTACTATACACCATTATTAGCCTCTATTCCAACATGCGGGTAAGAGTGCGGATTACAACCAATTGGATAAGAACATATAAAATCCTGACCTTGAGAGAGGTTAAACCATGGTGTATCGTGACTCCCCTTCTAGTGACCATGAGAGCGTTTCCACCAAAATTAGCAGAGGCCAAGATCCATCTTCTGCTCCTTGAATGCCCTGAACAAGTTTTGTCAATGGAATAACAATTAAATCAACAGTGGTAAAACGAAGACCTTAATAATCTGTGGGAACAATATCAAGAAATGGTCATGGCACCCGGACAACAAAAAACTGGAAACAACATCAGCTATCAAATACCTAGGTGTACACTTTAACGGTGGTGGTAGCCATAAAGATTATCTAGCCTCCCAGAAGTAAGCTGGTCTAGCCCTAACAGTTACGTTTTGGAAACCGAAATGTAGAATGAACGGGTCTCAAGCACCACTATTGTGCTGGGTGATAAACTCTGAATGAGTGCCAACTCTAATGTTTGGAGCCTTCGTCTTCAAAGATCAACTAGATGTTTGGCTAGATCGGGCCCAGAACCGGTGCTATCGCGCAGTATTCTTGCTGCCCTTCTGTGCACCATCAGCATGTTGATGCCTTGAACTTAACCTGCCTAGACAAAGTATAATACTAAAATACCTTGCAATAGGGCCCACTGGCCTCTCCAAACTCTGATCTCTGGTGTCAAGCAGAGATCAGTAGGAACAGAAAGAAAACAGGGATTTTGGAGACCTGTTTACTTTCTGTCATTTTCACTGCATTTCCTTAAGCCATTATCAGCAAATAGGAGGCTCATGTGGGGGTAAGGGTGTAATAAAGGGTCAAGCCTATCATGTCTTTGGGATCAAACTGTGTGCAGTGCTCTGTTACACCTGTAATTTTGTTGGATTGAAGCCCACATGACACCCAAAGATAATTTGAACGTCAAATTGACAGATCAAACATAGTATTGGCGATGAAAATAATAGTCATGGAAGAGTTCGGAGAGTTGTTTGATGATGTAAGAGTCTTTAAAACATTTTATTTACGACTCAAACTAGGCCAAGTCTTCAAATTTGAGTATCTGGGTATAATGCTTGATAGTACATTGTCATGGTCTCTACACATAGAGAAGAGAAGGGTTGTGAATCAATACCAAGCCTCAGCAATTTACAAGAGGTTCCAAAGAACAGCTTTGAGAGCCTTATGCTCGGCGCTCAAACTTTACAAACTAAAGGCTCACTCTGCTGCCTTGTAGGGGGCTGAAATTTGAGGATATGCTAACCTAGATTATTTTACTACAATTAAAAATAAGTTTGTTCGCTCACTACTCCACCTCTCCTCGAGCACTCCTCTAACACCAAAGTTATATTTTGGCAACTTATAAAGAGTGGGAGAAGTAGCTAGACTAAGGCCCCTCCTAAATTGGGTGAGGGTATAGACCACTACAGAACTGAGGCCGTACTGGATGGTAGTGGAGGAACTGCTAGCCCTCGACAAAGGCCTCACCTGCCCGTGGCTCAAATACTCCCAATGGTTTGAAAGACTGAGCCTTGGATCCTTCTGGTCAGAACCTGCCTCACTGGTGGCTACTTCTAAACAGCAGTTAAATAAACGTTATTGGGAATACATCTACACCAGTCACTATTGTAGTTCCTCTCTTGGTAGGTTGACAGTCCAATTCCTGTTTACTAAGTATCTTCCCTCTTATGAACCTTTTCTTGACCTCTTGCTCCAGCAATTAGCAAAAAACCCTATTCCTAAAATTTCACTATGACACTGGAAATGGGGTCATTCACAGCGCTATGGAGCTCTAATAGGAGTGCTGCCTATTCACCTGTATTCATTTTGTGTCCACTATTTGCAAATGAAACTATACACCATGTGCTATTTTTCTGTTCTGCATATGCAAAGCCTAGAGGGAAATTAATATGCCCACTGTGCACGTATTATGGCTTTCGGAGATACCTGGAGGCCCTGATAATCTTGAGGGCCAACACATCCATTTACTATGTTTTTGCTGTAAGTAAGTTTCTATTCATGGTAGGGCTTATAAGGAAAGCTAAAGGCATTAACTTCTTGACCAGGAGAAATTGGTCGCTTGCACTGGTTGCTCCGTTTGCACACGATCGCGTTTGTTGCTCCTTGCTGTGTTTTGAGAATTGTTCTATATCCTTTTAAACCATTTTTTATGACAGGTTTTAAGAGATTTTATATGGTCATAACAAACGTGAAATTTTGTATGTTAATGATTGTGTTATTGTCTGCAAGTTTTAAGGAATCTATTTTCTGAAGTAAACTTTATACTAGCTCAAATATGTTATTTTTCTGCACAGCAAACTTCACACCCTTGTAGGAAAACTCTAGTGGCGAAGAACTAACATACAACTTGTGTTTAGAAAGAGGTAACATAGTTTTAATGTTGGTGAAAGGGAAAGGTTATAAAGTTGGTTGTAAATGTTGATGAGGGAAGAGCAGGGAGGCCATATTGTCTTAAAGACCCGCTTAACCGGTTTTAATGGAGATTAAGTTATCCAAAGTTCATATTTGAATAAATATTTTGTAAGATGCAATTGTGTGATAGCAGCAGCTAGGACCTGCTGAACTGGATCAAAATACCGTGCACAAGAATCCTCTTTCAGTATTCCACAACATTCAAAGGAGAATTTTAAATGTGTGGGACAGCTGTTTCCGGAATGAAGAGGGCTAATGGTGGTCACAGTGCAAAACCTCAATCAACCTATGAAAAACATTGGCAAATTAAAGTCTTAAGAACATTTTTTTTTCAAGGGAATACGATGATGATTTTAAATAATTCTTTAAAATTTCATTTAGAAAATCTCCCTGAATTGTTTGGGACTTCGCATTTTCTGGGTTCTATCCCTAGAAAACTGACTGTTACTCTGGTTTACAAATAATTTCCGCTGCCGGAGTTTCAGAAGACTTTACATATTTTTTTATACTTTGTTCAGTTTTTCAGAAATATTTTTTAGACAGCAATAGTGCACTAGTGCTTTCGGTAAAAAGAAAATGTTCTGGCTTCAGTTTAGGAACTCACATTACTAGGTGAATGTATCTTTTTTGGTACACTACTAGGTGAATGCATCTTTTTGGGGATCCACTTCCCAAGACAGGAAACTGGCAAGCAGACAGAGGGCTGATACCTTCAGCAGGTTACAGATAGGTGTGAGGTTTCTAGTGCTCAGCTGCCATGCTCACTGCATGGGAGCATTCGAAAGTGGTGTAGGCAGTCCAACTATGTATGCCATGTATCAGCTATTCGGATTGGCTACCAAGCAGAAGGTGTAAAGTATCATCGGGGAAAACAAAGTTGCACAGTTGATCAAATTGGAGTTTTACAGTTTGTTAAGACTGCAAAATCCAAAGCTTTGAAAACGTATTAAAAATTGGAGCATCTTGGGGGCGCTAGAGGGCGCACAAGCGGAATGGCTGCTTAGACAAGTAGCTCCCGCTCCTTGGCAAGCTATCCTCCATTTATCCTCTGCCACAGGGTGCCGAATCGCTGTATCGACCCTTCATCTGCTGCAGAGGGTTGCCATCTGCACTCGACCCAAGTTTGGGGCCGCTGCGAGGTTCGGAGCCGGAGTTATCACCGCTTCAAGAATCACCGGAGACTCACCTGGAGCTCGCGAGCGGAGGGGGCCGGCTGAGGCGACCTACGCGACACCGGGGACGGCCACGAGGAGATAGGCCGTGAGCTCGGGCGGCCGTCTGGAGTCGGGACAGATCCTGCGTGGGACCTGAAGCTGGGGCACGGTGCAGTCGCCCCCTTACATGCGTTGGTCCCCCCCCACTGCTGCTGACTCTCGGCGCCCGGACTGAAGGTGAGTCGCTTCTCGTACACGGAGGAGCGCCGGGTGGCGGGACACCCCCCGAGCGGCCAGGGAGACCCACAACGAGTCGGTACTCTCGGCGCGGCGGCGTGGACCGAGGGGCGCCCAGACCAGACGGAGGCAGCCGCATCTTTGATTCCCGCTGAGGGAGGGGTGGCTGCGCTCGGCTATCTCTGTGGGACAGCTGGACTATACAAATAACTTCAGGTGTGCTGCTGACCCTATGTGAACTCCTTGGTCTTATTGGAAGCAGGGCCGGATCCCTCGAGAAGGGTGGACTGCGTTACCTCCCGCTAATGAGCCGCGTGGTTGGGCTCTGATCTGTGCCTGACCACGGCGGGTTCTCTGAGGCTGCCGTATCTATACTGGACTCTGCCCTCCCCTGTGCCTGGTGCTGATGGTCATCACTCCTGCTACCACATTACGGGGCTGCACCCGCGGCCTGCTAACTCCGCAGGAGGACCAACGCTGTACCACTACTGCCACCTGGGCCTTGTAGCCCATTATCGCTGGAGTACCTGGGAGGCACGCAGGGTGCCGGAGGCCTGTGCCCTCCCCCAAACATCTATCGTCCCACATCGACGCCATCTTCTCCAGCGGCTGCTACATTGAGATCTGCCTGTGCGTGCCACGCTCGCGGACTGCTTTGTGTCCACTCGTTCGACCTCTGGTCTCATAACGCCGACAAGATATGCGGCAACTGTGCGCCGTGACCTGCTGCCACCACGGTGCGGCCTGATAATCGTCAGGCGAAGCTAAGTTTTGATGGCGCCAAGAGAGGCGGTAAATCAGTACCTGCGGATCCTGGGCCCAGCGCGGCGGCTCCGAAGGCCGTCGCATCCCCCACTAAAGACCTTGACCTACACAGCCTGTTTCAGGAGATGAGGCAGGGGTTTGCAACTGTTGTTGAAAAGGTCGACGGCGTCACTGCTCGATTGGACGCCGTGGTCCATAAGGTGGATCGCCACGAGGAGCGGCTAACGGCTGCGGAACAACGCGTATCTGACAACGCAGATGTCGCCTCGACTCACACAATGCAACTAGCTAGAATGGACAACCTGCTCAGAGTCATAGCGGCTAAAAACTAAGACTTGGAAGCCCGCAGCCGCCGGAACAATATACGCGTCACGAATGTGCCAGAATCCACAGACACGGGCAGGATGGAACTCTATATCGAAAAACTGCTTAAAGGCTCAATTGGGGAGGATGCTTTCTCTCCCCAATTCATTGTAGAGAGAGCGCACCGTTCCTTAGCGCCTGTGCCCAAGCCCGGACTGCCGCCTAGGCCAATTATTGCAAAACTATTGAACTATCGAGACCGCGACACTGCATTGAGTCCGGCCCGGTCTCAACGGACATTGCAGTACAATGGTGTCACCTTCTCCATATACCCGGATTTCACACCGCTGGTGCAGGAAGAACAACGCAAATTTCTCCCGGTGAAGAAGAAGCTGCGAGAAGCCCAAGTGGACTATGCTCTCCTATACCCGGCAAAGCTGCGGATTACACATCAGGGAAAGCAACGCTTTTTCACAAACCCGCAGAAAGTGGAGGATTTCCTGAAATCGCTCGGGAGAGCACGTAGGGAAGAACGCGATGCTGCAGAGGAACTAGAGGACAGGGACTTGTCTCCGGCACTAAACGATCACTAATTGCTTGCACCAGCTGAACTGGATGCTTCACCTGCACTGTTTGAATGTTGACTCTTGTTCTGAGCGCAGACATTGAGATGACTACGCGTGATGGACCTGCACGGCCTCAACACTCCTGTGGTAACGTAAACCAAGGACCACTCTCTTGGCCCTAGTCTCCACCAAGGGCGGTACAGAATTGGAGCTATGGACCGAGAAATGGCTGTGCATACTTTATGCTATACCCCCACAGGGTATTCCCCTTAAGACTGCTACTGTTTTTGATGTTGTTGCAGGGGTTGGGGGGAAGGGGTGGGGGGAGGGACACTGGGTGGGGTTCAATGGCTTCTGGCATGATTGGGATGCTCTGGTGGGAGGGGGGTGGGTTGTTTTCTGAGGAGGCTTTTATCGCTCGGAACATATATGCGGACTCTACACTGGTATGTGCACCTATGTTGGTGGGGCGGAGCGGGCCTTACTTCATTACATTGGCTGGCACTTCTGCATTTGTTGTTGACCTATTTATGGCTGCTCTGAATACTAACGCACAATTGACTTGCTTGTCATGGAATGTTCGAGGTCTGAATGATGCTAAAAAGTGTTGAAATATCATTGCCTATCTTGATAGACACCACGTCAAGGTGGCCATGTTACAAGAAACCCATTTGTCACCGCAGGGTAGTACCAACTTTGCAAGTAGATGGGCTGGGGTCCGCACCTTCTCCTCATATTCCACCTATGCGAGGGGGGCTGCCATCCTTATAGCCCGCAGTGTACCGTTTCATCGATATGGGGAGCTGGTTGATAAGGAGGGGCGCTTTGCATTGCTGTGGGGTAGACTGGGTCGAGACACATACACATTTGTCGTCACCTATGCACCAAATGTAGATACACCTGCTTTTTTCACCACTCTGTGGGGCAAGATCATGACTGCTGGCTCACGACACGTTATTTGGGGTGGAGATTTCAACCTGGCGCTGGTACCTCAGCTGGATAGGGCAGACGGAGTATGCTCCTATAAGCCTAGAGCACGAGAGGCGCTAGAGGGGGTGATCGCAGAGGGTGAGCTGATAGATGCCTGGAGACATTCACACCCACATGGGAGGGAAGGCACACATTTTACCTCACACACGGGAACATGGGCACGCTTATACTACTTTCTAGTCACCAGAGGGATGGCCACGGAGATGGTAAGGGTGGCGCAGCTGCCGAGAACCTACTCTGATCACAGTCCCGTTCTGCTTCACCTTCGCACACCTGGGTGGGATAGCCCAAGGCCGCACTGGAGACTCCGCCCTGAAATCTTGTTGGACAATCTGTTTCGCACTGAACTGGGGGAAGAGATAGCTGCCTTTTTTCCCAGAAATAAGGGATCAGTGGACTCGGTCGAACACATCTGGGAGGCATTCAAGGTACCCATTAGGGGCTATTGCATCTCCAAGAGCTATGGAGTTCTGCGTGACATCCTACATACTATTAACACACTAGAGAAGGAGCTGCGGGCTTTGGAACTCCGTATGGTAGCTGAGACTGGCCCCAAACCACACGCTACTTTTAGAGAAATGCTGTTGAGGTATGAGGAGGAGGCTGCTAGGGAGGCTAAGTTCCGTGGAAAACACTGGCAAGCCCGGAAATACTGCGAGGGAGATCGACCTGGGAAGGTGCTCGCCACGCTCACACAGACTCCACGAGAACATAATGTCATGCTTGAACTTACGGACACATACGGCGCCACAATTAGGGACTCGGATGAGATCCTCACTGCATTCACAGCACATTACCACTCGCTCTATACTTCCAACACAGGGTCCGAAATGTCCTATGCTGATTATCTAAAAGATATGGCGCTGTGCTGGCTCAGCGATGGAGACAGGGCGTTCCTGGCGGCACCTTTCGAACTAGACGAGATTCGTGAGGCCATCATGTCCCTCAAGAACGGCAAGGCCCCCGGCCTTGATGGCATCCCTGCCGAGTTTTACAAAGCATACATTGATATCATGGCTCCTGTCCTTCGTGAGGTCTACTCGGAATCACTATGTGACGGTGCTCTCCCTGTTCCATGCGCGAGGTGGTGAATACCTCTCTCCTGAAGCCTGACAAAGATCCCAGCTCCTGCAACTCTTACTGCCCGCTCTCCCTCCTAAACTGCGATGTTAAAATACTCGCTAAGGTTCTGGCCACTCGACTGCCGCTGCTGATGACTAGAATTGTATTGCCCGATCAGTCTGGGTTTGTGGCTGGCCGGTCTACTTCACACAACCTCCGTACCCTGTTCTCTCTGCTTCGCACAATACATCCCGACGTACCTGTCGCAGCCGTCTTCCTTGATGCATCCAAGGCTTTCGACTCAGTCGAATGGCCTTACTTATTCTCTGTGTTGGCTAGCATGGGATTCCCAAAATTGTTCATATCCTGGGTCATCCTGCTTTATACTCGTCCCACGGCGAGAGTGTTGATCAATGGTCGACTATCGCAACCTATTGACATTACCAGAGTCACGCGCCAGGGTTGCCCACTTTCTCCCCTATTGTTTGCTATAGCTGTTGAACCTCTTGCTTGTCGCCTGCGTCAACTACACCGCGACGGGGCGGTGCAATGCTTACAGCGACAAACAGATGTGTCCCTCTATGCGGACGACATCACGCTATATGTTAAGCACCCTGAGACGCACCTCAATCCCTTACTCAGGGAGTTTGTTGCGTTTGGCGGGATGTCAGGTGTGCATATTAATTGGTCCAAGTCGCAATTCTTCCCTTTAACGGATGCGATTGCTGACTTTCCCCTTGACTATCCACTGGAATGGTGCCGGACCGACCTCCGTTACCTGGGGATCCGTATCTCCAGGGATAGGGAAGAGACATTACGATCCAATTACGGAGTGGCAATCACCAAGCTGACCGCTTCTGTGGATCGCTGGATCACCCTACCGCTTTCCATGGCCGGTAGGGCGTCCCTCATAAAAATGATAATCCTCCCCGTTTCCTATATCTCTTCCTCAACATTCCCTATTTTCCCAGCGCTTTTTTCTTCAAAACCCTAAGGATGGAGCTGCGCAGGCTATTCTGGGGAGGCAGGAACCCTCGGCTCAAATGGTCCACGCTTACCCTCCCATATGATAAAGGAGGTTTCGATGTCCCTGACTTTGAGGCGTATTATCAATGCGCACAGGCACATTTCGCCTACCACTGGATGGCTCCTACACCTTTCATGCCTCATATCGCGGTAGAGGACTGGATAGTGCACCCCCTTCCGCTCAATGGGTTGCTTCACTGCCCGGAATCCTCCATCACCACGCCGAATACTTTGGTCTCATGCACATTAGATGCGTGGCGCCGTATAGCCAAGAGCTTGTCATGTCACCTACCTTACTCACCCAGGTTGCCACTAACCTATCATCCTTATCTCACCCTACTGTGGGAACAAGGGTTCCGCAGCCTTTGTGCAAGGATTCATGTCACCTGCTGGGGTGACTTGTTCTCTAACGGTCAGTTTAAATCTGCGGAGCTTTTCTTTGCGTCACACAGCCACACCCCTCTCGAGGTTTTTTATTACATACGCCTACGAGCGGGAATGAGAGACATCCTACCCGACTTCCCTGACGAACCTGAAATCCTACCTCCGCTTCATTTCCTGTTATGCTCACAGGATGGGGCCCATCTGGTCTCCGGCCTTTACCGTCAGCTCAGGGGCGCAGCTCTGATGCCAGAATCTAGTGCTCGGGCGTGCTGGACTACTGAACTGGCTACTGACATTACTGATGAGCAATGGCACTGTTGCTGTGCTCTCACCTCCTGTATCTCCGCTAGCAGCAGATTGAAAATCATACATTATAAATTCCTACAACGGATGTGCTATACGCCGGTGAGAAAACATAGATTTGGCCTGGCGGATGATGATCGCTGCGGACGCTGCCGTGCCGAACATGCGGACATTCTGCATCTGGCATGGGCATGCCCTCAGATATCGCGCTACTGGCGGCAGGTAACAAGTGCCCTTGCAGAGATGACGAGGGTAGCCGTGCCCATGGACCCCTTGGTGACACTCCTCGGATATACTTTGCAGATCCCTAGATCTTGCCAGAAATTCGTCGATACCGCACTACTCTTGGCCAAGAGGCGTGTGGCATGCCGCTGGGGTCAAGGCAGGGCGCCCAAATTTAAGGACTGGCTGGCGGACTTGACCTACGGTCAGGAACAACATACTACATTCGCTAAACTATTACCCATCTCAAGTCGGCCTAGTGACATTTGGAGTCCTCTAGTGTCCTATTTGCTCGCACGTTCAGATGATGCGAATACGCCTGAAGAAAGCCCTGCTGCTGTTCAACGTTCTGGCTGGAACTCAGGCTCAGACCGTTATTCCCACTCATACGTCCACATCTCCTTTAGATAAGCCCTCAACGGAACCTATTATCCTCAGGCCACGACAATTCGGCCTGCCTGACATGCCACACACAATACCCAACATCGAAGACCTCCCTCCTGATGTCGTCTATCCCCCCCCTATGTTATTAAGGGATCCCCTAATCCACACCCGACACATACTCGCACTTTTTCAATTAAATAACATTCCGTGATACCACACATATCGCTATTTATGGCACTGATGGTTTGCTGTTGGGATTAATGGGTTGCGGTTACTGCAACATAAATGTCTCTGCCTATCTGGGTTTGCCATACCGGCTTGATACCTGTTTCTAGCCGAGCGAGAATGAAATGCCTCTTAGTTTCTTTACTGTTGGGAAGTTCTATTAACTGTTACGAAAATGAACAATAATTTAAAAACACTGTTCTGCTGCTGCTCATCCTTCAACGCACCACAACACAGGCTGTGTCACCATCTTCGCTTACACATGTGTTGCGCCGCCGGGTCTCAGGGATGCCGGCCACGAGGCTGTGTTATAGTTACCTCAATACGCTGCCGGCCTCCGGGTTGTAGGCGCAAAAAGCTGTGTACTATGTTTCATCTTGTGCAATAAAGCAGTTTTGTACTCCAAAAAAAAAATAAAAAAATTGGAGCATCTTTGGAGCCCTATGTGAAATAAGGAACCAGTTCCACTCCCTCAAGTATCTTTGAGAGGACCCTGGTGGACTGACACAGCTCGGTAGCCATTCTATATGAGAAAACAATTACTGAACATGACCAACTTTACGGAGAGCTTCATACAAAATTTCAAGAATATAATAAAGATGGAACTTGCCCCCTAGTCACTCACCTTGATCATGTCAATATGAAATTTGAGGCCTTAAAGGCCCACCGACCTCAACATTAGGTAGCAGGCTCAAACATACCCTAGAGACTCTGCTCCCGAATATGTAGCAGACACAACCTAAGAATAACTCATCCCCCCTCACAGAAACAGCCCTGCTTGCCTGAAGTTGTCAATAGCCAGAGCCCAGGGAGCAACTTGGAGAGGCAAGACCAAAGCCACACCGGGGCACAGCAGGGAGATGAAAGTCGAAGACCTAATTCTATCACCCATGCGGGCAAATCTCACGCAAGATATCCCCAAGTGGCCCCAGAAGGCACTCCTTGCTTAATTGTTCCTAAAGATACCTCCTAATTACCTCCATTACTAGTGAAGACTCTGTGGCTTTGAAATATGCATCTGTTGACTGGTTGAAAGCCGGTGCTGTTTGGTTGCAGGATATAACTTACTCAGGAGGTGTTGTAGGTGAGAAGCTCTCCATGGCTAGGCATCAATCCCAAAGATTCCGCTTGGGTTTGTGTACTGGTGAATTTCAAGAACTCCAGGACTGTTGAACTCCTATTATGGCAGCAAAGTAAGATGACCTACAAGCCAAATCAAGGCACTTCCTCTCAGGTATTTTTTTAGGCCATCCATTACTCCTTTTTTTGCCAGGGATGTTCCAAGAGTGGAGGGCACATCAGTTAATCCTGGCCAAACAACCTTCACCATTCCATCTAAGAACTTGTTTGAAGCCTTATTACAACTGGATGACCAAGATTAACAGTGTCTGAACCTCACAGACAGTGCCACTGGAATGTTTACAAATCTGAGAATCCAGCATATTGACCCTCACACTACACCTACACAATACACCTACACATACCACAAACCTGAGCGTATAAAAGGGCCACAGAGAGAGCGTCAAGACTCAACCACTCCTACGAACTTGCTCGTAAGACATGTGGAAGCAGTCGTGGAGCATTCTTCTATTGACCATATTTGTAACACTTCTGGAGCAATTCAAATCCTCTCCTGGAACATTGCTGGTCTAAAGAATAAAATGCTAGCTCCTGACTGGCTGGAATACATTGGTCAATTTGACATTTGTATGTTCTAAGAGATCTGGGCAACTGAACTCTTGTTGAAAACAGGTCATACAACATTCTATGTCAATGCGCGGCCGTCTGCCCATGGCAGGGCATCAGGGGGTCTTCTGACCTGGGTTAAAATGTATCTAAATGTACACATTGAAGCCTTGAATATTGATTCACCCAACATGTTAAGGCTAAAATAGTTTTTAATGGGGAGGGTTGTATGTATCTGTTTAATGTTCATTGTAGACAGTGAAGCAGGAACACCGACTCCCTACCCCTAATCATTCTGCAACATTTTATCGGCAAAATTAACTTCAAAGACATGATGGGTATAGGCGGAGATCTGGACATTGATTTTGAACCACAAAAGAAGAGGATGAGAGTTAAGGCATGCCCTCTCTCAGCCACAAAACTCATATAAAGCACAGTGGCTGCCATGCGGATTGTCCACCTTGTAACATCAAATGGGCTGAAGGCATGTAATGGCAGTTCTACATTAGATAAAAAGGGTAAACCCACATTTAGGAGAGTCCGAATTAGATAAAAAAATTGATTATATTCTTATCAGGGTTTATATGTGGGATAGAATAGAGGATTTCCAAATAGATGAAAGAGAAGAGAGTGACCACTTCCCCCTACAATCAAATGCTCAGGATGTCGGATTGATCTCCAACATGCGCCTGCAACATCAACCATAATGCCAACACTAAGAAATGACTGCAGGCCCATTAAATGGCCTTCAATCCCGGGGAATCTGGAGACCATGACAGAGATCTACAATCTATTTCCAATTGCTTTTTCTCTACCTACACTTCCCACGACCTCTGAGTTACCAATAATCGACATCCACACCAAACTGGTGGATTCTTTGAAATGATTTTGACCAAATTCACCGCAAGGAAGCACCCTATTCCCAGGCCTCACAGCAATGACACCAACCCGTGGTACACAAGGGACTGTAGTCTGGCTCTGGTGATTGCACTGAAAACTAACCCTCGTTTGAGGTCTCTGCACAAAGAGACAAGTATAAGAAGACACTAAGGCCTGCATGGCGCAAGTGGGATGATGCTAGTTGGAGCAACTTAATGGTGGCCGCAATGACTGGTGATAACAGGCTCTTCTGAAAAATCATTGCCCATTGGAGCCTCAACACTTAGAAAGGAGCTGAGATAATCCCCATTTATAAAGAGGGGGACCGGAAGAGTATTAGCAACTATAGGCCAATAAGCCTCTTGGACATCTTGCTGAAAGTCTATGCTGGATAGCTGCTAGTAAAATAGAATGACTGGCTCAAGGACGCGTAATTTCTATCCCCCTACCAGGCTGGGTTTATATCCAAAGTTAGTACCACAGACCACGCCCTGAGGCCGCTCCTCATTCTCTGGAAGTGCCCAAAGCTAAATGTATTTGTTGACCTTAAAGCAGCCTTTGACTTAATCCCCAGGGGATTGCTATGGGTTTCATTGTAGAGCCTAGGGTTCCCTGAAGGCCTTCCTGGGCCACTTATAAGGCTATACCAAAACCACCATATCCAAGTGTGTTGGGCTCCTCAGGGACAACTTACAGACCAAATCCCAATATGCAGAGTGCTGAGACAGGGGTGTGTGCTGGCCCCTACACTTTTTTCCCTTTTTGTTAACGATGACATAGCGGCCCTTTGCCATGGTAATATAGATGCTCCAAAATTAGAAGTGGTTAGTGCCCCTGTCCTCTTATTTGCAGATGACACCCTCTTAATCTCCCACACTCCCAGGGGACTGCAGCAATTGCTGGACAGCTTTAACACCTTCTGTATAGTTACGGTCCAGTGGCTGTTCCTCCGCTAAGGTGGAGGAGCATCGCCCCACTACTTTTAAGCAGTGTAAATAAAGGAAACATAAAATTATAATAACAAAGTTATTATCATTTTATGTTTCCTTGCTGCTTTGCAGGCATGAGGGCGGGTGGGGTTGCTCTGCTCTCATGGTAGGGGAGGAGTAGTTTGCCCTCTCCAAGTGTGCAAACCAGTCATGCGCACTTCTCATGTTCTCTATACAGGCTGCATTACAGCCTCCATGAAGAACATGCCCAGTCCCCCATTCCCTGGCTGAGCACTGATCCACAGCACTCAGACGAATGGTCAGGGGAGCCTGGGTGCTTCCTGGTTCCTGTTCAGTGCCGGCAGGGTCCTGACGCATCAGAGAGACGCAGCGGCGATAAGGTAACTTGATATTTATTTATTTTTTACATCCCCCTCGCCCCCGCCCCGCCACCCCCAATCAGTGCCGGTCGCCATTGCTACGGTCTGGAGATTAATGTAACAAAAAAAGCTAAATTCATAGCAGTGAGGCCATACAACTCTTTTAGAAACACCCAGATCCTGGAAAATGGAAAACTGGTGTGAGTCTATAGATGTGAATACCTGGGTATCATGTAGGACAGCAGGGCTTTGTGGTCTCCTTATATTCAGAAGGGAAAGGCAGTGCTCCAACACCAAGCCTCGGCCATCTATAAAAAATATCAGTGAACAACATTAAGAGTCCTACTGCCTGCTATGGAGACGTACAAATTGAAGGCTCAATCAGCGACCTCATATAGGGCCAAAATCTGATGTCAAATGAAAATTGATCTACTCACCTTAAGTGAGAACAAGTTTATCTGTTCTCTTATTTATCTTCCTAACAGCACTCCCCTAGTACCTATGTTCCTTGATGTGGCATTTTATACGGGTGGGACACATTGCCAGGCTGAGGCCATTTTGGAGAGGATCTGGACCACGGAGGAGCTCAAACCATATCAGAATGTGGTAGACAAACTGCTGGTGCTTGACGAAGACCTTACTTTTCATTGGTTCTGACAGATTCACTCTTTTTTTGTAAGGTTGGGCCTACGACCTTTCTGGTCTGGCCCAAGTTCCCTAAATATAACCCCAAAGAATCAGTTAAAATCATTTTAATGAGAGCATATCCTAGCTAGCCTCCATTAAACTCCCACCCTAGGGAGACTGACAGACCAGTTTCTGCTTATCAAGGATAGCACAATATGAATCCTTCCTAGACATCCCTCAACAGCAGCTGGTCAAATCCATGTTTCTAAAGTTTCAATATGCCAAACTGGAAATAGGGTCATTTACGTCGGCGGGGAACACTGGCAGGAGTCCTGACCCTAGTGACATCTGTCCAATGTGTAGCGGGTTGTCTAAAGAAAATATAAGCAATGTCTTGTTCTTCTGTCCCGCCTATACTAAATCCCAAATGCAAATGGATTTACCCACTGTGTAACCAGTTAGGCATTAAACACCACCACAAAGCTTTAAGGGTGTTGCAGGGAGACACACCTATTTACACTATGGCTACCATAGGTAAATATTTAATTACAGTAGGGATGTTGAGGAAAGAAAAACATTTTAAGTCATGATGTCCTGTTTGGCTGGTTTTAAAGTTAGTTTACATTAAGCATAGCAGCGTCCTCTCTCCCTGCCAGCCCAGCAAAAAGAGCCACCTACATCTACAAAATGTAGTTGACAGCACTGGGCGCACACATTCTTACTTTTTAAAAACTCTTTTACGTGATTTTTAAGAACCTTGATTACTTGCACAACATTTATGACCCATATCATTCTGCATTGGTACCTTCAATACACACCATATTAGCCGGGAGGATGCTAAAGCTCATCTTTAAAAATTATTCTTTCTTGTTTTTAATCTGAACACTGACACTGTAGCTCGACATAGATGAGTTGTCAGACTGATCATTAGTCCCGCTGCCCAAACGGTATACTTACCTTACTTTGGCCAGTGCTTCAGCAGACTAGTCCAAACGTGCACAATCTACTAGCTAACACTTGGGGGCTGATTCCGATCTCGGTCGGAAGGGCACCGAATCAGGTTCGGCATCAGCGGATGCAATTCGGAGGCTGAATTTCCGTCCGAGTCGTACATGGGTCCGGACGTCGAAGTACGATGCTAACAAGCGCAAAATCTCCGTCCGAATCGTTTTCAGGTCCGAAACGCTCAGTACAACCCGGCCACAAGCAAACCGTGGCACGTAATGGAGATGTTTCACGACCGAGCTAGTACAATGCTCGATTCGGACAGCTGGATCGAGTCGGAGCGTCCGGCTCGCAATAGCTCCTGGAGTCGGACCCCCTGTTACCTGCAGCCTTATGACTTGGACACAGGGGGGAGACCCTTGGGTCTCCCCAACACAGGCATGTACGATGCGGATGGCACCGACGCGTACCCACTGTAGGGGGCGCACTTGTCCGCGATGTACCCATTCAGTCAATGGGAGCCCATGTACGCGTCGTATGACCGACTCCCATTGACTTCTATGGGAGTCCGACGGAACCGAGTCCGACAGCATACGGCCGCATCGTACACACTCGGTTGGACTGCAGGAGTCTGAATCGGTCGGAAAACACAGCGGATCCGGCTCGGTCGGAGTGCTTTCTGACCCAGATCGTAAACGGCCCCTTGGTTTGTACCATTTTAATCCCTCCACTGGATTCTTTATGTAGCCTGAAAAACCTGTCAGCATGTAGGAAACATAACAATTGTACTGGCACCTTATATGACATACTTTTCTTTGAACGGTTGACACAATTCTCTCATGATAGTGTATCTCTTGCTATCTCATTCAATATGATTGTACAGTTTGCTGTCAGATTTAAATAATGTGTTTCCTGTTCATTGTTGTTCACAGAAATGTTTAATAAATTATTGCATTTTTTTATGGAATGAATACTCCAAAATAGACATTTATGAATTAAAAGAAATATTTAATTCCTAAATACTAGAAATGACATTGTGGAGACTTTACCAAACATGCAGGAAGCCAATATTTATCTACGAATTTTTAAGAGCTTCCAAATAGTAAGGAATGATATTTTTCTAAACTTTTTTGTAATCAGGCTTTCAAAGGAGGAGAGATATTTGGTAAAATAGTTTTTTCATAATCCTGCGATTAAGTGTTTAAGCAATGTTTTGCAACATATTCAACAAAATGCCTATCTTATAGTGTAGTTGCACAAGGCAACAAGACATTTTAAAGGATTACGTTTTATTGTTATTTTTAGTGTTGTATTTTTTCACAACTTTTTACAAACAAATTGCATATTTACATATTTTTTAATGGCTATAAACATGGTTTTTTAAAGTAAGGTAAAGGTACACAATTCCAGCAGAACATAAACTAAGGTTGAAAACTGGAAATGAAACCGTTCTCAAATGTTTTGTGGTCTTTTAACTGCTATGTTGGCTCAAAATATAGAATTTGAAAAGCGTTTCCATTATGTCCTTATAAGATGATTAGTAACAATAACCAAAGAAGCAATATATCCATTTTAAGATTTTTAAACTTTCATAAAACACAAAAAACACGTTAATTACAACATGTAAGGTTAGAACACAGCTAAAATGGAACAAATGAGTTGGCTCTAGTCTGAAAATGCATGTACCCTTAAGTGAATGTACAATTAATGCATCTGATGCACTTGCTTGCTGTCTGCTGTTCATTCTCTTCTAGCTTAGCATGGAGGGTGGGCTAGGTTGATCTCAGGACCCCCCCTGTACAGTGGTATCACGTGGGCAAGCCGAGAATGTGGCTGGGAGGACAATCCCAGAATGTCTTGGGCCTTAATCCTGGCCCAGCAACAAAGGTCCTCCAAGCACTTGCAGCTTAGCTTCCACCAACAAGTGTGGACATCCACTGCACTACAGCATGTTGGGATGTCTCTTCAAAGTTGTACCATTGCTGCATTGCTCAGATGGGTCTCAAGACCAGAACCGGACTAGAGAACCAATAGTAGCCCTGGCAAAAACTCTAAAAACCAACTCAGCAACTTCTGCCTCTTGGCGCAATTACTCTCTTTCCATTCATCCTCTCTCTCTCCTTCAGTCTTCTGCCCCTCTGGCTGCTTTGTCTCTTTCTCCCCCCTCCCTCTCGTCTTCTCTTTCGTTTCTTGTTTGACACTTTCTGTGCCTGCTACAATTAATGTTGGGAGCTGCGGAAAGTGACAGAGGCACCAGGATTAGCCCTAGGCTTTAAAAACCAGCCTCCCAGGGTTCCAGCCCACCGGGTAAATGTCTGATGGAACAAAAGGCCTGCTCAACCCCCCCATACACTGAGGGTGCCTTTTGAGGACCCCCTCACAAATGATCTTCAATTCATCATCAGTGAATGGGGACATCTCATCTTGACCCCCAGCCATGTTGGAGTTTATGATGATCAGCTGACCTGTTTCAAGCAGTTACACTTTCAGGCAGTGATGCGTGATAATAATGTTCCAAGCAGGCTTGCGCGAAGTTATAAAGGGATTTTTCGGAACCTTGATGTAGGTCTCTTGAAAACCTTACATCTTCGCAAGAATTGCAAACAATTGCACATTGGTATTTCTGCTAGAAAGATTTTTCAAACAATTTATGTGGCACATTTCCAGAACGTTAAAAAATCGCTCTGTCTAAGATAAGCTTTACAGGAAAGAGGTTGGGCCCTATGTTCATACAAGGTTTGCATGATGTGTGAGCGGTCTCTCTTCGCCAACCCACACCTCAAAAACGTTATTGAGGAAGCAATTGATTGCACCTGCTTGTGAAAAGCAATGCATTCCAGGTCTGAGGCCTGTGCGAGACAGCAGAGCTGCAGCCCAGCATTTGTTATTGTAGTTTCCCTCGGTTCGTGAAGGGGCTTCTCAGCACAGTATGATCAGTTCATGCTGAGCGAGGTGCATAGTTCTGTTTAAGTCCATCCATGAAATATCTATCCTCTTTTTTTGGGGAGGAGGGGGCCTTATGGAACATGAGACTCTTTTGCAGGCGTTATGGTCTCCCACGTCCTGTTTGGTATAGCCGGATCCCAGTGCATTTCTATTGCTGGTGCTTTGCAGTAGTTTTAAGATGATCTTAGTTTCCCGTTGCTTAAGCTGTCGTAATTTCTGACATTTATATGTTTCCCTCTTTTTCATTGCTGGATTTTGCTTGCGAGAAAGTGTCACTCATAGTCGTTGAATGTTACTCATAATTACACTGAAATTATGAAAATGTCACACATAAGCAATCTGAAACCTTGACAGGTATGTGGAAGCAAAATGTATTTGGTGTCATTTGTGGCGCAGGGAGCCAAAACATGGATGTACATTTTCAGACCTGTCCTTGCTGGGCTTAAATTACAGCCTAAAAAGAAAGGCCGATGTGAAGGACAGTTTTATCTTTGCAGAGCACACCTGACTTTTTGGCCTTAAGGAGATGTGGCTGCTTTGCTGGATCACGGGCACATATGCCTCGTACTGCAGCCCGGTTTCACTTCTGAGAAACCAAAGACCCCTGTCTCTTTTCAAACATGTAAAAAAACCATGTTTATTGTGCAACGTTTGGTGACTGACTTGTATAGACTTAGGTAATTGGGTAGCCACAGTTTCAAAGGTAAATTAATAGGCTATTTCAGGGCCAGTTTTAGCTCGCCAAGGCGCTGAAATGTGCCTCACTGCACGGATTTCATCCATTCTACTTGCGTCTGTAGTTAAGGACTACGAAGCGGCACTGGACGTGTATAGTGTTTTATTTATTTTACCTGAAGCCAGTCACTTTTATCACCTGTTTGCTGGTCAACTTTAGGTATACAGTCAGTGTAAATTGATACTTGTATAGCGCACTACTCACCCGCAAGCGTCTCAAGGCACTTGTACGAATACCACTGTGGAACCCATCCTGGCTTTCCCTGTGAGACGTCCACTCCTGGGCACCCCCAAGGTGGAGGCCAGGCATCCTTAGCGTTGTGGGGGCCGTTGTGGAGATTAAGCAAGCTATTGCCCAGTGTTGCAGAGTGGGACTCCATGATTGGAATAGGCACCGAGGCGAGAATGATCAGGTCCGTGGAATTTTGAGCCCAAGACCCGCCGAGGCGGGGAATTGAACACTGGTCCCGGGCTAGACCTCTGCATCAGGGTCTGCCGCTCTAATCATTGAGCCACACTTCTCCACCACCAGTCAGTGGAGTCCGTTACTGCTGCATCGGTGACGTCCAGACTGACATGGCGCTTCCAAGGCATGGAAATCAACCTCTCTTTTTAGCAGTACAGAATCACTACTAGACAGAGGCAGGGAAACTCTCCCTCCTCAAATAACTTTCTCCTAAGTGTGATGCTTATTTTGTGATCCGACCTACGTACTGATATATCTATTTGCAAAATAAGGAATCAGAGAGGGTTAACAGAATGACACCCCTAATTATTATTCATTGGGCAGATTGCAAATTATGATTCCCTCTGTTTGGCTACCTTTGCAGTGATGGTGGTCTGCGTAGGAAAGCATACCCTTAGAGGTGTGCGAAATATACTTCATTTGCATATGTGTAATTACAAGAAATTTAGGAAATATTACTCAAAATGCAAAACTGGCATTTATAGCTATATTTTACAATGAAATGTGTCTTCATTTCCATTTTTGGCAAAAGGACATATTTGGTGCTAAAATAATGCAAAATATGCAAGTGCTGCAAACAGCACAGACTCACATTCTTGTTTCTCTCGCAGCTCCCATGTGCTTGCACTAATTGTTTCTTGCAAACTGCATATAATTACTTACGTGGAGTAATAGCATGATTTTGGGAATTTTGAGTAACAAGCATAACATAAAATTACTGAAGTTATGTGATACTACACACCCGTATAGCACATTTTAACCACCATCCCTGTGAAAGAAGTAAAAAAAGGATTACTTTTTTCAAAGTAGCCCGAGTGGGCCAGGACCTCTTCCTACAGCTCCTGAAAATGCCACCATGAATTGCAAAGGGGAAAAGGATCAACAAAGACGACCCATTTGCTTTGCAAATCAGTTACTATGTCTTGGAAGTTAGCAACTTGTCAGTGGTTTCTGACCAGAATTAGTGTTGCAAACTATTGATACCTTTTTTACTGATTTGAAGTTAGGAATGGATGCCTCAGACCTACCGCTTCAAAATCACAAATCTGTCATGATTCCTAAAAACATTTCTGAACCGCTACATGGGTTTAGCAAATTAGAAACATGTTTTTACCAGTCTCTAGCCCTCTAATTTAGTGAAATAGGGGGTTTTCAACCACTAAAACCCTTTATATATCTGGTCCAAAAATATGGATACCAATTTTAAAAGCTTGTGAGAAGCTTCTAGTCCCCCATATCGGACATTGATTCTACCAACCCTTTTCTATTTGCCATGTATAGTGTTATTGATGTTTTCTATAAAATGGGAATCATATATTTTAAATACTGTGGTTGTTACTGCCATCTTGTGCTTTCAAAACATTTTTTTTAACTAGCCGATCTGAGATATAGGGAAAATGCTGGTTTAAGGGATTTGTCAAAAATCGCTGCAATTCGTCCATACTCCGCTTTCCTTAATAGACACGTAGACAACAGGCACCACCTTGTTGCAAATCATCTTCGCTTGTTTTAGTATGGATAATATCTGATCTCAATTTCCACTTGTATGTAATTTTGGCCACATATTTTCTGAATCCCGTCCTAGTATTCTTACCACACAAATCTGGGGCTTCTAGGCACCCTCACTTCTCCATTCCAAATCCATGCTTTTGTAAGCTTGTTAGCGCTTACAACACTATTAATAATCCCACTACACTTGTCATGATGTGTTCACACAATACAACATGGCTGTTAATGGAGAGCGCCTTGTTTTTAGAACATCTGCACTTAAACGGTTAGCTGTTGTACTAAACACTTGTCATTTCGTAGGGTTTCAAATGACTTTTCTCCAAGCAGTATGAGTTAAGAGCTATTTTTGAAGTGCAATAAAAAATTCAGTAAAGCCATATAATTACAGTTTTGTCCTCATTGTTTTGTAAGGCTCCCCTAAGACGAGTTTTAGGTATTTTGGAGAGTTATGTGACCCAGGTGATTGGAATCAACTCAACCAGGTTCAGATATACATCTTTTCAATTGCTAGTTGTGTTTTACTTAATGAGTAAGATTGTGTAAGAAGTGCTATGTAACAGTGTAATTTCAGCGTGGATAACAAAATCCAGCATTCCCCTGATATCACAGGTCCGGAAGTAGAGTATAGCTGGCTTACCAGTAAATAGATAAATATGTATACCCTTTAAATTAAACTTTCCTCTTCCTAATCTGTTTAGGTGTTCTTCACCCACTTTTGAGTCAAAATTAATGATTTAAAATAAGCCTGTAGATATTTTTGTTATCTCAGTGCAGTTGATGTCGACGAGTACAGTACAGCTAGGTATTTTTGAATAAAAAATATGTCTAATCTTAGTAGCACTTTTGCTACACTAGGCTTTTCCAATCAGTGTAGACACTCTAAAGATCTGTTCACCTCTAGAGATCTGTTCATGGAACACTAACGGTTTGACAAACAAACTGGAGGATAAATCTATAATCTCCTACTTTAGGGAATTTGATATATTATTATTACAGGAGACATGGCTCTTTGAACCGCAGCAAATAGAAGGCTTCAAAATTCACCACATTCCTGCACAAAAACTGAACCGCTCAGGAATAGGGAGCGGGGGCCTAGCTATTTATATATCAACAAAAAAATGCAGTCGCCTCCTGGGACCTTTCAGGCTCGTCATACTGCCTCCAGTGTGTGGGAATTTCTTATACTTCAAGAAAAGGCCAGCATTGGTCTCTGATCCTAATGAATGCCTACGTTCGCCCAAACTCAGCATCAAGACAATCATTTACAGAAGAAGTGACTGCGACAGTACTAAGAGTGAAAACAGGTCCCCTCAATTAAGAAATACTCTTATCTGGCGATTTAATTATGTGGCTAATGTCAGACCTACAAAAAAATGAGGTCACTGAATCACACAACAGCATCTGGGAGATACCACCGCAGGTACGGCCAGGATGGCACAAGGACGACTCGAAGGGTCGTTCCCTGCAAAGCAACCTAGAAAATCTGGGACTTAGAGCCCTTAATGGGCGCTATTCCTTAGACAAGCCTCCTCGCTTCTCTTATTTATCGAAAAATGGTGCCTCATTAATTGACTACACCTTCGCTAGCCTTCCACTCTTTCATCTAATAACAGGCGATCGTCTTGGGAGCAGAACAGAAAGTGACCACTGCCCCCAAGAAATACCACTGAGGACCAGTCTAAGTCAACATGAAGAAAAAAGGGGATTGCCATCCGAGAGTTATACAATCAACCTAAAACGAATCAAATACTCTCTTAGTAATTTTCATCAAGTAGCAACAGAGGCCAAACAAATCATCGAGCGACACAGCAAGTGCACGGATGATAAAATAGTCAACTGGGCATCATTTGCAATCGAACTCATCAACAGATATGCAAAAACGATAAAGTATGCAATCTTGACTGGGCAAAAGCAGATGCCCCACTCAAATCTAGCGATACAATCTGCAACAAGATCTATGAATCTTGCATGGCGGGCGCTAAAAATAGATCCAATGGATTCTACAAAAATAACAAAATTGAGAGAGGCCCGCAGCTACCTTAGAAAAGCCAAAAGAGAGCAATGTAGAACACAATGGAATTCGTTCTGGGCTAGACTTCAGCATGATATTAAATAAAACAATTCTGCCAGGTTTTGGCGAACTATCAACAGCATATCAGGGCAAGTACCTAAAGTAGCTTCTTCTTGCATATTGGAGTCGGAGTGGGTGGATTTCCTTAATTTTCACTTTAATGATCGTAAAACAAAAACCTTACATCAGAATTTCCCCCTTGAAGACTATGCTGTACAAAAAGTGGATGGTTGGACACTTGACTTGAACATCACCAAACGAAGGAATCCTTCATCGACGGTCAAGAAATAGAATCACCAAATGAGTGCTCTTTGACTGGGAGCAGTAAAGATCTCGTAACAGTCCAGGAGCAAGAAATTAGAAAACTGATCAAAAAGGGTCGGAAGGACGGGCTCCAGGTCCAGGTGGAGTCCCTCAAGCTTTGTTTAAGGAGGATGTACCCTTTTGGGCTGGGAAACTATGCACTTTATTCAATTCCATTCTGCAAGAAAACATCATACCGCCCTCTTGGCAGGGATCAATCCTCGCTCCAATATTTAAAGGCGGGGACAAAAAATCCCCTGGGAACTACCGTCTCATTGCCTTTATTGACAATGAAGCAAAGTACTTTGCAGGAGTCTTGCTCAATTCCCTTAGGGCATGGGCGGAGGACAACTCTATCATTCCTCCAAATCAAACTGGCTTCACAAGCAACACCGGAACCTCCGTCAACCTTATGACCCTTTCCTGCCTGATTGATCAGGCTGAATTCAGCTCCTGCCCACTCTACATGGATTCATTGACTTCCAAGCGGCCTTTGACAATGTGAATAGAGCCAAGCTCTGGCAGAAGCTGTCTAGTCTCAACATTCCAACTGACCTCCTAAGAGCCTGTAGTGTAGTTCCTATTTTCCCAATAGGCCCTGCGCATTGGAATAACATAAACAGCAGTGTAGACGTAGGACTGAGGTCAACCAGGTCTCTACTGACTATGTTAAACTTAATTTAGGTTTGCGCCAGCTAGCTCAGAGGTCACTGGAAACTTTCTTGACTGAATTGGAAAGGATCAGCTTCCCTGGCTCAGACAAGAAGGGATTCAGCTTCCGACAACCGCATAAACATGACAACTTTGCTCACTCAGAATAAGAGTCAATCTCTAGAGTCGTGTGAAAACAATAGACAATTATTTCACTCAGTCAGATGCGCGTTCTTAGTTTCACCAGAGTGCAGAGAAGAGAGAGACGGGTGTTTTCAATAAAAAGGTATTATTTATTGAACAGTCTTGCTTCTCATGCAAGAGAAATGAATTGCCACAATTGTAATACTTAATATAAAGTAACATACGTACAGTAAGAGGAGTATTATGAAATAATACTGTAAAAGCATTGATATGGTTTCTTAGCCATAAGATACTTAAAATGAATACAATATATACAATATATACATTCATACAAACATTGGCTAACGTACTCAACTGGTGCTTCTAACTACGCCTACCCCGGTGTACCTGACCTGAGCCTAATACGTGGGAGGGAGTAAGTAAGTAGCAATTTAAGTTAAGTTGGTTTTGCCAAGAATCCGAACCAAAAATTCTCTCTAAGGATTTAGTCATCACCGTACTTTCGGAATAGAATGTAGGAGGTCTGCCTTGAGTGATCGCTCCCCTCGCTGCTCCTCACAGCGTGGTATCGTATTGCTGCATTGGAACCAAGTAGTGATATCTGCATAGCGCATTGTAACCAAGTTGTAATATTTGCATAGCTCCAATTTTTAGTAAGCTTCGTTATTTCATAGCGCTATTATCCCACAGCGCTTACATTGCTTTGATTGCATTGTTGTGTGTGATTTCCCCCGGCGCCCTGCTCTGACCTCCCCTCCATTTTGATACTGCTGTTGTTGTGTTCCCCTGAGCCCGCCACGCCTCCCAGCTGAGCCGCCCTCCCACAAGCACTGAAAAGCATTCCCCAAACCTCGCAGCGCTGTGATTCACTCGCTGCTTCCGCCTTGAGTGATCGCTCCCCTCGCTGCTCCTCACAGCGTGGTATCGTATTGCTGCATTGGAACCAAGTAGTGATATCTGCATAGCGCATTGTAACCAAGTTGTAATATTTGCATAGCTCCAATTTTTAGTAAGCTTCGTTATTTCATAGCGCTATTATCCCACAGCGCTTACATTGCTTTGATTGCATTGTTGTGTGTGATTTCCCCCGGCGCCCTGCTCTGACCTCCCCTCCATTTTGATACTGCTGTTGTTGTGTTCCCCTGAGCCCGCCACGCCTCCCAGCTGAGCCGCCCTCCCACAAGCACTGAAAAGCATTCCCCAAACCTCGCAGCGCTGTGATTCACCCGCTGCTTCCGCCTTGAGTGATCGCTCCCCTCGCTGCTCCTCACAGCGTGGTATCGTATTGCTGCATTGGAACCAAGTAGTGATATCTGCATAGCGCATTGTAACCAAGTTGTAATATTTGCATAGCTCCAATTTTTAGTAAGCTTCGTTATTTCATAGCGCTATTATCCCACAGCGCTTACATTGCTTTGATTGCATTGTTGTGTGTGATTTCCCCCGGCGCCCTGCTCTGACCTCCCCTCCATTTTTATACTGCTGTTGTTGTGTTCCCCTGAGCCCGCCACGCCTCCCAGCTGAGCCGCCCTCCCACAAGCACTGAAAAGCATTCCCCAAACCTCGCAGCGCTGTGATTCACTCGCTGCTTCCGCCTTGAGTGATCGCTCCCCTCGCTGCTCCTCACAGCGTGGTATCGTATTGCTGCATTGGAACCAAGTAGTGATATCTGCATAGCGCATTGTAACCAAGTTGTAATATTTGCATAGCTCCAATTTTTAGTAAGCTTCGTTATTTCATAGCGCTATTATCCCACAGCGCTTACATTGCTTTGATTGCATTGTTGTGTGTGATTTCCCCCGGCGCCCTGCTCTGACCTCCCCTCCATTTTGATACTGCTGTTGTTGTGTTCCCCTGAGCCCGCCACGCCTCCCAGCTGAGCCGCCCTCCCACAAGCACTGAAAAGCATTCCCCAAACCTCGCAGCGCTGTGATTCACTCGCTGCTTCCGCCTTGAGTGATCGCTCCCCTCGCTGCTCCTCACAGCGTGGTATCGTATTGCTGCATTGGAACCAAGTAGTGATATCTGCATAGCGCATTGTAACCAAGTTGTAATATTTGCATAGCTCCAATTTTTAGTAAGCTTCGTTATTTCATAGCGCTATTATCCCACAGCGCTTACATTGCTTTGATTGCATTGTTGTGTGTGATTTCCCCCGGCGCCCTGCTCTGACCTCCCCTCCATTTTTATACTGCTGTTGTTGTGTTCCCCTGAGCCCGCCACGCCTCCCAGCTGAGCCGCCCTCGCCCCTCCCCCTCCACTATCCATATATGACAGTAGTTCCCGCGCGCAGCGTTTACGCGCAGCGTTCGCGCCCCAGTCGCGCCGAAGGTGCGCCAAAGGTAAGCCCGTCTACGCCCGTCCGCGCCTGGACCGCGCCCAGCGCCAGACCCCCTGCCCCTCGCGCTGCCCAGCCCTCCCGCATTACCTACGATCCCGCCACCCTCCTAGCCCTTAACCCTGGTCGCGCCCCCAACTGCGTCCAAGCCGCTCCTGGACGCACCCATGGACCGTTCTCCTGCTTCTCCTGCAAATTTAGCGGCACCGACAACATCTCCGCTACGACCACACCACAGATTCCCGACCCCAACCACCTACAATGCATCCTTCTCAACACCCGCTCGGTCCAAAGGCACGCCATTGACCTTTGGAAACTCCTAGACACCATCTCTCCTGACGTCGCCTTCCTAACGGAAACATGGATGAACGCTTCCTCCGCCCCTGACATCGCCATCGCTATCCCTGATGACTATAAGATCACACGCAAGGACCGCACCGACCATACAGGAGGAGGAATCGCTATCGTCCATAAGAAATCCATCCGCATCTCTACCAGCTCCGACGCCAACCTCGCTAACTCCGAACACCTTCACTTCCAGATCCACATCGACCCCAAGACAACTCTCAGAGGCACCCTCCTCTACAGACCACCAGGACCCCGCGCTAAATTCAGTGAAGACATCACGGACTTCATCACTCCACACGCGCTCCCCTCCAAAGACTACATCCTTCTGGGAGACCTCAACTTCCACCTTGAAAAGATCAACGACCGCAACACCGCCACCCTCTTAGACAACCTCGCCAACCTCGGACTTAAACAACTGGTCACTTCCCCCACCCACATCGCAGGTCACACACTCGACCCCATCTTCACCTCCAGCAACCATGTCTCCTTCAGCCACACTACGGATCTCATCTGGACTGACCACAGCTGCGTTCACTTCACCTACAACAAGCCGAAACCCATCATCCACCTCCAACCAACTCTACAAAGAAACTGGAACAAAATCACCACGGATCAGATCTCCACATTGCTCCTTCGAACCTCCCCAGCCCTCTCCGCTAACGCCAACGAAGCCGCCTCCAACCTCACCCTTTGGTTATCCAACACCGCCGACACCTTAGCACCACTGAAAAAACGTCAACACAAACTTGGCAACAAGAAGGCCTCATGGTTCAACGATGATCTCAAGAAGTCCAAGAAACTGTGCCGCTCCCTTGAAAAGGCCTGGAAAAAAGACCCATCCACCAGCAACAAGGACGCCTTCAAAAGCGCCACCCGTACTCACCACCAACTGATCCGAAAAGCCAAGAAAACAGCATTCAAGGATCGACTTGACAACAACGCCCACAACAGCAAGGAACTTTTCAACATCGTCAAGGAATTTTCCAACCCCTCGGCCAACTCCAACGACATCACCCCCTCTCAAACCCTCTGCGACTCCCTAGCCTCTTTTTTCCACAACAAGATTGCTGACATCCACAACAGCTTTGACAACCAACCCGGAAGCCAACCCACCCTACCATCTGCTGACCATCTTCCCCCCGTAAACACCCTTAACGCCTGGAACCCAATCTCCACTGAGGACACCACCCGCCTGATGAATTCCATCCACTCTGGATCCCCCACAGACCCATGCCCTCACCACATCTTCAACAAAGCAGACTCCGTCATAGCCCCGCACCTCCGAGACGTCATCAACTGCTCCTTCAACTCCGCTACCTTCCCAGAAGACTGGAAACACGCTGAACTCACCGCCCTTCTGAAAAAACCAACAGCAGACCCCACCGAACTCAAAAACTACCGCCCCATCTCGCTTCTTCCATTCCCGGCCAAAGTCATCGAGAAAGCCGTCAACAACCAGCTCGCCGCCTTCCTCGAAGCCAACAAATCCCTCGACCCCTCACAATCTGGCTTCCGAGCCAAACACAGCACTGAGACCGCCCTCATCGCAGCAACAGACGACATTCGAACTCTACTGGACAATGGAGACACAGTCGCCCTCATCCTCCTCGACCTCTCTGCAGCCTTCGACACAGTCTGCCACAGCACCCTTTTACAACGCCTCAGAAACATCGGAATCCAAGGAAAAGCACTGGAATGGATCACCTCGTTCCTCACCGGAAGAAGCCAGAGAGTCCGCCTCCCACCATTCAAGTCCGAGGCCTCTGAAATCATCTGCGGCGTACCTCAAGGATCCTCACTCAGTCCCACCCTCTTCAACGTATACATGAGCCCCCTCGCGGCCATCGCCCGCCAACACAACCTCAACATCATCTCTTACGCGGACGACACTCAACTGATCCTTTCTCTCACCAAGGACCCCAGCACCGCCAAAACTAACCTACACGAAGGAATGAAAGAAGTCGCCGAATGGATGAAACAAAGCCGTCTGAAACTGAATTCAGACAAAACAGAAGTCCTCATCTTAGGTACATCCCCCTCTGCATGGGACGACTCCTGGTGGCCGGAAGCCCTCGGAAAAGAACCCATCCCGACAGACCACGCACGGAACCTTGGCGTCATCCTGGATTCTTCACTCTCCATGAACAGACAAGTCAACGCTGTATCCTCTTCCTGCTTTAACATTCTTCGCATGCTCAGAAAAACATTTCGCTGGATCCCCTCCGAAACAAGGAAAACAGTCACCCACGCTCTAGTCACGAGCCGACTGGACTACGGAAACACCCTCTACGCAGGCACCACCGCTAAACTCCAGAAGAAACTACAACGAATCCAAAACGCCTCAGCCAGGCTCATACTAGACATCCCACGCAATGAACACATCTCTGGTCACCTTAAAGACCTCCACTGGCTACCCGTCAATAAGAGGATCACTTTCCGACTGCTTACCCACGCACACAAATCACTCTACGACATCGGACCAGATTGCCTCAACTCTCGACTGTCCTTCTACACCCCCTCCCGCCAACTTCGCTCTTCCAGCCAAGCCTTCGCCACTGTACCTCACATCAACAAGACCACCATGGGAGGCAGATCCTTTTCATACCTGGCTGCCAAAACATGGAACTCACTCCCCGCTTACCTTCGCCTCACCCAGAATCACCTAGCGTTCAGAAAGCAGCTTAAAACGTGGATATTTGACAAATAATCCTCCTCCCCTTCCTAAGCGCCTTGAAACCCTCTGGGTATGTAGTGCGCTATACAAATTTTATGACTTGACTTGACTTGACTCACGGGACTCGATATCCCAGTCACCCGCAAGGGTAGGCTGGAAACGCCGGAGCTCGATTTTCTCGGCAAGAGAAAAGACAGCGTCTTTCTCAGCGCGTCAAAGAGGAGGGGCAGCGTCCGTGGGCTTCTCGCATCTGCTGGGCTCTCTGCAAGGGACAGCTGTTCTGCTCCAGAATTCACCACCGTGTGTTTGCTTAAGGCAGCATTGGCATATTTATACCTGAAAGGTGCCGGGTTTGACGTAAGGTTGGACATAAGACGTCGATAAAGATGTCACTAAGAACTGGTCGTTCTTACAGTGCTCGCAGGAGTTCGTATTACAAATCAAAACAAAAGCAAGCAGGGCTTTCCCAGGTTGCTGGGGGTTTGGTGTGTCGAAAGAACTCGGTGTGCTCTCTAGGAATCTAAGGAAGTAGCTTCTGCTGTGTCATGGACTGCAGAGGCGAATTACTGAAAAGATGGCTCTGATTATTATGCCATTATAGGGATATGTATTGATTATAGCCGTATAGGGGCATAGGATCACAATATCGATCGGGTTCCTAGATAAAACACATCACCCACTCCATGGTTTTATGTCCATCAATTACTAAAAACTTAAGCAATAAAGATGCATGTGTATTCCTACCCACCTCAAAACACATTTTGTATTTGAAATGGTGTATACAAAATACATGAAACTGATACTAGGTACTGTACGTTTTAAGCAGAATGGTCATTCAGAAAGCTTATGTATATCAACTGAACAATTTGCTAAAAATTACACATGAAATGTCTCTCAATACAGAAAAGAAGGGCGAGACTATATCATCACATATAAATATAGTCGCTGTAAAATGTGCTAGAGGCTGAGGTAATGTTTTGTCTCTAGATCTACTAAAAATAGAAGCTCTGTTCTTTATGAATAGTTCTACTTTAAGCAAAGTACAAGTGCCAATGAGAAAGGTAAATATTTTGGAGTTTGGAAAAAAATAATTTCATGATCAAGGGTGAGAAAAAAAATGAAAAAATAGTTCCAAACGATTTTCAGTAGCTTTTGTTTATCAAAGCTGAAGGCGGAATTCAGAGTTCATGGGAACGCTGTGTGCCGGATTGTTTTCCAAAAAGGTTATTGTTCTTTTCAGGGAAGAACATAATTTCAGACAGACTCGCAAAAAATTGGTCTACATATTCAGGTGACAGTTCGACCAAGTTTGACAATGCTGTAATCTGGCAGTCGTGAGAATGATTGCTATCATCGATTTCATAATCAGCAATGCTCACAGAGGGTCGTACCTGGGTGATGTTGCTTACATTTCTTGCTTCACTGCCACCACCTAATCGTAGTGCAGAAGTCTCAATGAATGCTGTCATCAGGATTGGTAACCGCTGGGGACAACACGATGCATGAGCCGTTACAGGACTTAGCAAAGTATCGATATCCATTGGTACTGCTGATTGTAGTGCAAGACAGGTGTCTAACACGCATTCCTCTCCGCATAGCATACATCGAAGCACAGGTAAGATGCAGGTCTGCCATATAGGTCTGAATGAAAGAAACCAGGTCATGCTCAGATCTCTTAGCCGGGCTAATCCAAGGACTTTAGTTATTCGGTCCCGATAGCGTATAGCTAGGATCGTT
This sequence comes from Lissotriton vulgaris, assembly GCF_964263255.1. Classification (NCBI taxonomy): domain Eukaryota; kingdom Metazoa; phylum Chordata; class Amphibia; order Caudata; family Salamandridae; genus Lissotriton; species Lissotriton vulgaris. The sequence continues at coordinate 896,791 of NW_028251703.1, forward strand.
TCTTCCATTGTCGCCAGAGTCTTGTCTGCGTTTTGGCTTTCCATATCGAAGCAGAAGGGTCAAAAATAGAATTCCTGCTACGAGTCCCAAAAGTAGTGGTAGGCCGCCAAAGACCGAATGGACAAAATTTGGGAAGATGCCCAGGACTGCTTCGAAGGGTGTTAATAGTCCCGAACAAAATCGTCTTAATCACATATGAGATACCACTGGCATCCGACATATTTAGGATTTGGCTTAACATTTCTACGAAATGCACGGGGCAAATTGTTGATAAAAGTGTATGTATCTCTGCTGTCGTCCTTGCAACTTGGAGATCATACGTTTCTTTTGATGACGTGATGGGCACTGTTGTCTGTAAAAGTACAGACTTAATTCTGCTTAAAGTATCAATTCGTACAGAAGAGATATTCAAACGAGGCCAAATCGGAGCCTCTGAGTCTCCAGGCCCGTTTGGATACAATGCTTGCATACAGCAAGTGACCATGGAAGTCACGCTTACGAGATATGCTTTCCCTGGCACCATGCCACAACAGCTGTGGTCCGTTATTAGAACGTAACTCCCGTTAGAAAGTTGTCTAAAGAATGGCTCTATCTGTGTTGCAGGTGTGCCGTGCTGGTGGCATGAAAGGTTATTTTAAGTCCCCTCACAGGTCCCATGTAAATTAATACCTTGGCACAAAAGTATACCGCTTAGTGATTGTTTACAATTATTACCACTGAGAAATACATTTTTGTTCTTGTCACTAAAACATGTGGGTGTATAAGGTAATTTCCATGATGACTTAAAGTATCCTTTACCCAACTTTTCATACTGGCCTGCTGGTATAAACTTTTGGCAATTTTTAAATTGGAAAGTTGTTATCGGAATTGTGATTATTCCGTGTATTATCCATTCAATGATAGGTCTTTCTGACATTGTCAATGGTAATCTCTCAAGTTTTTCAATGCTCAGAATTGTATAGTCTGCTCCTTTCTGTGCCAAACTGATTTGTTTATCAGTAAGGTTAAAGATAGAAAATAATGACGTTGTGTTGATTAAACGCCATGGCGCATAGCCTGAACGCAAGTTCTGCAATGTCCAGCCTAGCTGTACAATAGAACGTAGTTGGGACTGGCCATGTTGTAACATTAGCAAGTCCTGGTCTATTATATCGATAGCAGAGGACACAATACTGTCCAGTGAATATATTCTGGAGGACAGAGTCATTAACCCATTGTCCACAACAGAAAGTGATTTTTCCAAATTAATACGATCAATTTCTCGTATTTTTTTCTGCTGTTTCAATTTGCATTACTTTCCATGCCTCTTTGTAAGTAGCGTATATACTGGCCGCTATGAAACATTTTTGACGCTGTTTGCGTGGTCCCATTATGAAATCCCGCAAGTCAGCACCATCTTTAAGTAAAGTCAAGTGTTGCTTAATTTCTGCCAGTGTGGATGTGTGTAGCCATTCAAGGCATAGTTTCCCTACACTGTATGTTGTTATTATCCCTGGATGTTGTCTCTGGGAGTATCTAGGGTCTGGTCTGGTCATTTTTAACCCCTGTATTTTGTTCAGGAATCTATCTTGACATATATTTGTGTCTGTTGGCCAGATTACCCATTTTTTTCCAATCAGGATGTGTTCTGTTTTGATGTAAAAATTGGGATACGTCTATCTCAATATCTGTTGTTGCATTATCAGGTATTGGCTTTGGAATAGATGGTTTATTAAGGTCTTTAATCTTGGCTAAGCCAAGACAGCTTGTTTGTTGAATTGTGTCATTCAAGAACATTATTTGTTCTGGGATCATGCAGGCTCGAAATAGTGCTTCTAGGCCTTGTACCTGCCAATCTTTTGTACCCCAGATGGTTTTTGTCTCAATGTTGTTTTTCCAGAAATCAAAACCAAATGTAATAATTTTTTCATAAAATACTTCTGAATATATCAATTTAGTATTTGTCAGCATGGTTTTTGTCCCTGTTTTATCTAACAGTTTATAATAAAATGTTTCTGCATCACTTGTGTTGAACCCCGAGAAGTATTGGAATTTCTCATAGAATGTTTTTGAACTGCTTTTTGGTGGAGTAGCACAATGTTCCCATTGGTTATATTTAAAAACGTTTCTAGGTTGAGTAGATTTATGTAAATAGTGGTCTGCATAATGGGTAAAACAATACATCTGTTCATAATTCGATGAACCTTGCAAATGATCATGTTCTGTAAATTTTGCTGACAAAACTAGATCTGACATCATATTATTTATGTTTTCAAAGTCCCAATCATCAGAGAATGTACTTGGTTTTACAAAGTCACTTAATGAAACCTTAAACTGATGTGGATATTTCAATAGCTCGACTGGTCCATATATTTCATAATCCGTTTTGTCCCAAACTACCCCTTCGGGTATTGGAATGGCTGTGACATTCACTAATGATAGTTCTCTTTTCTCGACGTGAGATGACTTGTGTGGTTTCAGAACTAAGTTGATGTTCTGACTTGCTGTGTCCATTGTACTGTATTTTCCTTCAATGAATTTTCCCAAACAAAGTACCATAATGAGCCAAAGCAGGAGGAAAAGTACACCTAACACAATCCAAAACTCAATCCATGGAGAAATCAAATAAGTTTCTTTGAGTTGAAGCAAGAGTTTTGTTCCTTTGTCTTTAAATGTTTTTGTTTCTGGATCTTCTTCTTGTTTACTTGGATCTTCAGAAAAGTTATCAAAATTGATAAAGTAGCCAGATGCAGTTCTGTCAATTGTTGGGATAATTTTTCCAAGTTGTCTTCCATCAGCACATTCTGATGCTATATCATTGTAGACTGGTGTTTCTTGATGAACTGTTTCAATTTGAGTTTGAAGAGGCACAAGTCCATGGCATTGCTGCATAGTCCTTTTTTATTCACTGTAGGTTTATCAAATGTGATTAGTCTTTCAGTTTGAACCTCTTGGATTGTAGCAAATGTGGGTATTCTGTTATTTCTTGGGAGTCCACTGGGCCTACTACTTATTATTGGCCACATGATTGTGGTTTTACCAGGTCGATTGATACAACTCGGTTCTCCTTTTTACCAGCAAGGGGCGGTAGTACAACTGATCTTGTTCCGTGGAATGCTAAAACAGGTACTGCTTTTCTGTAAGAAGGCCCAAATTCCTTCTTAACCGCTATTTTCTCTCTGACCAGATCCCCAAACTTTGGAATCCAGACAGGTCTTGCTGGGACAGGTGGTGTGTCTTCAGTGGATGTTGGCTGCTGTTTTAACTTTATGTTGCTCAGGGCTTTTCTTGTTTCATTTAAGTCCTGTAAAACAGCCAAACGATCTTTTTTTTTTTTTTTTTAAATCTTTATTGACAGGAAGGAACATTGTTCATATAGTAACATACACTCATATGGTCATGGTTACATTTTGTACAGTTATCTCTTCATAGGTGGCAGTACTCATGTTAGAAGCATAGATTGTGATGTATTAAACCTTTGAAGACTCTTAGATACATTTTCGTGTGTTCTAGTCGTATGTACTACATTTTAATACTTTTCCCCCCTTTGTGCATTATTCAACAGTAACATTACTTTTATATTATAGAATGAACAAACACCCCCCCCCCCAAACCTGTGTCATCATTGCTATTGTGTTTCCACCCACTTCTTCAATCAGCCATTTCCTTAGTGTTCTCACCGTTACATAGCCAGGTCAGTGCAAAAACCATTGTGCATTCGTTTCGCTAAGGTTAATACCCCCATGCCACTCTTTCCCTCCTCCTCCCCTTCCGAGTCTAGGTCGTCCCCCTCTGGCAAAGGGTCACAGATCTCTCCCCTGTATACATTCCATGCTGCCCATACCTTGTTCCACTTGCGGGGCGCCGCGCGTAGGACGTACACTGCCCTCTCTGTGACCATCAGGATGTCCATGTTTTTAGCCCATCTGCTCGCGGTGGGTAGTTCCGGTGCACCCCACTTCTGTGCTATATCTCGCTTGGCCACTGTCATGGCCAGTGTTGCCCAAATCAGTTCATATCTACCCAGGTCATTGGGGTCCCAGATGTTTAAAAGGCATTTGCGTGGTTCCGGCAACACGGAAATTTTAAGTGCTTGGGAGATCGTGCGCATTATCTGCCTCCAGAGTTCTCGTATCTGTGGGCATTCCCATAGTGTGTGAAACAATGTCCCCTCCTCCCCGCAGTCTCTCAAGCAAAAGGGATGTGGCGCTCTCTGTATTTTGTGAAGTAGCGTCCTGGTGTAGTAGATGCGGTGTAAAATTTTTAGTTGCACCAGTCTGAATTTACTCGAGATCCCAACCTCTCTTGGGGAGGCCAGCGCCTCATTCCACTCAGATTCATCCGCCTCACCTATTTCTCCCTCCCACCTCTCTTTAAGTTTCAGTGTGGGATCCTTCAGATTATTGATCAGTTTTTTATATGTGAGTGAGGTCGCGCTTTAGATCATGAAGTCTGGTAGTAGCCTATCTTCCAACGGAGAGTATTCCGGCAGAGTAGCACCCGCAGGAATCGCTCGGAGTAATGCGTGTCTAATTTGTACATAACGGAATGTTTCTGTGGGTCCAAGGTTATATTGCTGCTGTAGGTGTGGAAATGGTATTACCGTGTCATTGTCCCAGAGGTCCCCCACCGTAGAAATGCCTATGGAGTCCCACCGTTCAAAACCCTTACAGCCTCTGAGGTTTCCCAATGATTTTGTGTCCCACAATGGTGTCATTTTGGTGACTCTACCTGCCCATCCCAGGCGAGCCTGCACCATGTGCCATAGGGCCGCCGTGTGTCTGGTCGGACCAATTAGACTTTTAAGTTGCGATTTATTGTATAGCACTGACAGCATGCAGTCCGTTCCAAGCTGCGACCAGTCCGCCCGATAGGCCGGGTCCTCTCTCGGGGTGTGGATCCAATAATTTATTACTTTAAGCTGGGCCGCCCAGTAATACAGCTGAATGTTAGGGAGTGCTATCCCTCCCTCATACCAGCTTTTAACCAACTTGTCGTACGCTATACGTGCCGGGCCAGTATCCCAGAGCAAGGTAGAGACCAGCGCCACGATCTGCTTGAAGTATCGTGGTGGCACTAGATGTGGGGTGTTTTCCAAGACATAGAGGAGCCTCGGGAGTGCCATTATTTTGTATAATGCCGCCCTTCCCAGTAGAGTCAGGGGCAGGGCCGCCCAATGTTTAACGTCCGCCCGTAGGCGATCTATAGGTGGCTTTAAGTTACTGGTAAAGAAGTCCGTGTCCTCACTCGTGATGATAATACCCAGGTATTTGAAGGAGGTTGGTGACGTAGTCAGGGGACAGTCATCCCGCAACCTCGGTGCCGGGCCTTTCAGCGTGTATATGACAGATTTCGACCAATTCAGGGTGTAGCCCGACGAGCGTCCGTGCTTGTTACAGAGTTCTAGCAGGGCTGGGATGCCGTCGTCAGGTGCAGTCATGTAGATGAGCATGTCGTCGGCGTATAGAGAGACTTTGTCCTCCCATCCCTCCTCCCATTTAATGCCCTTAAATAAGGGCATAGTCCTGATCTGAATTGCCAGGGGCTCCAGCACCAGCGCAAAGAGCAAGGGCGACAAGGGGCAGCCCTGTCTAGTCCCCCTGCCTAATTGGAACCTCGGCGATATGTGGCCATTAGCCACTACTTGCGCGACTGGCTTCGTGTAGAGCAGTCGTATCCAGGCTATATATTTCGGCCCAAATCCCATACGCTCGAGTACCAGGAAGAGATATTCCCATTCTACGAGGTCGAACGCCATTTTAGCGTCGAGGGAGAGAATCACAGCCCTCTCCGAGAGGAGGTGTGCACGGGCCATCACTCCATGAACTCTCCGGAGATTCAGCACCGTGCTTCGGTGAGGCATAAAGCCTGACTGGTCAGGGTGGATCAGGGTACTTAGGTGTGGCAGCAAACGGGTGATCAGAAGCTTAGCCAATATCTTGGCCTCAATGTTAAGTAATGATATCGGGCGATACGAGGTACATTCAATCGGGGGTTTCTCCGGCTTAGGTATTGCCACAATCGTGGCCGTGCGTTGATCCAGCGGCAGTTCTGCCTTTTCCCTGCTTTCCAAATACATGGCCAGCAGTGGGGTACTGAGCTCCGGAGCCATGGACTTGTACCATTCCACGGGTATCCCATTCGGACCCAGTGCTTTGCCAGATTGTAATGCCTGAATTGCCAGCTGAATTTCCTCTTCCGTCGGGTCTACTTCCAGGGCTTGCATATCTTCTTGCGTAATGCTGGGGACGGCAATGTCCGCCAGTGTTGCTGCTGCCATTTGCTTTGTGACTATGCGGTCTGGGGTGTATATTTTTTGATAATGCTGAGCCAAGGCGCAAACTATTTCCTCTGGGTGTGCTAGTGTCCGCCCTTCCTCCGTGTGTAGTCTCTGAATGCCCTTCGCTCCATTCCCCCTCTTATCTAACCATGCCAGCATTTTACCCGCTTTGTCTCCCACGTCGTATACTCTATGTTTAGTGTTCGCTATGTATCCCTTCTCTGTCGTCTTAAGGTGGGCCTGGTATTGCTGTTGCCGAATCATGAGTGTGTGTGTCGTGGCCGGGGAGGGGTTCTCCATGTGTGCAGTGTTGGCTGTGTTGAGTGCTAGTTCCAATTCTGTGAGTTCCTTCCGGTAATCTCGTTTGTGCCCCGTTATTGCTGCTATGGCCGCCCCCCGGAGGACTGTTTTGTATGCTTCCCACAGGATTGATGGCGATGTCACCGTCCCCGTGTTTTCAGCAAAGTATTGCGTTGTCACTAGTTTAAGTTTCTTCCGAATCTTCGGGACTTTTAAAAAGTTTGGGTAAATTGGGTAGAGCCTTGTGCATTTTCTTTCCCTGGTGGTAAGTGATAGAGCAATCGGTGAATGGTCAGAGATGCCCCTGGGCAGAATGTCCACTGTGTCCACCATTCCCAGTCCTAACCCCAGGGCTAGAAAGTAATCTATACGGGATAAGCTATTATGTACGGCTGAGTAGTAGGTGTATTGAGTATCCTCGGTATGTAGATGCCGCCAGATGTCTACGAGGCCCAGGGCTTCTACAAAATCCGAGAGCGATGCAGTTCCTCGTGAGCGGGCCCTAGAGGGATAGGTGTCCATTAGTGGATCCATGATTGCATTGAAGTCTCCCCCAATAATCGTATCCCCTTCAGGGAGGTTAAGGATGAAGTTGCCTAGTGCAGGCAGCGCCACGGAGTGCAGTGCCGGGGGGATATATACCGATACTATATTGAGAGATCTGCCTTCCCACTGGCCATGTATTGCAGCAAAGCGACCCTGATCATCCGCCACGCGATGTGTTATGATAAAGGGAGATGACTTTTTTACCAGTATTCCCGTCCCCCTGGAGCCGGTAGTGAATTCTGCATGTATCGCCATTGCATAGCCGCGCCTATCAAGTGCTTTGCAGGTGGATCCCGCAAGGTGGGTTTCCTGCAGTAGGACCAAATCCGGGCTTTGTCGCTTTATGGCCTGCAGTACCAGGCCTCTTTTTATTTTGTCTCCTAGGCCTCTGACATTCCAGGTGAGCATGCGCAGTGGGGGCACCCCCATAGCTACAGGGGAGCCCTCAGCGGGCGTGTTGTGAAGCGGCCTGGCCATTGAGTCGGTGTGAGAGCATCGCATTAAGTGCGTCCCTAGGATAAATACATGTATTGCTTCGTGCTATACAGTGGAAGAGAATGGCGACATTCGAGGTGGTGGTATAATTGGAGTGCTGAGTGATGACTATGCAAACAAAACAAGTGATGGACCGAATGTGGATCAATGTCACACATTCAACCCAGTCCAAAGATCTGGGCCCAAATCCATCGTTTTTTTGCACTCCACACCACCCTGGGTTAGACAATGGCGATATGCAAATCAGCTCTGACCCTGTGCCCCATGGGAACAGTCCAGTCCGAACTACAAAAGCCATGTCCTTCCCAGAACGGAATCAAACATCCGAGGACCGGACCGGTTTCGAGGTAACACCTCTCATCATCCCGGCTAGCTTGACTCCAGTGGTGTGGAGTGCCTGGGACCCACGTCTGAGCATCCCCAGCGCACTTAGGGCGGAATTTGCAAACAAAACAAGTGATGGACCGAATGTGGATCAATGTCACATAGTGATGACTATGAACAAAAACATGAACTCTAACAAGAAAACTTCATTCCCGTCCCCCCTCCCTGCTACCCTGCTCCACGGACAAACCCCCGCCCGATTCCCCAACTTTGCAGAGTGTTTTAGTCCTTCCCCAACCATCTTACTTGCTTGTGGGGTTGGTGAGTCCCTTACGGGCACTTATTGTGCCCACCTTACTCAGCTACGCCAGGTCCAAGGCCTTTCGCGCCACACTCAGTCCCGTACAAATACAATCCGGCCTCAGACCGGAGCCAGTTGCCCAGAGTCAAGCGGGTCCCTTTCAAGATCGGATTCCGTTTCTTCAGCGCCGTCTTGATGGGGCGAGTGGGAGGTCTGATTGTTCATTGTCTTATCTTTACGATGTGTCAGGCGGTCCCGATGTGAGCGATGTCGCTGTCCCGCTGGCCTCCAGCCCTCTAGCCACTCTTGTGCCACTTCCGGCGTATCGAAAAACCACGTCTTACCCTCGGCCACAATACGTAACTTAGCAGGAAACAGCATGGAGTATGGCAATTCTCTGTCCCGCAATGCCTTTTTTACCTCCGTGAACGATTTACGACGCCTGGCCACCTCTGCCGTGTAGTCTGGGAAGAAAGCCAAGGTTGCATGTTGGATCTTAACAGGTGGTGAGGTTCTTGCCGCTTGCAGGATCGCATCCCTGTCCCTAAAATTGAAGAGCCTGGCCAGGACAGGCCTCGGCGCTGCTCCTGTCTTGGGCGGACCTCCTGGAACTCTGTGCGCCCTTTCCACCGAAAAGAAGTGGGACAGGCCTTTAGGCTGCAGTTTGTTCTTTATGAGATCTTCCACGTAGAGGTCCATGGCCCCTTCCCCTCCGTCTCTGGAAGTCCAAGGATGCGCACGTTGTTTCGTCGCGAACGCCCTTCTTGGTCGTCCAGCTTGTCGTGCAGGAGCTTGGTGACTTTCTGCATGCGTTCCATGGCCACTTGCAGGTCTGATGTGTCCTCCACAAGAGATTTCGTGACCACCTCCACCTGGGACACTCTTTCCGCCATTTTGTGAAAGTCCGCTCGCAGCAGCGTGACTTCAGAGGAGATGGCGCCCACTGTAGTTTTAACCTCTGAGAGGGTTTTCATAATGTCTTCCAGCGTTATTTTTTTGGTTCCTTCTGAGTCCTGGGCATTACCCGTGGAGTTGCGCCCTTCATTGTTCGACTGACCTTGCTGGCCGTAGGCAAATTTATTCAACTTGGCCTGTCTGGAGCCACTCCTAGTGCCTTTGCCCGCCATGGTTCTGGGGCTCGTGGAATCCGGAGTCTTTCCCTGCCGAGTCGCGATTCCGTCTTGTTCTGCGGCTCGTAGCTATGAAACAGGGAGCGGTAGGCTGGCACGAGTTCGGTGGAGTAATGTCTTCCTCCGTCTGTAGAGGCCACACCGGCCGATTTAGTGGTGCAGGATTTCACCGTTGGTCGCTGCGTGTGCTGCGATTTGCCTCACTGCAGGCCGCGCCTCGTGGTCTGCGTTCTCACCGTCCAACAAGTCCTCCCTGAGCAGGGACGGTCTCGGCAGCCTCTACTTGGGGTCCTCTGGGCAGGTCCACCTCAGTCGTGTTCCTCGGATGGCAGAGGGTCTGTTTTGGGCAGTCGCTTCCCCACCTATAGGCCAGGCAGGCCGCAAGCTTTCCCGCTTGGTGCACAGGGTCTGCGTCTCCACCGTGCCAGGGCCGCTGATGCTTCTGGGTCAATATGTGAGCCCCAAGTCCCTTCTGTAGGTTCCTGCGTGGATCCTCTATGTGCCGCCGTCCCCCGGGGGTGCTTATGTTTCTCACCTCAGATCGGGGCCTGTATCTGCGTCCACTCCGTCCTCGCGGGCAGGCGGGGCGCGGGGATCGCCGCAGCCGTCCCGTGCAGTTCGCTAGGCCTCCGGGGGGGGTGGGGTATTGCCGCTGCGTAGCGCGCTCTTGGCCGTACCGGTCCGCACCCGTGCCTGTGTACCACGCCAGTCCCACACAGGCAGTGTGCAGACGTCTGTATGCGTTCTGTAGGGCGGTGCCTCTATACGGAGTCCCAGGTGGTGAATGAGCTCTGTCGGGCGGACGCCGGGATGAGTCCGTTCATTCAGGCCGGCTCGGTCCCACTTCCGCCGGGACCTGTGCGTTACGCAAGGCCGGTGCTGTCGTCTCGCTGGTAGGCCCAGATGTGGTCGCGTGGAATCAGACGGGCTCCGGTCTTCGGATTCAGTCGAAAGTCGGACCGGTGACACCGCTTCGTGCCCGGACCCGATCGCCGCCGCTTCAGGTGAGCAAGGTAGCGGATTTATGTGTCGGATTTAGGATAAGGCCACAGTGCCCTCAGGAGCTCTCACGCTATGCTGCCGCCATGATCGGCCGCTAGCCACGCCCCTCCCAGCCAAACGATCTTTGATGTCAAAGTATTTTTTCTTATCTTCCACCACTGAAGCATGACTATCTAAGTCCCGAACACACATTTTAGTTCCGAACAATAGTTCGTACGGGCTGAAACCTTTTAGAGAATTTCTTGGCAAGTTATTAAGAATACGTTGGACACTTGTTAAATGTTGGACCCACCCATCACCCGAACCTAATACCTTTGCCGTTATAGATTGCTTTATGTCTCGTTTTTTTCTTTCCACAACCCCGTTTCCCTCAGGATGGAAAGGACAAGAGAACCGCAATTCAATGCCCATGCTGGTCATGGCCTCCTTATAAACTTGAGAGCTAAAAGCAGGACCCTGGTCAGAATGAAGCATGGCAATTGCGTATGTGCCGATAAAGACTTGCAAATCTTTTATAACAGTTCTTGCGTCAGCCGAGCGCTGGGGTCTGTATTTTTTTTGAGTTTAGTCTTAAAAGGAATTAATGGGACGCTGGATATTGCGTATAGATAGCCTTTATGCTATCTATTCGAATGGCCATGGCACTACACCGGATGGCTCACTGCTACGATCTCTGTCGCAGTCTGGACAGCACTTTACAAATTTGTTATGTTGCAGGCTCATCCCCGGCCACCAGTATTCCGATTGCAATTCTGTCAGAGATTCTTTGATATGTTTGTGTCTTGGACCTTCACCCATGTGTGCGTCTGCTATTAATAAGACTCTCCTGTTCATGTTTGGAATTACCCTATCCCCCACTCCAGGGATTCGAGCAAAAGGAACGGAGTTTGCGTCAATTTCGTATGTATAATTGAGTGGATAGTTCAAGGGTAGTGCTGCACAGTCGCCTTTTGAAGACGTTTTTACCGCCAGCATGGTTTCCCCGTCTATGTACTTTTCTGAACGCTTTTTTGTGGCTACGGAAGCCGGTTGAGTTGCTTCCACTGTGGCTGTAGTAGCCAATGAATTCCCTGCAACGTGAACGCCATCACGTTAATGACTCAATGTGTGTATCACGTGAGTCTTTTGTAGTTCTTTCTGTAAAAGAACTACTTGTTCCCAAAGCATTTTATGCTTGATTGTGGCACCTGTCTCATCTTTGTAACCGTTTTCAACCCATTTCTGCAAATCATAATTGTAAGATTTGACGCAGGAATGCGAATCGGACACTATTAGTGTCGGGAATTCACGATCGGTATTTTCAAGCGCCATTTTTAAAGATCGGATTTCAGCTCGCTGAGCCGAACAGTTTCTCAATGATTCAGTTTTCCTTATTTTTGGTCTGAATTTACCACTGAGCCAGCGACCTTTAACAATCGCGCAAGCTGCATTGTAGGATTTATATTCTACATTGTAATGTTGTACTAATCTGTCTGTATAGATTATACAAGAGTACTGTGGGAGAGGCAGAATTTCGATTGGCAGAGGATTTTCATCTTCATATTTTAACTCATTCAGTTTTTTCATATTCAGGACATAATAGTATGTCACGTCTTCTGTAGCAAGAGAATTTTCCCATTGTATCCATTTAGGATTTAGTGCCACCGTTTGTAGATTAACTGGGCTGAATAACGCCTCAAAGGCTGATTCTGCTGTAAAAACAGTTATCCTTTTGCCTTGGGCCAGGGCTCTTTCTTTTGCTACAGCCATCTGTACCGCCTTCACATATTTTCTTTAAGACTGAATGTTTTCTCTTTTTGTGTGTACAAATGTGATTTGTATGCTATTGGTACCGTTTCTCCCTCATTAGAGGTAAGGTACGTTAATCCGCATCTTCCTGGGATGACTCGGATTACAAGATTTCGTGTATTGTCACGTGTTTCTAATTTTGTTTTTGCTAACATGTCTGTTTGCAGTGATCTTAAAATTTCTGTGTGTGCCTAAGTCCAATGTATTGGTTTGAAATCAGGTTTTATTAATTCATAGAGAGGTTTGACCCTCTCTGCATAATTTAGAATGTAAGTTCTTCCGATATTCAGGAAGCCTAGTATTGATTGCAAGTTCTTCAGCGTTTTTGGTGCTTGGAGTACAGCGCATTTCTCTAAGAAGTTGTCTGCTAGGCTTTTGCCTTCACTTGATAATTCGTATCCTGAAAACAGGACCGTTAGATGGGCAATTCGTGACTTTTTAAAGTTGAATTTGTAACCTTCTGCTGTGAACCCAAGTATTATGGTGTTCACTCTTTTCAAGTGAGTATCCAAGTCATCGTCTGTGAGATAGATGTCATCGACATAAGATAATGCCTCATCATCATAAATTTGTAGTAACTCTGTTACTCTGGCTGAGAATAATCCTGGGCTGTTCTTGAATCCCTGTGGGATTCTACAGAATTTTTTCTGTGACCCCATTATTGAGAAAGCGGTTAAATACCTGCTTTCGGGTGCAATGTTTTGACAAAAGAATCCATTAGAAATGTCTAATGTTGTTTTGTATTTTTTGAGAACTACGTTATTCATCAGTGCCGCACTGTGCGAGTTTTGTACCGCAAATGTTTTGCAACATGAGTTAAGGTGTCTGTAGTCCAAGACTAGACGATATGAATTGTCTGGTTTGGAGACAGGAAACAAAGGATTGTTCATTTGAGAGGTGCATGTTTCAATCACCCTTGGTATTCAAGTTGATCTAAAATCTCCCTGACCTGTTTTTTAGCTTCTTGCTTAATTGGGTACTGCCTTTGTGCAGTGGGTTGACTTTTTAACTGGATTTTGTGAGGAGGGGAGTCCTCATCCCAACCTACATGATTTTTATATAATGCAGGTGCTTGAGCTACAGCCCATTTTCTAGCATATATATATTTTCTATGAATTGGAATATGATTTGACAAGGCAGGCATAATCATTTCTTCGCCATGTGGGCACTCCCTGACAAACTCTGGTGGCCAGTCTTTTTCAGCTAATAAAATGTCATAGCCTTTTGAGAGGTTATCCCAAAACAGACCCCTTATTTTCCTAGTCTTATCTCCCTCTATACGTAATGTTATTTCGTATATATTATGAGGTTCGCTAACTCTGGTATCTGCAGTTTCCACTTGAATATATTCATTCGTGTCCACTGTCTCCAGATGATTCCTCAGGATCTTGCGAGCTATGTTGATTTCTGCTGCGCTGTCTAGCATTGTCTGTGTACGAAATACAGGAACCCTATGTCAAGGGTCCAGAGACCTGGTAGGTGTTTGTATGGTCACTGCTTATTAAGTCAGTGTGTACCAAAGATGTGTAAAAAAGAAAAATTTCTTTTTAGAGTCCCCTCACTCACCGGGGTTGCCCCACGGTGACATGCTTCATCATTGGGGCCATCCCAGTTCTCTACGAAAAGGGGCGTGCTGCGACAAGGCGACTACGCAGGAGCACTAGTTTTGTGAGATGACTATGTGTGGTGCATGTGTAATGATGATGGAGTGGGTGTGGAATTAAAATATACCGTGCTAGTGGGCCTCAACAATTTATTTCGCTCCTAGTGTGGTATAAAAAATTAAAAAGGGGTGACACTGTCTTCTAACTTTTACTGAGTTAGATCAGTGTCAAAGGTCAACATGTTTCAAGCTCCCCTAAGCTTTTCTTCAGGACCATACAGGGTCCAGCCCTGTATTGCCACTCCTGTTTTTCAAATGAAAAAGTATTGCTAAAAATACCTATTTACAATGAACGCTGTTGTCAATAAACATGCGTGTTGTTATACATACGTTTTGTATTTCACTTCGATTTCTGTAAAATAGAATAACAGTAGTTATTTGATGGACAACCCCTTCCAAGAAGGGGAATAACTCACATCCAACTCGCTGGAGTGGATCACCTCCTTCCTCGACGGGAGAACACAGAGAGTCCGCCTACCACCGTACAAGTCAGAGGCCACCGAAGTCATCTGCGGCGTCCCCCAAGGATCATCTCTGAGCCCCACCCTCTTCAACGTCTACATGAGCCCCCTCGCGGCCATCGTACGCAAACACAACCTCAGCATAATCTCCTACGCCGACGACACCCAGCTGATCCTCTCCCTGACCAACGACCCCGCCGCCGCCAGAGCCAACCTGCACGAAGGGATGAAAGAGGTAGCCGAGTGGATGACGACCAGCCGCCTGAAACTGAACTCGGACAAGACGGAGGTCCTCATCCTGGGCTCCTCTCCCTCCGCCTGGGACGACTCCTGGTGGCCTCCCGCCCTGGGCACCGCACCCAAACCGACAGACCATGCACGCAACCTGGGCTTCATCCTGGACTCCTCCCTCTCCATGACCAGGCAAGTCAACAACGTCTCCTCGGCATGCTTCAACATCCTACGCATGCTACGGAAGATCTTCTGGTGGATCCCCACCGAGACCAGGAAGACCGTCACCCAGGCCCTCGTCACCAGCCGACTGGACTACGGCAACGCCCTCTACGCCGGGACCACCGCCAAGCTCCAGAAGAGACTCCAGCGGATCCAGAACGCCTCAGCCAGACTCATCCTCGACATCCCACGAACCAGCCACATCTCCGGACATCTGCGAGACCTTCACTGGCTCCCCGTCAACAAAAGAATCACCTTCCGCCTCCTCACCCACGCACACAAAGCCCTACACGACCAAGGCCCGAGCTACCTCAACAGCCGAGTCAACTTCTACGCTCCCAAACGCCACCTCCGATCAGCCAACCACGCCCTCGCCGCCGTCCCCCGCATCCGAAGAGCGACTACAGGAGGAAGGTCCTTCTCCCACCTGGCCGCCAAGACCTGGAACTCCCTCCCGACCGACCTGCGCCTGACCCAAGACCACCTCTCCTTCAGGAAGAAGCTGAAGACCTGGCTGTTCGAGCAGTAGCGGCTCCCCCCCCCCCCAGCGCCTTGAGACCCCACGGGTATGTAGCGCGCTTTATAAGTGTCACTGATTGATTGATTGATTGATTGACATGCATCTCATTCTAGCTAGGGCGTGAGTGTGCCCTTGACATCATATTGATGCGTGCTGGTTGTCATACCGGTGTGGAGAAATAAATCACTGTGAATAAAGTGGTTGAGTGGTTTCACACACAAAAAACACATAGACTAAATGTGACTATTGACAAAACACACAACATATACACACGAAAATAATATGGCAGATGGTTATATTTACATAAATGAGTATAGAATTACACCCCATGGTCTTAGGAAAGGGCAGGAACGCCTCGTGGAAACATTGCTGAAAAGGATTATCAAAGTTTAGAGTTAGAAGGCCCTTTTCCTAGTTGCCACTCGAAACCAAGCACCGATGTGGCCCATGTATCAAGACCCATATAATTATTGCCCTCCGCCCCCGCCTTTCTTCTACGGCCCACCCATGTACAACCAACCCAACTACCAAAACTGGGGAAATGACCAAGGAAACCAAGGAAACCAAAGGAAACCTTTTTTAGGGAGAGGCCGCCAGGCACAAAGAGCAAAAAACAAACCCAACCAGGGAGTACAATGGGCAGAACCAGTGGTGACAACAACACGTCACACGCGGAGCAAAGGCCCGCCGGAACCAACCACGAGCACCAGCTCGATTTAGTAGTAAATCTATCCTCACTATGCCTCACGGCTATACAGATCCAAGTGCTTAATAAAGGCTTAGGATTTGTACCCACCCCAACCACAGACAAGTTCAAACTATGCTGCGAATTGAAAGAATTCCTGAGAAAGATCAAATTACAGGTATTCTTTCAAGACAAAGATCCCACAGAACAAACAAAGAGTGACACACGTTTACATAAAAAATCAAACTTTGTCCCTCCATCACACAACCTACCTGTGGAGGTATTAACTTTTGAAAAAGCGGTCATGAGAGAAGTTCAGGAGTTAGACCCGCGAGCTATAAAGGTATTTCATAACACCAGCAAAGCTGAACAATCCGCGCTACAGGAACTGTCAAAAAACAACCAAATTACCATAAAACCAGCCGACAAAGGCGGGGCAATTGTATTACAAAATACCACGGATTACAGGAATGAATGTCTCCGTTTACTAGGGGACACAAGAAACTACGCCAAACTGGATGAAGACCCAACAGAACGTCTAAGAATCTCAATTGCATACCTGACAGAGGAATGCCAAGCCAATGATTGGCTAAGTAAAAAAGAAATTGAGTTCTTAACAAACAAAAAACCTACAATACCATACTTCTATACTATCCCCAAAATACACAAGAGACTGGAGAACCCACCAGGGAGGCCCATAGTCTCGGGGATAGGCTCAATTCTAGAGCCTCTTTCACAATTCGCAGATGCCTTTCTCAGACCTCTTGTGCAAAAAACAGACACATATTTGAGGGATACCAAGGACGTACTGTGCCTGTTACAAGACTTAACCTTTGACGCGACATCCAGCCTTCTGATAAGTCTGGATGTCGAAAGTCTATATACCAGCTTACCACACAGAGAGACTTTACAGATTCTAGAGGAAGTATTATACGAAAGTGAATGGGAATTCCATACTCCTCGCCATGTAGTACTCGAATGTTGCCAACTAGCACTGTGTGAAAACTTTTTCCGCTTCGAATCTACCCTTTATAAACAACAGCATGGGACCAGTATGGGCAGTACTTTTGCGCCGAGCGTAGCCGGGTTGTACGTCCATCAACTGGAGAAAAACAAGATACTGAATGAAAGGAACCCACACAGACACCAGATCCTACATTGGAAACGCTATATCGACGAGATTCTGTTGATATGGCAAGGCACAGAAGAAGAAGCGCAGACCTTTCTCTCCTGGCTTAATACACAGGATCCCTTCCTCAAGTTTACCTGCTCAATTAGCAAGACCGATCTAGTTTTTCTAGATCTAAACATTCATGCCGAGTCAGGCAGACTGGTGACTACAACCCATTTTAAAGAGACAGCAAGGAACTGCCTCTTAACTTTTGACAGTTTCCACCCTCGCCATCTCAAACAAAACCTGCCATTTGGACAATTCCTTCGTTTGCGCAGGAACTGTAGCAAAAAATCTGACTACCTAACCCAAGCGGAAGACTTAAGCAACAAGCTGAGATACAGAAAATATCCAGATAAACTAATCAAAGAGGCTAAAAAACGGGCAGCAAACAACAACAGGGAAGCACTACTGGAACCAAAAGAGCGAACGCAACCTGAGGACAAAAAACCAATTTGTATCACCACGTACAATCAAGTTTCTGATAGTGTGTCCAAAATAATCAGAAAACATTGGCCAATACTTAATAGCGGTGGCCTTCACATACCCACTCCCATGTTCAGTCATAGGCGGGGTAAAAATCTGAAGGATTATTTGGTGCATACCCGTCCAACACCCATAACCCAAACAGTGAGATCCCAACCACTACCTGATGGGCATTTTCCATGCAACAATTGCAGTGTTTGTCATTTGACTTCCCCAACCAAGAGCGTAATTTTTAACAACACTACGAAATGGGAACTAAAGGGATTTTCAAATTGCAATACAAGTGGGGTTGTATACTTAATAACCTGCACGTGCAACCTTCACTATGTAGGAATGACCACTAGGAAGGTCAGTACTCGCATTGTAGAGCACAGAAGCAACATCCGGTGCAAGCGAGCCACAACAAGAATGACCACCCACTTCATTGAACACAACCACACCCCAAATGATCTAACTTGGGTGGTCATAGAAACAGTGAAGAATAAAGACAATCAGGAACGAGTCCTCCACGAAAAAGAACAAAGATGGGTGTTTCGCCTACATACGGACACCCAGGGACTTAATGATGAAATCCCATGGGGAGCCTTCCGCCCATAGACCACCTTTCTTTTCTGAAATAAATTTGGGATGGTATGAACCACACCTGCTGTAATATCATGGTAATACTTCCCATTAGAACCTCCATCTACCTAAGAACATAACCCATCACCTTGAACACTTTTTTTATAAAGATCAGGCACAAACTTCCCTGAAAAGATAGTTACCAACCTTCCCACCTTTCAAACGTAAACAAAACCCGTTTTTTATGAATAAAGCCTAGCCCTCTGTGAAAAACTTCATCTAACCGAGAAAAAATACCTGTGTTCTAAATTAGAGTTTTAAAACGCCCCAGTCAACAGTATCACTGTAAAATATTCCTTATCCCGCAACCCAGCCTTATTCGGTAAAAATCCCGTCCTTTTGGTAACATTCGCGCCACTCGCGATAACATCCCATCAAGATGGCCGCCCAAGGTGAGCGCTCTAGTCTCCCGGCAACCCGGAAGCACGCGCGTTTAAATACACCGCGAGCCCGAGTTCAGATCAGTATGCGGTCCGGCGAGGAGACACCAGGTAGTACCGAGCGGGTCTGCCGATAGGAAGTAAGTGTATTAGTTGCGATAGACTGCAAGGAAACCGGCAATTTCGAGTGGCAACTAGGAAAAGGGCCTTCTAACTCTAAACTTTGATAATCCTTTTCAGCAATGTTTCCACGAGGCGTTCCTGCCCTTGCCTAAGACCATGGGGTGTAATTCTATACTCATTTATGTAAATATAACCATCTGCCATATTATTTTCGTGTGTATATGTTGTGTGTTTTGTCAATAGTCACATTTAGTCTATGTGTTTTTTGTGTGTGAAACCACTAAACCACTTTATTCACAGTGATTTATTTCTCCACACCGGTATGACAACCAGCACGCATCAATATGATGTCAAGGGCACACTCACGCCCTAGCTAGAATGAGATGCATGTGAGTTATTCCCCTTCTTGGAAGGGGTTGTCCATCAAATAACTACTGTTATTCTATTTTACAGAAATCGAAGTGAAATACAAAACGTATGTATAACAACACGCATGTTTATTGACAACAGCGTTCATTGTAAATAGGTATTTTTAGCAATACTTTTTCATTTGAAAAACAGGAGTGGCAATACAGGGCTGGACCCTGTATGGTCCTGAAGAAAAGCTTAGGGGAGCTTGAAACATGTTGACCTTTGACACTGATCTAACTCAGTAAAAGTTAGAAGACAGTGTCACCCCTTTTTAATTTTTTATACCACACTAGGAGCGAAATAAATTGTTGAGGCCCACTAGCACGGTATATTTTAATTCCACACCCACTCCATCATCATTACACATGCACCACACATAGTCATCTCACAAAACTAGTGCTCCTGCGTAGTCGCCTTGTCGCAGCACGCCCCTTTTCGTAGAGAACTGGGATGGCCCCAATGATGAAGCATGTCACCGTGGGGCAACCCCGGTGAGTGAGGGGACTCTAAAAAGAAATTTTTCTTTTTTACACATCTTTGGTACACACTGACTTAATAAGCAGTGACCATACAAACACCTACCAGGTCTCTGGACCCTTGACATAGGGTTCCTGTATTTCGTACACAGACTGGAGGACGACCTGGTTTGGTTTAACCTCCTTCTCCCTCCTTTTTTGTTTATAGCATTGTCTGTGCTCACTCTCCGTTTTTCAGCTGTGTCCTCAGTATTCTCGGCATGTTCGATTAGTCTAATACAGACTACCTTCTTTCTTGGAAATTGTAATTTTTTACTTTGAGCAGGTTCCTTGTCTTTGGACTTGGTGTGCTCTTCCCTTTGTTCTGACCGTCCTCTTCTTTCCTATTTCTGCGAAAAAGATCGAGAGGGACGTGTATCATTACTTTGATATCTATCAGGTTTTTTCAAGTTATCCCTATTTCTAAGGTTGTATCTTTTCTCAGAGGGCTCCCTTTGGGGGGACTGGTGTTCTCGGTTTGGAGTTCTTTCCCTCCGCCGAGGAGACCTTCCTCTGGACTGGAATTTCTTTTGCATGGGACTGGATTGTTTATTTCCATCCCAGCTCTTCTTTGGAGTGTTTATATTATTTTTAATAAATATTTTTTCAGGATTTTCAAGTAGTTGAGGTTTTACCGGTTTACCACCCAAACTATCTCTACCTAGTTCCTCATAGGATTTTTCTATGATTCTGGCAAGTTCAATTGGTTGATCTGTCTCCTTCAATTTCTGGCGGATCGCCACAGGTGCTGCTTCTCCCTTTATATTGGCTAATAATATAGCCGAGACCTGATTGAAGTCTTTCAGTAATTTCATACCCAGAGTTAAAGCAGGTTCTGGACCGTATTAATTTTGAATTTGTCTTAGAACATCCGGTATTACCGCCAGAGACGGAACACCATGTGTTTTTGTGTAGATGGAAGCAAAGACTGTACCCCAAGTGTCACAGTCCTCCATATGTGGTGCGACCCCCATTGGAAGGCAGATAGTCAGAATTCTGTGTTTCTCGCTAGGGGTAGTATTCGGGAATACTGCCTCTATCTGAGTTATTTTTTGTGCCAGCCAGAACGGAATTTGTTCCCGTTTTGCGGGTGTTTTACCAAGACATGATCGTATGTTCTGTGGTGTAATTTTTTTTGTGTTCCCCTGATGAGGGGTCAGCTGTTGAATGTTAACTGCTGGATGGATTGTTGCAGTCCTCATTACATATTGGACTAACTGTCTGTGTATTTTAATAAGTAAATTTAGCTGGGCTAAAAGTTCCTTGTCTGTCATTTTTTCAATGTCAGGATGTGGTGTGTAGCTGGCTAAAACCGGCCACGTTGCTCCTAGTTTACCTAGTGGACCGAGCCTGGTGATGTGATCATTATGTTTTAGGGCGCCTTTAAACTAGAGCAGGTGCTCTTGGTATTTTAATGGGATTTCAATCTCCTCGAAAGGAGCGTATTCATCCGGTGGTTCCTCTATTTTGTAATAGTGGAATTCGTGTGTTGTAGCGTTTGCCGCTGGAAAGTTTATCCATGAATAGAATACCTCTGTCTGCCGATATTCGTGTGCCTGTATCACGAAAATGACTGTACCACCTCGTGCTGTCAGTCCATTTTCTATAAGTTTTAGATTTATAGTTTTCCTTATGTTGACCGGAATGATGATAGCATTCCGGTTAGTCTGTAGGAGACTTGTGTCTTCCTCTATTAGTTGAGCTGCTAATCTAGCTGCTTCCCTTTCGTCTTCACTGTCTGGCATTTTTACTGTCAGAAAGGTTTTTATTGCAGATCAGGTTTTTCAAGGAGACCAAAGATTAGGTGAACAATATTTTGGAACACTGTATCCTTCAACGTTAACTATACCAAAAACTCTACATAGGAATCTCTTCCTACTAAGTTCCGGCGGATTTTAACCTTTTACCCACTCCAGACATCTATTGGAGTATTTACGGGAAAAAGTGTCTGCGTGAAAAAGCACGACTGAGTTACTCTAACGTCTTGCGTTAGTTTTATCGCCTTACCAAACGTTGGGCGCCATGTAGTGTAGTTCCTATTTTCCGTATAGGCCCTGCGCATTGGAATAACATAAACAGCAGTGTAGACGTAGGACTCAGGTCAACCAGGTCTCTACTGACTATGTTAAACTTAATTTAGGTTTGCGCCAGCTAGATCAGAGGTCACTGGAAACTTTCTTGATTGAATAGGAAGGGATCAGCTTCCCTGGCTCAGACAAGAAGGGATTCAGCTTCCGACAACCGCATAAACATGACAACTTTGCTCCCTCAGAGGCAATCATGTGAAAACAATAGACAATTATTTCACTCAGTCAGATGTGCGTTCTTAGTTTCACCAGAGTGCAGAGAAGAGAGAGACGGGTGTTTTCAATAAAATGGTATTATTTATTGAACAGTATTCCTTCTCATGCAAGAGAAATGGATTGCCACAATTGTAATACTTAATATAAAGTAACATACGTACAGTAAGAGGAGTATTATGAAATAATACTGTAAAAGCATTGATATGGTTTCTTAGCCATAAGATACTTAAAATGAATAAAATATATACAATATATACATTCATACAAACATTGGCTAACGTACTCAACTGGTGCTTCTAACTATGCCTACCCCGGTGTACCAGACCTGAGCCTAATACGTGGGAGGGAGTAAGTAAGTAGCAGTTTAAGTTAAGTTGGTTTTGCCAAGAATCCGAACCAAGAATTCTCTCGAAGGATTTAGTCAGCACCGTACCTTCGGAACAGAATGTAGGAGGTCTGGTATCTCCCTCTCGGGACTCGATATCCCAGTCACCCGCAAGGGTTGGCTGGAAACGCCGGAGCTGGATTTTCTCGGCAAGAGAAAAGACAGCGTCTTTCTCAGCGCGTCAAAGAGGAGGGGCAGCGTCCATGGGCTTCTCGCATCTGCTGGGCTCTCTGCAAGGGGACAGCTGTTCTGCTCCAGAATTCACCACCGTGTGTTTGCTTAAGGCAGCGTTGGCATATTTATACCTGAAAGGTGCCGGGTTTGACGTAAGGTTGGACATAAGACGTCAATAAAGATGTCACTAAGAACTGGTCATTCTTACAGTCCTCGCAGGAGTTCTTATTACAAATCAAAACAAAAGCAAGCGGGGCTTTCCCAGGTTGCTGGGGGTTTGGTGTGTCGAAAGAACTCGGTGTGCTCTCTAGGAATCTAAGGAAGTAGCTTCTGCTGTGTCATGGACTGCAGAGGCGAATTACTGAAAAGATGGCTCTGATTATTATGCCATTATAGGGATATGTATTGATTATAGCCGTATAGGGGCATAGGATCACAATATCGATCGGGTTCCTAGATAAAACACATCAAGCCATACAACTTTTACATCAGGATACATGGGTCAGGATCAAGATCGGGGACGGCTCCCGACTGTCACGCCCAATTCCAATGACAAAAGGTCTAAAACAGGGCTGTGTCCTGGCCCCAACACTTTTTAACTCATTTCTATCTGACTTTCCTGATGCGCTTAACAAAGTCAATTCACATGCTCCCAATGTAACCGGTCTCTTGCTGTCAAACATACTATACACCGACGATGTGGTTCTTCTTAGTAAAACAAAGATCGGCATGCAAAGGCTCCTGGACGCTACCTCCGATTACTCTAATAAGAACAATCTACAGATCAACAATAAGAAGACTAAAATCTTGGCGGTTCATCCAGGGAAAGCCAAGAAACTGTCTTGGACCCTGAATAAGGAAAGCATTGTAGAATCTAAGTGCCATAAGTACCTTGGAGCCATCTTTAACAACAATAACAGATATAAATCTCAGTTAGAAGAATAAAAAAGGAAGGGTGCAGCACTTGCCTACGCAATTGGATCCATTCACAAGAAACTACAAGGCCCAACTTTTGCACCTACCTTACAGGCTGCTCAGGCAAAAATCATTCCCACACTAACCTACGGCAGCGAAGTCCTAAAGGGACTGGACAGTGGCCAATTGGACAAAATAATTACAAAGATCTATAGAACAGTGTTCAAACTACCAACCCAAACATCACCGGCACAAATCAGGTTGGAACTGGGAATCTGCCATCAACCATATGCCAGAGCCATGAGTTTTCTTGTGTGCTGTCACAAATTGAGATCATCTAAGGAAGGCAGTCTAGCACACCACCTTTGGGCTAGTCTCGAAACGAACTCATGGCGAGCAGGGAACGATTATTGGAATAAAGGCCTAACAACCCTATGCCTAAATGAACTTTGGAGCATGTACGTAAGCCAAATGGAATTCAAACGGCTAGCGAAACTAAGCATGAAAAAGTTGTCAATCATGGAAGATAAGGCACGGCTGGCAAAAAGAAGTCATGGGTGGTTGACTCTGCAATCCTATGTTCTGTTGATTCCACAGCAGTATTTAACTATATCTTTTACTGCACGAACTAAATCAAAATTCCTAAAATTGAGACTGGGAGTTATCAATTTGTTGGCCCATTTCCCAAAATGGAAAAGAGATCATGGACGAGAACTTTGTCGACTCTGCGGGAATCACAAAGAAGACATCACGCACTTCTTATGTCTTTGTCCCAAACTGCTGAATGAAAGACGGTTCCTTCTGAAACACCTTTGGAACACAAACATGATTAGATCGTGCAGAGCAGCAGTTCTGGCCTGTTTTGATCCCAGGAACACCAAATTAAATTGTGCCTTGGTCAGGTTCATGGACCACGCAGAAAAAAAACTCTGCGAGGGGCGAAAAGCCAGTGACCCTTCGTTGGCTTAAAATTCTGGCAAGCTCCATCGGCTGTCCCTATTCACATTGTATTTAACTTAAATCAGTCTCCCCATTTAAAACGTATTTTAAATGTATCTTTTACAAATTTTAAGATTCTGTATTTGCAATGATTTTCCTTTTAATCACACAATAAAGTTCCTTTATCACCCAATCAGTGTAGACATTGGTCCTTTGAATTATGTTTGCATGGAAGGAGACAACTGAAGTCCCTGGCCTGCCCTTTTCCTGCCATGAGATGTAGAATCTAAATCTTGGCCAGAAAACCGGAAAACTAGCCATCAAACTCAATATGAATATTTTCCCAATGCACAAAAGACCCAACTGTAGGGGAAAAGCATTCTAGTACATTACACTTCCATCAATATGATGGCAACTTGTGGGTGAACAAAAATGGAAAGGACGGCTAGGGGTTCAGTTATTGACAGAAACACTCCTCTCTAACTTCTCAGACACTCTCTCATCCCCAGTTCACACCTCCAGGCTGAATCACCTGTAACGACTGGTGTTAGGCATTGCCAGTTTATGTCCTTTCTCCGGGGCGGTGTGTGACCTTAAAGGGTGCGACTTTTGTAAAGCAGTCTTACCCTTCAAAAAACTTGAAGTTCACAATCAAAAATGTTCTTTCAGTAGCTTGGCATTACTGTTTTTTCATCATAACCAACTGATGCTGATAGAATGATGCTACAAAACCATACAAAACCCTACAAACCCTTCCCCCTCCATAGATACATTGAGTATTGCTCTTCAGAGGGATCATTGTGCTATGGAGAAGGATTCTTTTAAAATAGTGCTTTTAAAAACGTGCCGCCTTAGGGCATTACAGCACCAGATATCATACTACACAGTGGCACAATTCATGATAATAAATAAGTGATGGTACGATACCGGAGAACCCGGCTTTTAACCCGGCTTATGCATCAGAAAATGGGCCAGGCAGGAAACATCGCTGCAGCATTAACTATATAGAGGTATTTCTTCTCCTTCTCCTCCACCCGCTACTTGAGTGGTCTTCAGACATGGTACAGTACAACCAAAGCCCTGTGGTGTAAACATAAACTTACCAAAGAAGCACCTTTATGGACCGGTGATTGCTCCGACAAGTGGCGGGATCTCCAAACTGGTGATGCCATGTCCAGGACAATAATAAAGTCCTTTGCAATACTACAGTAAGAATTTGAAGAACATCGCTCCCAATTTTTCAAATATTTACATTTGCAACATGCCCTGTTGCTCTAGATTAGGAGCATGGACTTGATTTAGGGATCACCAGGGGTCGCTGCACCGACCACTGGCTTCCCCCTAGCGACCCCTAGCCCTGCCTTTGTGCACCCAAGACCGTAGAGGTTGCGAAATCAGTGCCAGGAACTATGTGACAGCTCACCTTTATGGATGTTGGTTGTATTTCTACACTCCTTGTTTTCTATCTATAGACAAGGGAGTACAAATAGCAGTTATATGACAGCTGAGGTAAGTAAAAAAAGCATTCTTTTAAGTGTATGCTGTGTGCATGCTTACGGGTGAGTGTGTGTTTATGTGAGAGAGTGTTTTATTGAATGTGTATGTGTAAACAATGTGTTTATTTATGAATGTGTGTGAGTGTAGGGGAAGGCCAAAGGGCATGTGATGTCACTTCTGCTACCCGTAGCATGTTGGTGAATTGGCGTCTATGATCAGGAGCGACATGAGGACCTCCATGACTTGGACCCTTTAGAAGATAAACTCCCGACAGAAGAGGTCCAGATGCATACATTCTTGAAAATCTATTGAACATTAGTGAATAACTTTCTTTATACTTTTCCCCACCTCCATGAGGGGAGGGAGGGAGATCTAGGTTCGCTCGTCGAAGGCGATTGGAGGGAGACATGTGCTTTCCTGGGAAACTGTCTTCACATCACATTTTAGGATCTTCCAACTAAATCACTTTCATTGTACATACCTTACCCAACAGAAATTGTTTGAAAGTGGTCTGATGAGTTCTCTGCATAGCCACACATGGGAATTTTAAACATAGGATCTGGGGTTTTGGGGTGATTGCTGCTTTTTGGAAAGGGCTCCTGCTGATGTTTGAAGAGGTATTGGGCTGTTCGCATCCCAAGCACCCTAATTTCAGTTGATTGAGATAGAAACCATTACAAACTCAGACTGTTACTGATTGGTCTCTTGGTTGCAAATGAAGAACCTTGCTCGATACTGGACAGATGTTTGCCCTCTTTCATTTGAGCACTGGAAGGGGCATTAATTATTCCATGAATATGGAAAGGCCAGTCTATGTAGCCAAGGGGTGACACCAAAATCTGAAATGAATGGGCTCCTTATAGAGGAAGTGGATTGCGATCCCTGCCCACAACACGTGGATGTTGAAACGCAGTGGCATAACAATAGCCCCTACAGCCCCCAACGTGCAGGTGAGGGGGAACTCTGAACTCCAGGGAGGCCCCTCCATTACAGTCTGACACTGATAGCTCCTGACTGGATCTGGAACATAGGGGCCCCCACCAGGAACTTTGCAGGGGGGGCCCTTAAGTTTTGTTACGCCACTGAAAGAGACCCCAGAAATGAACACTCCTTTGGGAAGCCCACTTATTCAGAATGAGGCTCAAATAGCAGAGAATGAGTTTAAGGCAACCATGGCACAATCAACTTAAGAGATAGTGTACTTAGTGCTTTGGTGTCAGATTTATAGAAAGGGCAAAACACAGCTGTCCTACAAAGCGGATAAAGCAGTGGAATAACAAACTTGAGATGAGGTAGATACATTCAGTTGTCATTCAAGCTATAACAGAATATATCCACCAGAAAGCAGGCTCACACAGTTCATGCACAGTTGCTGCACCAGAATAGCTTACTGAATGCACCATGAACGATGTAACAACTCACCACTACTTTATTTTGCCAGTTGAACAGGACAAAGAAGTTCTTCAACAAATTGTCTCCAGAATCTTCACTTGAATTGCATTGAGTGCTGAGACAAACGAAGGTATTAATAATTAACAACGTTAGCATGATGTCTAACTTGATGCTTTCACCATACAATGCAGGGAATTTAAGAACATGCAACAATTGTGTTCGAAGGTAAATGTATAATCCTTTTGGGGGCCTCCTGCAACAGACACTTTGAAAGGTCAGCCAGTCTTTAAAAAGTTAAGTGATGAAGACACAGTAACAGCTTAGGCAGTGCTGCAAATGTCAACGTTTGACTGCTTTTTCGGCATAAAGTATTAGGACAGAATATACATCAAGTCGCAGATGCAGAGAATGGATAAATGCTGAACCAGATTCGGATTTACATTCTTAGTGAACCAGCATGAACAACTTTATGTGGCAGGATTACTGAAAACACGTATGAAAAACAGTTGATAGGCACACAATTAAAACAGAAACTAAAATTGCAGCACAAGAAGCCAGTGTGTTTAATGTCAACTCTGCAGCAACGTGCAAAGTTCAACTCTGACATAAACAACTGTGGAAAACTAAACGGGGTTTACACCTGGAACATCAAGACTTCCTTGAGGTATTGGAGCAGCGTCAATTTAGCTCCACCTTTATATGTCACGAATACATAAAATAAACGTGCACTTAGCACATTTTTCCAGTCTCGATTAATTACATTAAGGTAAAGTGTTTCACTTGACATCATTATTGAAGTGCATTCACAGCAGCATTAGAGAATTATTGTACTTTGTGCCTTAACTGTATTAAATCAAAGTTTAGCGTTTAGGTTATATTATAAATCATCCTCATAATATAAGAATGTATCCACATTGGAAACAACAATGATTTATGTAATGCGTGCACTAATGTTTCATATATTTAATTTAAAATGTAATCCTTAGTCATTCTTACACATGTGAATTCAAGATTTACTGTGTGCCACATGTAATATGTATCTAATGTACTGACATTTTGTATTTGAGTTTGGGGGTGCACATACATATTGAAGGTGCTCAATGGATTTCATACTTTAAAGATGTCCTGACTAGGCCTGTTTTCCATTCTGCATAAAATATTGTTTTCCATTCCTGCTTGCATGTCTTTTTACTTGCTGGTGCGTTCACATGGGTTTTTAGTTTGAGAGTAGATACAACACTGTACTAGTGATAGAGAGAGAGAATCTGAGAAGAAGACCATGACAAGTAACATGGAGAGTCAGAGCGTTAACTGAAGAGTCTTATTCAGCACTGATGCAATGTGGCTTAGGTGCCCAAGGTTGATATTGTTCTCATGTTCAGTGGGGACATTTCGTGAATGTTGCAGCTTACAACTTGAGAAGGCAAAATGAGAATGGAAGCCCTGATGATGCGAACAGGTGTTACCTGAGAGACTTTCTTGCAAATCATTGGAGTCTACACTGTCTGAGATCACTGCCACTTTCCCTTGGACTTTGAGAAGTTTAGACCTCTATGCTTATTTCCTTGATTCTTTGCTGAGTGTGGCTTAGGCTAAACACTCAATTCCTCGGACCCAAGAAGACACTTGACCAATGCAATGTTAACTCCCAGAACCTCTCAAGCTGCAAAGGAAAGATTCATCAGAGGACAAATGGTAAGAGGGTTGACCCACAGCACTGGAACAGTTGTAAGGCAGAATAGAGCAGATTAACTAGAAAAAACAGTTTGAAAGATAGCTAGGTTAATGGAGTATAAAGTGTCACATCAAGTTACCCAGAAACCTAGTGTAGAGTCAGGACTAGCCTATAGAGCAATACGGTTTGTCATGGAGTTCATTACATTCCCAAATAGGATGAGAGATGACATAGAGTTCATACAAATGCAGTTTGATTCTGTTCTGGAACCATAGAAACTGGCAAGATGTAGTGCTATATTTGTACTCTTTGAGGACATATATGTGCGAAGATCACAACTAAAAAGTCTGTATGCTCTACATCGAGTTAAGTATATCCGTTGAAATACATCACTCTTACCAAATTAGAGTGTAATGATACAAAGCAAAAGAAGAAAGCAAATGAAAAGAAAAGAGATAAAGTTATGTCAGACGTTGTCAAGTAATGAAACATTTGAAGTAAATGCTATTTTTCAGTTCTAAAATTCAGCTGGTGTTCAGTATAATGCTAATGTGAAAGTGAATGTTCTATTTGCACTGTAATCAGTTTATGAATTCCTAGAACAAACGGAACACCAACCACTCACTGCAGAGCTACTGAAGATAAGGAAGAAAGTAGAACATGCTTTGCAGAAGACAAAATGCATTTAATTTGTGATACAGTGTCTAGGTATACTGTGTGCCAGAAAGAACTATACTAAAAGCCGGGACAACAAGATGCTCAGGAATTTATCTTAGACATGTTCATTAAACTGCAAGAAGGAGTAGAACTTACATGGCTTTTTGAACCATACTATGCATTGGAGCATAAGTGCACCATTTGTGGCTATATACAAGAAACAAATATAGGGCATGCTATGTTTGTCTACATAAGTATTCCAAAGTAATGTGTAGTACAGTTTGAATGCCTGACCAAAGATGGGAACCACAATAATATGTCTGAAATCTGCACAGATGTTACACAATCATACTTGAGAATCCGACAATCATGGAAGTATCTCATAAATATATTGTTAAAATACAATGAAGATAGACAGAAATTGCATTATAATACAGAATTTCAAGTGCGGACAGATATGTTTGGATGGGAAAACATATAATACAGTTGCCATCATTTTCCGCAGAGGGGTCAATATCTGTTCAGAGCACTTGTGATGTTCACAACAAATATTGTGGGGCTGGACAAAATGCAATGATGAAACCATCACAGTGAAATAGTATTTTCAAGGGGAGGAAAGGCATAGTTTCTGTTCTTGGAATAAAGGTTTTAAAACTAAAACATGCTAGGAAAGCAGAATACATTTGAATAATATTAAAGTGCCTGCAGCAATTAGAAATGTTGATATAGACCCGAAAAGGAATAACAATAAAAATGAAATTCAGCCTAGAGAATTAAAAGAAATGAGTAGAATAAAAAAATTAACGTTTAATAGACAATAACATATAAAACTCTGACAAAGTTCAACACAGAAAGTGAAAGACACTAAGGGTCACTAAAAACAGAACATATGCACTTAAGTAGGTTTAGTATGTGGTCAATAAATTGCATAGGTTGTCATGCTGCAATATGGGTATTGCATTTGCTTTGAAATAAATCTATCTTGAGGAGTTTTTTTCAATCCAATGGATTACCATTCAGTTCTTAAAAAAAGCGTCTGAAATGATAACAAATAGTTATAGCATCATTGTAAAGCCAAATGGCTAAACATATGCTGTTGTTTGGGGAACAAAGTGGTCGGACAGATATGTGGAAGATGGAATAGAGCAGATGAAAAGTGGGGAGTTCTAATAAAGTACGATTGGAACAACCATTAGAAAATATAATGTATAGTCCCAATTGTGATGACTTTATATGGCTCTAATAACGCAGGTAGCAAATTAAATCACACGTAGGAAGAGCAAAGGGGCCTGAACAAGGCCTTTTGTGGACCTGTGTCCTTAATAAGATGCTTCGATTGAAGGCTCAGGTAGAGTTTCTGTGCTTAGTAGAGAACTGGAGGGGTTGCAGGAGGAATTTCAAGCACAGTTAGATAAGAGGGTACAAGATAAATGGAAAGTGAGTGAGCTCCAGCATTTTGCGTATGGTGAAAGGTGTTATTCTGCAAGGCTAAAACAGTTAGGGCCAGAAGCTCAATACAGAATTTAATAAGGGTCGGGGGATTTGTTGCACACCAATGTAGAAATAAGTGGAGAAGATTGAAGCTTTATGAGCAGCCTCTAAAGTGAGGATATACAGCCGAGGAGGGTATGCATAGAGGTTTGGTTAAAGATGACAGAACTCCCACAATTACCAAAGCAGCAGAATAGTGTTCTAGCGGGTGAGCTTACGGAAGAGGAGATCAGGGTACAGTGCAGGAAAATGGCAGGCGGAAAGGCAGCTGGGCAAAATGGCCTCCCAGTTAAGATTTATATTCACATCATAGATAAAGTTGCTCCAGTCTTAAAAGATGTATTCAACGTAATATATATAGATGGGGAAACTGCTCCCAGTTCCTGGTTGGAGGCTACGGTAAGTTTAATATTGAAACCAAATAAAGATCCGCTGAGAGTGGATTCGAACAGACCAATACCTCTCTTGAACAGAGATTTTAAAATCTTTTCAGGGATTGTAGCTTCAAGGGTAGCAAAGGTCATTAAGGGAGTTATTCACACAGATCAAAAAGGTTTTATACCAGGGAGGCAGCTTAACAAACGTACGTTTTTGATGATGGGGATTATGGATATGGTGGAGGCGAATGTATGATGTTACAACACATACATTTACAATGCATACCTTTACAACATAGTTTTTACATTGCAACATCCTTTACAACGCATTCCTATACATTGCATGCCATTACATCGCATTTTCAGAAATTACCTTTACAAGGCATTCCATTACATTGCATTATACCTTTACAACGCATACCATTACAATGCATATCATTACATCACATTTAAGGTAAGTGTTGGATAGTATAGGGGTAATAATAACTATTCTAACTCCAGTGAGTGCAACAGTAGGGTAAATGTTGGATAGTGTAGGAGTAAAAATTACTATTTTAACTACAGTGAGTGCAACAATAGGGTAGGTTTTTGATAGTGTAGGGGTAACAACTAAACTACTATTGTAACTCCAGTGAGTGCAACAGTAGGGTAAGTGTCGGATAGTGTAAGGGTACTATGCGTTGTAATGGTATGCATTGTAATGACTTGCGATGTAATACCTGCGGTGTAGTGACATGCATTGTAATGACATGCGTTGTAATGACATGCGATGTAATGGCTGCATTGTAATGACATGCTATGTAAAGGATGTTGCGATGTAATGACTGCTATGTAAAGGTAGCGCGATGTAATGACTGTGTTGTAAAGGTTGTTTCCAGACAGGGGCCCGGAATTACCTTTGCCAATAGTAGCTGTGCATGCAGCTAAAGCCTTCGACCAAGTGCACTGGGCGTATTTTGTGGAGACTTTAAGTAGTTTTGGTTTTCCTCAGAATATTGTGAGGGCTGTTAAAAATATATATATTATTTCCCCAGGGCTGGGGTGTTGGTGAATGGAGAACTGTCGGACTGGTTTAATATAACAAGGGGCACAAGGCAAGGTTGCCCCCTGTCTCCGCTCCACTTTAATTTGTATATGGAGCCTTTTGCAAATTTAATCAGAGCAGATTCCACTATCCTCCCCTTTAAGTCCTCTGGGGTGTCAGAATCCATGCTCCTCGCCAAAGGCTATCTGTGAGGAAGAATCCATGCTGGAAAACATCTTTGCGCTTACTACTAAGGTCCTGCAGCGTCCCGCCATGTTGCAAGAGTAGCGCTCAGTTCCATCGAGTGAAACCTCCTTCAGCGGACTAGTTGCTGAGAGTAGTGGCGCGCATTGTCGCCAATGCGCATGCGCGAACCTCGCGCTGCGCACTTCAACCGACTTTTATCCCTGACAGGAGCTTCCTCGGCTCGCTGTCATCTTCCTGAGGAAATCTTTGACGTATTTCTTTTGAGAACTTTTCCCCTTGCCTCGTCACAGTAATTACGAGTCTCAAGGTTCTGTTGACACTCGGTTCGAGTGTTTCGTTGTCCATGTTCTTCGAGAAAGTTACCTGAATTCTGACAGAATAAAGACGCTACCACAGGGCGAGAGTAGCGGAGCTGAGTCTTCAGAGCGTCTTCTGTGAAGAGAAGACCTCGTATTCCAAGTAAGAGTGTGGTTCTTGCGCTTCAGTCTCCAGGCAATGACTGAGGTGATGTTATCTTCAAGCTAACTGTGTTTGGAGCAAGAGGATCCTTGAGCCTGAGAGATTAGCGCTTCAGAGTACAGAGAGTATTGTTTAAATTCAAGACTTCTGAGAGTGCTTATTAACAGACTGTGATTTTCCTGCAACCTTCTTCATGAAAGCATCAAGACTGAATATTTGCTACACACCTTGAACTATATTGGTGGTCAGTCCTTCTGCAGTTTTCCCAATTGGTTATCAGCCTGTTCTTGCAGTGAATCAGATATTCAGTACCTGTCAAACATTCATAGGGAGGAGCTAGCTTCTAATTAAACACTGGTAAGAATTAGTTTGGGTTTAGCAGAATAGATAATAAGATGTAACACTTCATGGTGAGTCAGAAATTTAATAAGTGTTTTACCTTACAGCGCAGACCAGACCAGACCAGGTTGGAAGCCAGTGTCCGAAGCGTGTCTCTCTTGTTTGTCATCCACTTCCCCTTTCCCCCACGGGGTTAATTCTGTGGACAGCGAGATTCTCAGTAGTCCCTGAGTTATCCCTGGGGTGGATTTGGGGTAAGAGCATCTGTTCCTGAGGGGGCCGAACCAGTGTATCCTTTGAACGTGACAGATTGAAGTGCCTGCCTCTTTATTGAGGAATCAGGCCCCCTCCTGAGCAGAAGATGGTGGAGAGCATAGACTTGAAAGCCTTAACGGCTGTTTTGAGCGGTATGCAGGAACAGTTGAATAATACAGTAGAAGAAAATAAAGCCCTGAGAGAGGAGATTAGGAGGTCGAGGCAGGAGTTCACCCAAACTAAGCAAAGGTTAGACGATTTAGAAGCGGCTGGGTCCTTATTTCAAGGTAGTCTCCCTACATCTCAACCCTCAACCTCAGCGGGTGTCTCCACCCAGGTGATTCACTCCATCTCCCCCGTAATTCCGTTAGCCTCTCCTGAGAGATATGGAGGTGACCCTTTGAAGGCGCAAATTTTTCTGACACAGTGTTCCTTACACTTTCTGTGTCGTCCGGTAATTTTTACAGACGACCAAGCTAAGGTGGCTTTCATTTTGTCGTACCTGACTGGAGATGCAGCCGCATGGTCCATGTCCTTGGTCACCAGGAAGGACCCTGTGTTGACTAATTATGACAACTTCAAGTTAGAATTTGAAAGAATATTTGACCGAAGGTCAGCATCACAAGCTACAGACAATGAGTTATTGGACCTTAAACAAGGAAGTAAAGACTTGGTAGGGTATTTGGCAAGCTTCAATAAGTTAGTGGTGGAAACTAATTGGCCAGAGGCGAAACGAGCAGCGATCTTTTACAGAGGCCTGCGAGATGAACTTAAAGATGCTTTGGCTCAAATCCCTCAAAGACCTACAGAAGTTTCTGAACTAATAGATCTGGTGTTGCAGTTAGACCATCGGCTGAGTGAGCGGAGGAATGAGAAGAAGAAAGACTTTCGTTTCGTGCCGCCACGATTTGATAGAGCTAAGGTTGAGTCTCCAAAAAATTCGGAAGCAGCCTCCTCAGAAGAACCTATGCAGATAGGCTCGGTGCGCGGACCACTTTCTAAAGAAGAAAAAGAGCGAAGAAGAAGTTCCCAGTTATGTCTATATTGTGGAAGCGCTGGTCATTTTGTTAAGGAATGTTCCAAGAGACCAAAGACCGCCTCGCCAGTAAAAGATCGGCTTCGCCTGTAGACAGAGTCGCACAGGTGGAAGCGTTTTCAAAGACGACTCCTGACAAACAACACATTATGAACACCTTACAGTCTGCAGCTCCTCACCTGACAGCTGTTTTTGTGGTCAAATTTCGTAATCATGAGTTACATGAAGTTTCCGTGATGATTGATTCCGGGGCCACAGGGAATTTTTGTGACCTAAAATATGCCAGGCAAAATGGAATCCGATCAGTCCAAAAACTTGTACCGGAAGCAGTTCGAGCAGTTGATGGAACCAACCTGTCATCAGGTCCGATAACTCATGAAACGGAAATGGTGTTGCTAACTGGTTTGAATGGGCACTCGGAGTGGATGTCGTTCAACTTAATCGACGCGCCCCAGTTCCAATTGATTCTTGGTTTACCTTGGTTAACAGAACACAACCCGAGAATAGATTGGAGTAAAAGGACCATTGAAATGAACTCTTCTTATTGTTGCGAAAATTGTTTCCAGGTTCCAGAATCTAAGGAAGAGCCCACTCCAGTTAAGCTTTTAGCCTTTGGTCATCCCACACAAATCTGTGCCTTGGAGGTTAAAGAAATTCCAGAGCAATATCAGGATTTGGCATTGGTATTTGATAAGAGAGGTGCGGATCAGTTACCCCCCCATCGCCCATATGATTGTAAAATTGAAATTGAGCCCGGAGCAATTCTACCTTGCAGTCGAATATACGCTCTCACAGAAAAAGAAAATCGGTATCTCAAGGAATATCTGGATAAGCATTTGACAAATGGATTTATTCGCCCATCTCAGTCCCCGGTGTCATCTCCTTTGTTTTTCATCCCAAAACGTGATGGGGATCTTCGGGCTTGCATCGACTATAGAGCAGTAAACCAGGTAACAGTGAAGAACCGCTATCCTCTTCCGTTAATCTCAGTGTTGCTTGATCAAGTAAAAGATGCCAAGATCTATACCAAGTTGGATCTCCGAGGGGCGTATCATTTAATTCGAGTGGCTCCTGGAGATGAATGGAAAACGGCGTTTAGAACACGATATGGGTTATTTGAGTATTGTGTAATGCCCTATGGACTCTGCAACGCTCCTGCTGCTTTTCAACATTTTGTAAATGACGTGTTAGGAGAATTTTTGGACAGGGTCGCAGTGGTCTACATAGACGATATACTCATTTTTTCAAAGAGTGAAGAAGAGCACATCCCTCATGTGAGAGCGATTTTAACGAAGTTATTGGAAAATCGTCTTTATGTGAAGCTGGAGAAATGTGCGTTTCATGTAACTCGTGTGGAGTTTTTGGGGTTTGTACTGTCTCCTGATGGTGTGAGTATGGATTCCACAAAAGTCAAGGCGGTACAGGAGTGGCCCTCTCCGAAGTCAGTCAAGGAGGTTCAGAGTTTTTTGGGATTTTCCAATTTTTATCGAAGATTTATCCCAGATTTCTCTCAAAAGGTGATTCCAATAACTCGTTTGCTGAAGAAGGGAGTCAAGTTCATTTGGAGCACCGAAGCTGAGCAAGCCTTCCAGTTCCTAAAAGATTCCTTCACAAGAGCACCAATTCTGTTGCATCCCAGAATGGAAGACCCCTTTTTTGTGGAAGCAGATGCTTCTGATGGAGCTATAGGAGGGATCTTGTCGCAAAGACATCCGACTTCAGGACAGCTGCATCCAGTGGCTTATTATTCCAGAAAATTAAGTCCTCCAGAGTGCAACTATTCAATTGCGGATAAAGAACTGCTCGCGGTCAAGAATGCTTTTGAGGAATGGCGTCATTATTTAATGGGAGCCAGGCACAAGATAACAGTCTTTACGGACCACAGAAACCTCCAGTTTTTAAAATCTGCTCGTACCCTCACGGCGCGGCAGTTACGTTGGTCCTTATTTTTTGCTGATTTTGATTTCATCATTACCTTCAGACCAGGAAAGAGTAACGCTAAAGCTGACGCACTATCTCGGATAGAGTCCGGATCTTCAGATGCAGAGAAAGAACCTCAAAATATCATTCCAGAAGAAAAAATCGTGTTGGCTGTAGATTCTTCAAAATTGGTTGTCCAGTTGCAGAAATCTATGACTGAGCAAGAGATGAAGAATTGGTCCGAGCAAGCGGAGGGCCGAGAAGTGAAGAATGGAGTTCCTTACCAAGATCATCGCATTTTCCTTCCAACACCTGCACTTCAAGAAAAGGCCATGGAATCGTGTCATGATAATCTGTTAGCAGGGCATAAAGGAATTCAGAAAACTACCGAATTGGTGGAAAGAAATTTTTGGTGGCCGGACATGAGATCTCAGGTACGACAATTTGTGACCACTTGTGAGAGGTGTCTGAGGGGGAAGTCCGAGAGAAGGCCTCCGCAGGGAAAGTTAAGACCTTTACCTGTTCCACCTCATCCTTGGCACACTGTGTCCATGGATTTGATAGTGGAACTGCCTTTAAGTCAGGGGTATACCACAGTTTTAGTGTTTGTAGACGTTTTTTCCAAGATGGCACACTTTATTCCCTTGAAGAAAATTCCAGATGCTCCTCTTCTAGCTCAGCTTTTTGTCCAGCATGTAGTGCGCCTTCATGGCATCCCTAAAGTACTAATTTCTGATAGAGGAACCCAATTTGTTTCACATTTTTGGAGAGCCTTCTCAGCTAAGTTGGGAATTGACTCTCGCTTCTCCACAAGTTACCACCCAGAAACTGATGGCCAAACGGAAAGAGTGAACCAGGAGCTTGAGCAGTACCTGCGTTTATACCTTTTGGACCAAAAATTAGATTGGTCAGAATTGGTATGGGCAGCAGAGTTTGCTTATAACAATGCGGTTCACTCTTCCACTGGTTATTCACCCTTCTTTGTAAATTATGGTAGGCATCCTGCCTTCATTGTAGAAAAAGAGGAAAGCCCAGTTCCTGCAGTAGAACAGAAGGTTAGTGAGATGCAAAAATCTCTCATTCAAGTCAAAAAGAATTTAGAAAAGGCCAAAGAATCTTATAAAAGACATGCAGATAAAAAAAGAAGAGAGAACCCAGTGTTTCAGGCAGGGGATAGAGTGTGGCTATCCACTAAGAATTTGAGGCTAAAAATCAATCGAAAATTTCAGCCCCGATTTTTAGGCCCATTCAAAGTGGAAAAAATGCTTAATCCAGTCACAGTGAAAGTTCAGTTACCCTCATATCTCAAGGTTCATCCCGCTTTCCATGTGTCCCTGTTAAAGAAAAGTCCACCCAAGTTGAGAGAGCGTTTAGTACCAAAACCAATTCAGATAGACACACACGAAGAGTTTGAGGTACACAAAATCCTAGATTCCAAACTGAAGAGAGGTATCATGTACTATCTGATTGACTGGAAGAATTTTGGCCCTGAGGAAAGATCGTGGGAGCCCTCTGACAACGTTCATGCTCCCAGACTTCTTCGAGAGTTTCACAAGGCCAATCCTTCCAAACCCAAAGGAGAAGGAGCATTCTTGGTGGGAGGTACTGTCAGAATCCATGCTCCTCGCCAAAGGCTATCTGTGAGGAAGAATCCATGCTGGAAAACATCTTTGCGCTTACTACTAAGGTCCTGCAGCGTCCCGCCATGTTGCAAGAGTAGCGCTCAGTTCCATCGAGTGAAACCTCCTTCAGCGGACTAGTTGCTGAGAGCAGTGGCGCGCATTGTCGCCAATGCGCATGCGCAAACCTCGCGCTGCGCACTTCAACCGACTTTTATCCCTGACAGGAGCTTCCTCGGCTCGCTGTCATCTTCCTGAGGAAATCTTTGACGTATTTCTTTTGAGAACTTTTCCCCTTGCCTCGTCACAGTAATTACGAGTCTCAAGGTTCTGTTGACACTCGGTTCGAGTGTTTCGTTGTCCATGTTCTTCGAGAAAGTTACCTGAATTCTGACAGAATAAAGACGCTACCACAGGGCGAGAGTAGCGGAGCTGAGTCTTCAGAGCGTCTTCTGTGAAGAGAAGACCTCGTATTCCAAGTAAGAGTGTGGTTCTTGCGCTTCAGTCTCCAGGCAATGACTGAGGTGATGTTATCTTCAAGCTAACTGTGTTTGGAGCAAGAGGATCCTTGAGCCTGAGAGATTAGCGCTTCAGAGTACAGAGAGTATTGTTTAAATTCAAGACTTCTGAGAGTGCTTATTAACAGACTGTGATTTTCCTGCAACCTTCTTCATGAAAGCATCAAGACTGAATATTTGCTACACACCTTGAACTATATTGGTGGTCAGTCCTTCTGCAGTTTTCCCAATTGGTTATCAGCCTGTTCTTGCAGTGAATCAGATATTCAGTACCTGTCAAACATTCATAGGGAGGAGCTAGCTTCTAATTAAACACTGGTAAGAATTAGTTTGGGTTTAGCAGAATAGATAATAAGATGTAACACTTCATGGTGAGTCAGAAATTTAATAAGTGTTTTACCTTACAGCGCAGACCAGACCAGACCAGGTTGGAAGCCAGTGTCCGAAGCGTGTCTCTCTTGTTTGTCATCCACTTCCCCTTTCCCCCACGGGGTTAATTCTGTGGACAGCGAGATTCTCAGTAGTCCCTGAGTTATCCCTGGGGTGGATTTGGGGTAAGAGCATCTGTTCCTGAGGGGGCCGAACCAGTGTATCCTTTGAACGTGACATGGGGTTGAGGTAAAATTGGCTTTATATGCAGATAATTTGATTCCCCATACCACCAACCCGCAAGATACAATCCCTATTCTGATGGCGAAGGCAGAGAGCTTTGGTTAAATATCAGGATACAAGGTGAATGTGGAAAAAACAGAAATAATGGGATGGAATCAGAATATGAGGAGTCGGGGGTTAAAACCCAAATGCGTTATTTGGGAGTACTGATCACACAGAAACTTCAAGATGTTCCTCAAATATACTGGAAGAGAGTTAGCCAGGAGATAGGAAGTCTGGTGTTAAAATGGGCCAATCTACCTTTAAACGTTTATGGTCGGGTGAATCTTATAAAAATGATTGTTCTTCCCAAAATCACTTTTCTTTTTAATTCTATTCCTTTAACCTTTCAGAAGGAGGATATAGCCAGGCTCCAGGGGAAAATAGGCAGCTTCATTTGGGCTTCAAAGCGACCCAGGATAGCTTGGAAAAAGTTGAGGAGGAGGTTAGAGGCAGGAGGCTTGGCTTTACCTGGTCTGCTTGTGTACTGCTATGCTTTCCACTTTAAGAATGTCCGTATGCTTGCAAATAAGACAGATAGGTCACCTATGGGTTTACTCTTTGAGGCAATGTTAGCCGATGTCTGCCAAGGCCAGCACCACTTCTGTTTTAAATACGGAGACCCGAAATTCTGAGGTCCGCCTTAAGAACGTTGTTGTATATGCAGAAAAGGCTGGGAGTCTCATATTACTCAACACGGGCTCTGATATGGGAATTCCCAGATACCCCGGACTGCTTGATGGATCAACTTAGTCAAGCTTTAAAATCTGGGGGATTATGTTATTGGGCAGTTCTTAAAAAGGGATCAAGCCTAGTGAGTTGGCAAGTGTTGAGCAGTTGTACCAAGGGACAACTGACAAGATTTAAATATTATCAATTACGTTCTTGTTGGGCAACCCAAGACTGGGTAGGAGAGGAAGAGGACTCGAAGCTCGATTAAGGGATGAGAACTGACCAATGGGAAAAGGAAGTTTCATTTTGGTATTGGGCCTTTCAGGAGGAGGATGATAAGATTGACTTTGAAATTTCAAACATATGGGCAAAAGAGCTTGAGGATGGGGATCTGAAGCAAGTGTGGTTTGATTCCTTTTCCATTTTACAAACAGTGGTGAAACCTGCCTCACTTAAACTTAACCATCTGTTTTACCACCCACAGAGTGTATTGGTCTCCTGCAAAGTTATCAAGGGTTACATGCAACACTTACGTCTGCCCCAGGTGCATGCTCCCATTAGCAGATGATCTGCATTTGTTTATGCAGTGTCCGAAAATTGTTTGCTACTGGGCCTCGGTATGTGATTTTCTTGGGGAAGTAACTGGCAAACAGATTAAGGTAAGCCCTCGTCTTGTATTTTGTGGGCTTAATTAAGAAGAGGATTTGTGTATAAACACAGTTGTCCCTAAGCTTATCTTCTATCTGGCTCTGTTGGCGAGGCGGGAGATATGTAGGTTTTGGAAATCTGAAAGCCCCCCATCTTTTGCTGAGTGCCTCAAAATAATCATTTATAGGAGCCAGTCTGGTATGGCTTATGATCCTAGGAGTCTTGACAAGGTTTGGACAATGTTGGTGAATTGGAGAGAGAAGGCGAGCGGTTCCGATGATTAAGCCAAACATGCTGTCGGTCCTGGTCTCTCCTGTGTCCTAGTCCTCCACTGTGAAGTAGATGGAAGTGGAAACAGCAGTATCCTCGTTTTCTCGCTCCTGGCTGCTGAAGGACAAAAGCAACCCTAGCAAGAGAGTTGGCAGAATAAGGACACATTTTTTTATTTTTTTTAAAAGCACTCCATCCACCATCTCCTTGTGTAAACTAATATTAATGTCTGTATTACCTGCTCAGCTAAAGGTCACATGATTTGCACATGACCGTTCTTGCATTAAATTGTCATTTTTTCACCTGGGCTGTTCATAACATTCTCCTAGATAAACTAGAGTTCCCTTCAGATGTCTCCCCAGTTCAGATGCTGTAATCTTGCTGAAGTTCTGCTGCAACCTGGGAAGGCTCAGCTTGCTTCTCTGTCTCTGTATTCTCAGATGTTATAGGCTCAGATATCTCCTTTTCCTGATGACTTTCTCCTTGTTCTCCATAATCAGCCTTGATGTTCTCCTTCCCACAATGTAAAGTATAATCCACATGCCATTGAGCACTCACATAACAGAAGAAACAATTTTTTGTGGAAGGATATTCAAGTTTCCACTAATGAAAAGGCTCCTCTTATGTTATGTTTTCGAGGTACAAGGACCCAGATTTTGGGTCTGTGGACCTTAAACAGGAAGTTCAGTCTCCGAAGATGTTTTACAGGAACAGGAGTTTCTGGTTTGGGTCGGCAGACTGAAAATTTCAGTTCCTGGACTGCAACTGTTACCAAACTTTGGATGAGGTCCAAATCAGTTCCATATGCCCTAAGACTGCACAGACGCGGCTGCTGGGTTTGAGAACTAAGCAAATCCTAAATCAGGTCCATTAGGCCAGGCTTGTGTTTTGTGGCCTCAGATGCTGAGTTTGCATCTAAGCGAAGGAAACCTAAACAGGGTTCACATGTC
Organism: Lissotriton vulgaris; assembly: GCF_964263255.1. Lineage (NCBI taxonomy): Eukaryota > Metazoa > Chordata > Amphibia > Caudata > Salamandridae > Lissotriton > Lissotriton vulgaris. The sequence goes on from NW_028251703.1 coordinate 938,798, forward strand.
TGTGCTCGTGTTTTCCAGGCCCAGATGTAAACCTTCAAATGAAAGATCAGTTAACAGGCATGCTTTCTGGGCCCAAAAACTGTGTAAAAAATTGGCATTTCTAAAAGATATTTTAATGTATGAGGGGATCCCTTAAAACTCCCCCAAAGACCTATGGTCAGGGTGTGCCCACCATGCTCTCTTATGTGGCCCATTGAAAAGCAGGGACTGTGTCCCACATCTCCTAATGGTGAGCACAACAGGACATTTTCTGTTACTGCCAGACAATCACCGTGATCAAGTTAGTGGACCAGGGAATGGGGAAAATGCTTTCTCATTCAACAGGGTTTGTTTATTTTTTTTTTAAGTCCTAAGCTGTTGTACAAACCCACATTTATGAACTTTTCTAAAATGATCAAGATATATAAATTAACCCTTAGAACTTCACCAAACACGTTTCCTCTAACTTGCTTATTTATTAAGCATTTCTGACATGTATTTAGTGAAATTACAAATGGTGTGCAGAATTTCACTCTCTTCTGGTGTACAAAAAGATGTCACTATCATGTATTGCATTAATTCGGAAGAAAATGTCATAAAAACATAACACCTTTATGCATTCAGAGGTAATACGGATGGCCTAATGGGGAATAGGTCAGGTTGGTGGGTGGGAAGAAGCAAGTTAGTCTGCGCAGAACTGCAAGTGATCAGGCCTCGCGAAGTAGGGGATGAGGTGTTTGGGTTACCACAGTGTTGTGTTGTGAGGGTTAGGGACTGGAATTAGTGAAGAGGTGTGTGTTTGGCTCTATCAGCACGAAGAGAGACACTACTCTTAACTGAGCCTGGCTAGGGCTAGTAGATTATGTTGTTTCAGTATCAGAGGAGGAGTCAGAGGGGGCCACAGTCAACTGAGAGAGTAGTTTCTCTCACCCTTAGGCCACTGGGCATTGACGCATCCCCCCGGCCTCTTCACAGTATAGAGCTTCTGCTTTCACCCATCGAAATAATGTGCTTAGTCAGTATTCTGGGTTAGGTGGGGTTGTGAGCTTCCATTGTGTTGTGACCAACTTCTTGGCTATCATGAGAAGCCAGATCTAGGAAACGCCTCCCCCTTCTGTTTTTGCATTTTCTTGTATAAATGCCCAGGGCCTGTTTCCTATGTGAAAATGCCTGTGATCCACATGATCTACTTCAAATGGGATATAATCAAGCTGCAGAAGTGTATGGGTTGTGGGCAGTCTCACAACACATGCTTTATATCTGTTTGTGGGAACTCGCACCTGGTGTCCGTGGCAATACGGGACAGAATGAAGAATGCCCTGTGCAAAATAAAGAACTGGATTAGCTTCCACATGTATACCACAGCCCAGTCCCACTCTTTATAGTGACATGATCTTTTAAATTCTGCCTCCTAGGTGTTCCTCAAGAGGTGCAATGACATCTGAGTGTGGATGATTAGAGATTTGTTGATCCATTTGATGAGTCTCTGACCCCCGCTCATCGTGTGTAATCTTTGCTAAAGTTGATAAGTTTCTGGTTTGGTCTAGCGGGCTCCTCACATATCCCCTAAGGTCCCCTTTCATGGCAGCGAATCGGATAAATTGGCCTTTGGTAAAGGCATATTGGTCAGTCAGGGTTGAAAACGTTATTAATTGGCCATTCAGAAACAGGTCCTCCACAATGGTCAGTCCCACCTCCTTCCACAGCTCCAGTTGTTGGCTAGAGAAATGGTTCTCTTTTACTGGAAGGCCAAGCACCCCGAGATATCGATATCGTGTGGGGTCACCCCTGCCCTGAGCGGGAACAAGCATTACTTTTCCTAACTAACAATAAGTCATGACACTGTGCCGAACTCTGCCAAGAGTGTGATTACGGATGTTTGGTCGGAGGTAACGTTAGATAAGGGCAACGTTTGCATGTAAAGATATGGCTTGTGAGCCTTTTGGCAGAGGGATTCCCCCACTCCTCCACCTCGGCTCATGGCCAAGTTGCAAGGGGTTCCATCACCAGGGCAAAAAGAAGGGGTAAAGGTGGGCAAGCCTGACTAGGATGGAGTCAGACGGCCACCCCCCAAACTGCAAAGTGCACGCAGTGGGGGAAGTATAGAGCAAGCAGATTAACTTGGATATGTAGGACCCAAAGCCAAACCTTCACAGGAGCAAAAATAAGAAATCCCAATTGAAGGGGGCAAATGGTGTGTGGATATCCAGCACTAGTGCGGTTGCGTTGGACCATGTGGTTCAGGTCAGTGTCATAGCCCAATAGAAAGCAAGGGCATCCAGAAAAGATGGGTCCTCAAGGGTAAATGTCTGCAATTGCCATGTCGGGATGCCCTCAGACCTCAATGTAAAGAGAGCACTAGGGGGTTATGGTCAGAGATTTCCCTAATTGGAGAGACGCCGCATAGAGGTGTTTCCGAGGAGCCACAATGTCCACCTGTCCCCTGGTCTATATGACCTTGTCTGTTGTTTGGGGGTCATGTGCAGAGGCACATCTAGGGCCAACCAGGCAAAGGTATAAGAACTCCCCTCCTCTGACGCCATCAAGGAGGAGTATTTCTGAGGTATACCACCACCTCAAGGGTCGAATGGAGGCCATCCTGGGCCTTTTCGGTTCAGGCAAGTTTTGCAGAGGCTGTCAGAAGGACCAGCATTATTACTCCCAGTGGCGGTGGGTACACCTGTGATCTGTGGGCTCCTGTCAGTCTCCTTGCTTGTTTGTGCCTGATATTGTGGCCTCCAGCGAGTCCCATGCCTCAGACGGCTAAATAAAAAAGAAGGATTTGTTGTCTTGTATAACCTTTAGTTTAGAAGGGAACAGGAGAGCATTGTGTAGGCCTAAGTTGTTTGTTTATGGTTCACTCTCAAGGAGGAGGCTCGTTGACATTGAAATGCCAGGGTATAGTCCAGAAACAAGAGAATCTCTTGATTGTCATGAAGAATGGGATTGCGTGCAAGATGCCTTTGGGATTCTGTTTCGGTCTGTGAAGTGGAGAAGTTTGGCCACAATTGGAGGCGGTGGGGCTCTGGTAGGTGGGGGTCTCGCCTTGGCCCGATGAGTTCAAAGGAAAAGAACGGGGTGAGATCTCCCATTGGGACCTGTTTTTTAAACTATTGCTCCAGATGATTCACCATATTAGGGCCCTCAGAACCCTCAGGGAGGCTTATTATGCAGATATTTCTGTGCCAGGCCATCCCCTCTGTGTCTTCGGCTCTTTTTTTCTAGGAATTCCACCCTCTCCGTGAGATCACATAGTTGCTTTTAGTTTAGAAGTCAGAAACCTGGGGCTGTAGGTCAGCCAAGGACCTCTCTGTAAGAGCTTTTTATGTCGTGCTGGAGCAGGTTTATTTCCTCTCTGACTGTGTCCACCTTTGTTTCCAAAAGGACCATCAAGTTCTCGATTGCCGCCAGTATTATGACTAGTTTGCCCCTTTGCAGTGCTGTCTGCTCCTCCATCGAGCCGCCCTCCGGGGAGCTTGTGTAAGTCACCACTGTCTTGCTTGACTTGACCCACCCCATCCCCTGGTTGTAAGCCTCGAGTTAGTGAACAGTGGACCTACTCTCCTTGATGAATGTCTCCTGTGGGTGGTGTCCATCTGTCCTGAGAGGGCAAGTGAGCCCTGAAATTGTAAAGGGGTGGGACAGCTCTTCGCCTCCCTATAGTCCCAGCCTACTTACCTTACCAGGAGTGAGAATCCAGTGGGGGGCATAATGAGCAGCGCTCACATAGTCCTGTTGCACCAGCCTCTGTTCGTGCCCTTGCGGGCCTCTCCCATCCTTATATCTCCATGGTGTTCTACAGTGCTGTGGGGTGCTCTTTAGAGACCCTTGCCAGGCCGGACACCAAGCCAGGGCCCGGACCCTTAGCCCTCAGAGGATGAGGCAATCCTATTTCTCCTCTGTGTTTATGTTTGGGGCCCTCCGGGAGGCCAAGAGGCTCTGATGTGGCCTGCTTGGCCTAGGGGGAGCCTCAGTGGAGTGAGGGCTACCCAGACCCTCTTTAAGCTATTCTCTCTGGGCACCTTGTTGGTGGGAGGCAGCTGTGGCGTGTCCCGGTGTGCATATATAGGGCCCTGGGTGGTTATGAGCACCCAACCAAGCATGTGCCAAGGATGTTGTACTGCTTCTACTGCGCCAGGCCCTGCTGGAACCCCACAGTTCTCCCCTTACCTTGCCAGGCCCAGGGTTTGCCGGCATAAAGTATCTCCAGCTGCAGGCTGTTCCATCACCGCTGGGCTTGTTGCAGTGTGGCCCCCGCCTGTAGGCCACAACAGTCCTCCACTCCACTGGAGGTGCCCCCCAAGCATGTCACTCGTCTGGGGGCATTCTGTGGTACCTCAATTGCACTTCCCCTTGACTTCCACAGGTTGGGGCCACCTAATCACCCCAGAAAGATGACAGATGGCCCGACCGACCCTGAGAGCTCCCTCATTAGGCGTCCGCCATCTCGGCCAGCGTAGCCACGCCCCCTTCACGAAACACATTTTGTTATGCTAATTTCTCAAACATTACTGAACACATATATATCAAAGTAAGCAAAGATACTCCTCTCAATAAAGATCTAGTTTTATACAAAGTTTAGTTTAATTCCATTCAGCATTTTTGCTGTAACAGAGTTCAACATTTCCTATTAGAGGTAAAATAGAAAATTCTTATTTTTTTTAATCTCCTTTTGTAATTTTCCCAAACAGAGCTCCATGAACCTTAATATGACACCACTTATCGATTTTTACCATTTTATTTGAACATTTACAGTTTAATCAAAAGTCTTTAAAGCTTTAATCAAAGGAAAAATTGCCTTTTTAATGGAAACTAATACCTAGTTCCAGAGTCAGTGATAATTATTTCAGAGTCACCATGGATATTCTGTTTTTTGTTTTCTTAATACCTTCATCACTGTTTAACAAAGATTTCCAAAGAACATGTTTATCCTATGTTTGACATGGAAAGTTTCATACTGGTGTTCCTGGGAGGAATTAAGAGCAGTTTTAAAAAGCAGCATTTCCCATCAAAACTCTCACTAGTTCAAGTTCAAGTTCGGGCATTTATAAAGCGCACTACTCACCCAGAGGGTCTCAAGGCGCTTGGGAAGGGGTACATTATTTGTCGAATAGCCAGGTTTTAAGTTCTTTTCTGAAGGAGATGTGGTTTTGAGTAAGGCGGAGGCGAGAGGGGAGTGAGTTCCAGGTCTTGGCACCAGGAAGGAGAAGGATCTTCCTCCCATGGTGGATTTTCGGATGCGCAGGACTGCGGCGAGGGCTTGATTGGATGATCTTAGTTGGCGGGTGGGTTTGTAGAAGGACAGTCGAGTGTTGAGGCATTCATGTCCTAAATTGTAGAGGGCTTTGTGTGCGTGGATGAGAAGACGGAATGTAATTCTTTTGTTGACGGGAAGCCAGTGGAGGTCTTTTAGGTGTCCGGTGATGTGATCTTGGTGAGGGATGTTCAGTATGAGTCTCTCTGATGCGTTTTGGATGCGTTGGAGTTTTTTCTGTAATTTTGCTGTGATTCCGGCGTATAGTGTGTTACCATAATCCAGTCGACTTGTGACCAAGAGTCATCCCAGGCAGAGGGGGAAGATCCTAGGATGAGCACCTCCGTTTTGTCTGAGTTGAGTTTTAGGCGGCTGTGTTTCATCCATTCGGCTACTTCTTTCATGCCTTCGTGCAGATTGGTTTTGGCGGTGTTGGGGCCTTTGGTGAGGGAAAGGATCAGCTGGGTGTCGTCAGCGTAGGAGATGATGTTAAGGTTGTGTTGGCGCGCGATGGATGCGAGTGGGCTCATGTAGACGTTGAAGAGGGTGGGACTGAGTGAGGATCCTTGTGCGACTCCACAGATGACTTCAGTGGCCTCTGAGTTGAATGGGGGAAGTCAGACTCTCTGAGTTCTCCCAGCTAGGAACGAGATGATCCAGTCCAAGGCTTTGCCTTGTATGCCGATGTTGCTGAGGCGTTGTATGAGGGTGCTGTGGCAGACTGTGTCGAAAGCGGCTGAGAGGTCGAGTAGAATGAGGGCCACTCTCCTCTGTAGGTGTGGCTCCTGAATATCCAGCCCAAGATATCATGGGACACTAATATCGTGGACAAAATATTGATAGTGAGAATATCGAAAGGTAAGTATGTATTGATTTTCTATGTACCTTGAAGATATACATCTACATATTGCTCTCCAAGGTGCATAGATGTGGAGTTCAGATTGGTAAATCTATATTTCCCTCTGTGCATTTACCGTTCCATATTTTGTCACATGTTATTTTATCCACAATATTTGTGTGCCTCAATATTCTTGTACTCTATATTCAAGACCGCGATCCATCTGTAGAATAAAAAGCAGAGCGGAATTACACCTCCCTGACATGAAACTAGAACATTTCTTTGATTTGGTGTAAACCTGTTGAGTAAGTCTTGATGAGAACTGACATTGTTACTTATGAGATTTTGGCATAGGGTAGCACAGCAAGATACCTGCCACACACCCAAGTGAAGGAGCAAGATGCACTGTATTTAAGCAATACAATGCTTTCTTGTCCTTTCTCCCGGCACTGGCCCAATTTCGGCAGCCTAGTGCCAACATAGGCACCCTTTCACCACGGTGCAAGAGTGCCTCCATTGCATGCAGGATTGTTTTTGTGCCTCCATTGCATGCAGGATTTTTTGTGTGCCTCCATTGCATGCGGGATTGTTTTTGTGCCTCCATTGCATGCAGGATTGTTTTTGTGTCTCCATTGCATGCAGGATTGTTTTTGTGCCTCCATTGCATGCAGGATTGTTTTTGTGTCTCCATTGCATGCAGGATTATTTTTGCTTAGGAAGGGGCACCTTCCTGCACAAAAACAATCAATTGAGGCCTTTTCCTCTTTCTATCTGTGCCGCAGAATGCAGTACATATAGAAAGAGTAATTAACAAGGAGAAATGAACATATTTCTCCTTGTTACCCCTCACGTCGGGAGGGTCATGGATTTGGTGGTTTCCAGTTTACATGACTTTGTGAATCTGGGGCAGCATCAAATCCCGTGGGTGTTGCATGGGAAAACCCACTGCAAGGTCCATAGACCGTCCCGTGGGCGCAGAGTAAGAACGCAGCGATTTGTGCTGCGTCGCCTTACTCATGATTTACGAGGTCTCTTAAAGCCACGCAGGGTGGCGTTGCGTGGCTTCATAAATTGAATTGAGAGTCCTGTGTCATGCATGTACCACTGCTCATGGTGCAAAAGTGACGCAGGGCTCTCATAAATAAGCCCCTTAGTGTTACAAACATGTTTAGTGGGCTATGAAGGGTTAAACCTTAAAGATATCTGGACTGTTAGTTGTGAACTGTCCATGAACTTGGGTTAGAGGACAGTTCGTGGACCCAAATTTAATAATTCAACAAATCTGTTTGGAGGAGGGAGCTTTTCTCCTGTAGTCCTTTTAGTGTCAGTGAACTTTGACTTGTAGCCCTGAAGGCTCTGAATGGCTTGTCTCAAGAGAAGGTTTCTCTTGTGGCTTCACTCACAGGACACGGGGTAACATTTACGCATCCTAAAAAATGAAAATGTCATCTAAAAGTGCACATAAAGGGGTTTGGTGAGCACACCCATTAAATTGGTTCAAAAAGTTTGCACATCCCGAATGGTATAGCCCTGTGACCATGTTATCACGAGGTTTGTGATTCTTACACAGAGTTCCCAACCTTTGAAATTCATAGACGGGTCCCCTGCCTTAATTCGCGGACTCTGGACAGAACTGGTGAACTATAAAAACAGTGGATGTATGTTGTGTTTCCTGCGGCAGTTAATGGACTTTGTACAGAGTTCCCTGCCGTACTTTGCTGACTTTGTACAGAGTTCACAATCCCTGAAACATATTGGGCCCATGTGAATTACCCTGGTATGATTTATATAATTTGCTATTGCATCTGTCACATTAAGGATGAGTTCATGAGCACTGAAAAAGGAACCATGAAACATTTCCATATTTCACAGTGTGCTTTGAAATATGGTTTTATGGCACTATATAAACATGCAAAGAAGAAGTTGCATTTGCTGTCTAATCAAGTTATCATTCATTTTCTCATTATTGTCACTTTATATAATGTTCCTGTGTTATGCAAAGTGTGAATGTAAAGTGAGATGAAAACTCAAAGCAGCCCTGGCAATTTTGTCAGATGAGCCCCTGCTGCATTTGTTACTGGGGGCGCATATTGCAGCACTACTGCATATTTAAGCAATATGGTGCATTCCTGTCGTTTCCCCCTGCACTAGTGCACAAGTCGCAGCCTAGCGCTAAAGTAGGCACCCTTGCCCCATGTGCAAGGGTTCCTCTGTTGCAGGCAGGATTGATTTTGTGCAGGAAGGGGCCCCTTCCAGCCCAAAACAACAGTCCTGAGAGGCGTGTCCCTCCTTCTATGTATGCTGCAGAAGGCAGCACACATGGAAGAGGAACAAATGAGGAGAAAGTAATAGATTTTACCTCATTAGGCCTGCTCTGGGGGAGGTTTAAGGTTTTGGCACTGCCCCAGGTTTATGTGATTTAGTCAATCTGGGGCAACGTCAAATCCATGGGTGTTGCATGGGAAAACTCACCGCAATGCTAATGGAACGCCTCTTTGGTGCAGAGTAAGGCAATGCAGCGAATTGCGTTACTTTGTCTTACTCCATATCTACTAGGCCATGCACAACCACGCAGAGTAGGCTTGCGCTGCCGTTGCATAAAAAAAGTGACTTTCTGCGGCGCAAGCCTCTTATAAATAAGCCCCAGAGATTTCACTCTTGTACCTGAAAATGTGGTGGAAAGTAATCTAAGCATATGAGCAACACTTAAACAATATGTCATCTCAATCGTACAATATTACACCTATAACAAGGGAGGCTATAACCGCCTTCTTAAGGCCTGTCACTTCTTTTCTTAATTGAAAGTACATGATAATGTCAAATACTAAGAGTGAAACACACCACTAGACACTTGTAATCATTTATAACAGATGACTAGTGCTGTCACAGTGCCCTGCAGGAGCGGTGCACCACACACAGCTCTTTCTGCCCAAGGCCTCTGTCACAAACAGAAAGTATGATGAAAGGCCCTCCCCTGGGCCTTCCCTTTTTCTGTCATTTTCCTGCTGAGACTCTCAGAATTGTTTCAGCAATATTATATTTATTTATTGATGGCTTCTTTGACACCACGTGCTCTTGGAAGGCCTCTGCAGCGTGTGGAAAGCTACCTTTGGAGGAGGGAGTGTAAGACAGAGATAGTAAGAACAGAGATAAGCAGGCAACCTTAGCAGCTCCCGGCGGGCTGCATCCCAGCTCGTATTGTTTCACTTATAAGAGCTATCTCTCAGCCCCGCCTCACCGCTCTTACCTGCAAGGGCCGCGGCTGCTATCTCTTTCTCTGAACAAACCCAGTGAGGAAGAGGGCCCAGGATTCTATCCAGAGATACTCCAGCAAATGTGGAGCGCAGGGCCAACAGCACGGGTTAGAGAGTTAAACGCCCACTGCTGAGATATGCGATGATCCGCCAGTCACCTTCTGAGGTGGGTAATATGTGTACCACATATTATTGACTGCGCTTAAAAAAGGCTGCAGTTTGGTTTGAACGCCCACTTGAAACATTATTATTGTTAGTAGCAGTAGCAGCAGTAGTAATATTAGTAGTACCATTATTGTACTTAAATACAGAAGAAATTATAAAGGCCGCCATGGCTGCACCGGGTCTCCAGTGCCGCGGCCGCGGCCGCGGCCCGCAACCCAGTACTTTGCAAAGCGGCAGAGCCGCGCTGCAGCCTGCACTCCTTCTGACCTGCTTTCGCTTTCGGTAACTGCTGCACAGTGCACATAAACGCGGGACTTACTTTTTGGCAATTTAATTGAAAGCACTGCGGTGTGGCCGCCTGCAACAACAGTGCTTTCAATTAAATTGCCAAAAACTAAGTCCCGCGTTTGCACTGTGCAGCAGTTACTGAAAGCAGGTCAGAAGGAGTGCAGGCTGCAGTGCGGCTTAACTAAGTCCTGCGTTAGTACGTCGTAGGCTTGGACTCCTCGACAGTTGTTGGCCCCACCGTCCCAGCCTCAGAGTCCAGGTCCATCAATCAGTTGTAGTGTGCAGGGCGCGCGCGAGCGGTACCAATGACGGCCCTGTAATTACATTTTTGGCCAGCCCTCGCCTCGCGATCAGAACGTAGCAGTGACGTGTTACGCGCTTCACCGCTACGCTCTCGTTGTGAGGAGTCAATTCTGGCCTGGGGCAGTGTTTTATACTTGCAGGCAGCTTTGGGCGTTTTGCTGGCCTGGCTGGCTCTCTCAACTGTGAGTCTGCTGCACTGCAGACTCAGTACTAATAAGGGAGCAAAGTTGAAAAAACCGAACCACCCCTGCCTGCCATAGACCCTGCTTGGAGCGAGTGAGGTAAGAGGAGAGCAGCAGCATATTCAGAGGGGTGGGTGGCATAGCTGCCAAGGTTTCAGATTGCTATGTGTGACATTTACATAATTTTAGTATAATTATGAGTGACATTTCAATGATTATGAGTGACACTTTTGTGTGAGCAAAATTAATCAGCGAAGACGAGGGAAACATATACATATTAGAAATTACACCCATTTGAGCAACAAGAAACTCTTACAAGGGTTTAAAAACAGCTGCAAAGGACCAGAAATTGAAGAGCACTTGTAATCTGATCATACTGTTAAACGAATGTGTAACCATGGCATTAAGTAATTCAGTGGCAGTATTTTATTAAAGTTCTGTGTACATAAGTAGACATACACCTGGGTTGGGCAGGGGCACAAGCTGATGCAGGAAAACATCAGAGCTGCGCTGCCAGAGCCTGATTGGACACACTGATGTGTTGCCGGCAGGATCAACAGAAAAGTTCATTAACAACTGATTGCCATATCCATGCTTTGCCGACTGGGCCCCCGTACTCCTCCATGGCTATTAATGATGCCAGCACAGTTGCAGAACATCACAGTGTGGACTCTAGGTCCTCTCAGTCCCATGTGGGACCCGGCACTAACAGGATGCGAGGCCCGAACAACATTCTCATCTCAGCCCTCAGTAGTGTTGCAGGGTGGGCCGGCAGAAAAAATAAATTGATTTTGCTCACTGAGTCCTCTGGATCCACTCTGGGAGTCAATCAAATCCAATAGGTCTCGTCTTTGAGGCCTATTGGCTTTACCAAAGTTGGGGGAAAAAGCTTTTTTAAAGTATCAAATTAAAAACTAATTTTAAAAACATAGGACTCAGGGGTGAGGGCATTGGAGGTGCAGTTGGGGGCCTGAAGGGATAGGGAGGGGAAATGAAAAGCAGCCGACAAGGGAGAGGACTACTGTGGGATCGGGAGGAGCATACAAGTGAATTAATCGCAACATGGAGCATAAGAGAGGAAGAGGAAGAGAAGCACTCAGGTGAGAGAGCAACACGGAGCAGCTCCCATGCGTTAGATGATTTGTGTGCACAAGGATTATCAGGAATCACAGGCTTCGACACTGTTAAGTTGGTTTTGGGTCCCCAGAGCACATCACGATTGTGCAGATCCCCACTGCTTTAATGGGGGGACTATGATGTATGGGCATTTAATGTCAGCTGTAGATGATGGATCCCTGAACAGTGTCATATATGTGCATATTTGCATTGTGCTGAGGGGTAATTGTTCACACAGCTCTCTGAAGGATGTCACATGCAGTTTTTCTGAGTTCCCAGATAGATCATGCAGTCTCTGTGTTCTCTTTTGTACTGCCAGTCACTGGTGTATTCAACTGTGTAGCCTTTGGCCGTGTCATGTATGTGCATGTAACTTGTATGATCGAGGTAACTATTAGCAGCAATACTATGTGTCTCTCGGACATCTTTCAAGTGCTCACCGTCCTTTTTCCCCAGTATCCCCCCAAGGGGCGGCAATCTGAGGGGTAGCCCCGGGCGCCACAAGCTCTAGCTACGCCCTTGGAGGGCACAGATATCCTACAACCAGTCCGCAGACCTTACACTAGGTTTCACAAACTGAGGCTCAGATGTGTCAGGCACGCAGAAACTATTCATCATTTTAAACTCCTGTTTTCTAATCATTTAGGAATGTTGAGTACAGTTTGATGTATTTATTCATTATTTTTTATATTGGTCTAAACATCATTAATATGATTTTCCACTTTAGGTTCCACATATTTTACCCTTTTGCCTACCGAAATAAAAAAAAAATACACATATTTTCACACATTTCTCACGGATTTTGTCTATCTCTTGTATGGAACTGTTTAATAAACAATGGAACGCGGCACAGACCCAAAATCCAAGTCATTATTTCACCCAATATATGGAATAACATGTTTTTACACTACAGTGAGGTGTCCCTTAACAGAAATACCCTTCACTCACTGCCTTAAAGGTTGTACCTCACTTAACTTAACTGTTTGTAACAGAAACATGGGCGGATGAAGCATCCGACGCCGACCTCTCACTAGCAATACCCGAAAAATACTCAATTTACAGAGTAGATAGAAAAACGAAACGGGGAGGAAGGTTAGCGATTATAGCGAAAGAAAGCCTCAGGATCAAGAGCTCCGAAAAAGGTAGCCACCCTGACTGTGAAACCATGACATTTCAAATTATGGTTACAAACAAGTATACCTTCAATGGGCTACTTATTTATAGACCACCAAATGCTAAAAAACCGCTCATTGAATTACTAAGCCCCTTCCTTGAATCCTGTGTAATGAACCAGGATTATACAATATTGGGAGACTTCAACTTACACTTGGAGAAAACCACAGACCCCAGAATCAACACCTTTAAAGAGACAATGGCTAATTTTGACCTAGACCAAAAAGTCCATTTAGATACACATGTAGCAGGACATACACTTGATGGTATCTTTACATCCTGCCAAAAACTAACAAAGGTAGAAGTCCATCCGATCGCATTGACAGATCATAAATTAGTATCCTTCCAGCTAGAGACTATAAAGGACCTGGGAAAACCAACTGAAACTTCCAAGGGAGTCACTTATCCTGATTGGTCAAAAATAGACACTCAAATGTTAGTAGAGGTAATGAATTCCTCATTTCCAACGCTAGAAAGTGACAGCAATATAGCATGCACGCAATTCAACGACTGGTTAAAAACAGCCACTCAGAGTTCCGTACCACAAAAAAGAGTGACCTTCAAAAGGAAGTCACCTTCACAACCCTGGTATTCGGAAGCTTTAAAAGCACAAAAACAGACCTGCAGAAGAGCTGAGAAAAAGTGGAGATCGCAATATGACCCTAAATTAAAGATAGACTATAAAAACGAACTGGCCACATATAAAAATCTGATAATCGCAGAAAAAAGCAAATTCTTTGTACACAAAATAAATGAATCCAAGAACTCGAGTAAAGATCTGTTCACAGTAGTCAAAAAATTTGCTAAAATTGAAAACAATAATCCAGAAGATATATCATCTGACTTCTGTAATACCTTAGGCCACTTCTTCGTAAATAAAGTATCATCAGTGTATGAAGTATTCAAAAACAATCAGAGTGACCATACAATTCAAAACCCTACAAATAATACAAAACTAGACAACCAACCCAGCGGCACCCCATCCTTTAACTGGTCCTTACCCACAGTGGAACAAATTACTAAGGAAGTAATGACAACCAACTCAGGCAGTCCCTTAGACCCATGTCCACCGAAAATATTTCAAATATGTCCAGAACAAATAGGACAAGCACTTCAAAAATTGTTTGAAGTAATTCTGAACACCAGCATATTTCCAAATGACTGGAAAACCATTTCAATCAGGCCACTACTGAAAAAACCCCATCTGGACAGTGAAGTCCCCAGCAATTACAGACCCATAGCCAGGATTCCTTTTGCCGCAAAAGTGCTGGAGAAACTACTAAACAAACAGTTCTCACGGTACCTACTGGACAACAATTGGCTTGATCACTCTCAATTTGGATTCCGGGAAGGACACGGAACGGAATCAGCCCTCCTCACGGCCACCGAGGAACTTAGAAGTATACTGGACAAAGGAGAAAAGGCCGCCTTGGTGCTATTGGATCTCGGCGGCCTTCGACGCGGTCAGCCACGAGATACTAATAAAACGCATTAGGGAAGCCGGATCTAGTGACCAAGTGTGCAATCTCATCGCATCCTACCTCAATGAGAGAAAATTCACAGTTGAACTAGGAGAAGCAAAGTCAGACTCCTTTAAAGTACCATGCGGTGTCCCACAGGGCTCGTCATTAAGCCCAACACTTTTTAATTTATATGTAGCCCCCCTTGCCGAAGTAATAAGAGAAAATGGCTTTACACCAATATCCTACGCTGACGATACACAAATCGTCATTTCTATAGGCAAAGACAGTAAAGTAACAGCCAAGAAATTCCAACTATGCATGCTAAAAGTTAGTCAATGGATGCAACAAAATTGCCTCAAACTCAACGGAGAAAAGAGTGAGGTAATGATTCTAGGAGGTAATGCTGATATCTGGTCCCCAGACTGGTGGTCTTCTGAACTGGGAACAAGACCAGAACCCTCAGAGAAGGCTAAAAACTTGGGAGTCATGATAGACACCAAACTAACATACGAAGCCCAAGTAAACAAACTGGCCTCGTCTTTCTGGCTGATACTAAAAATGATAAGAAAAATACTCCCATACCTGCCTCAAGACACACGCAGAACGGTAGTGACAGCCCTGGCACTGTCTCGACTGGACTACGGTAACGCATTATATGCGGGAGCCAGAGTAAAAATCATGGAAAAAATGCAGCGACTCCAGAATGCAGCGGCACGACTGATACTGGAAATCCCAAAGTTTCAGCCTATCAGTCATAAACTAGAGACACTCCACTGGCTACCTGTAGCCAAAAGAGTCAAGTTTAAAGCACTATGCTTGACCTACAAGGCACTGCAGGGCAAAGGCCCTCACTTCCTGAAAACTCACTTGAAGCACTACGAACCTTCAAGACTTCTCAGATCAGGTAAAAAAAAATTGATAGCGATACCCAAGTTCAAACGATCAAACTGGGGAGGAAGAAGCTTCCTCGTGCATGCAGCACGGACATGGAACTCACTACCACTTGACGTAAAAAACAGCCCAACTCTGGAGATTTTCAGAAAGAGAATCAAGACTTGGCTTTTCACCGCATAAATTTCACTAACTCCAGACCTGCACCGGAAACTGGACAATTCATAGCGCCAAGACACCTCCGGGCATTTGTGCGCTTTAGAAATGGACAAATCAAATCAAATCAAATCAAATCAAATCAACATAGTCAGAATCCCACTTTGGTAAAACAAGTAGTTGTAAAGTCAATGGGTCTTCTTACCTTGCCAAGCTGTTGCAAGTATCCATTTTTTCCATTATAAATATGTGCCTCAAAAGCAGAAAGAAGAGTGTATACGCTGCAGGTTGAACGTAGCAGCTCGTGTGTTTGGAATGAATATAGAAACCATTTTAGTTTTCAGCACACATAGGAAAATTTGATTCTTATTGGCACAAAGAAAATATTCTATTGGCTTTTGAATTACTGTAACTTGAACACATATGGGCCCATTAGGATGGCGGGCGGATCGCCCCCACCAGGCTGGTGGTAGCCACCGCCGGCCTGGCGGGGGCGATCCGCCTGCCAACCTACCTGGAATGACCCCCCGCCATATTAGTATGGCGGGGGGACAGCGGCGGACGGAAATACCGTCCGCCGCTTTTCCGCCCAGGTCGCCTTGCACCGCCAGCCATATTAGCATGGCATTTTCCAATGCCGCCACAGAAAGGCATGCGGAGACACCCTGCGGAGGCCCGTTGCGGGCCCCTGGGGACTCCAGGGGGGTGGGCGTTGCACATGGGGGTACCTATGGTACCCCCAAGCATTGCAAAGTACAACGTGGCAGACACCGCATGGTGCCTGTGACGTTGTGCTTTGTAATGCACAACATGTATCTTTAGCATTGCGGCGGGCGGTGCTTTCAGCACCGCCCGCCGCAATGCTACAGAAACAGGATGCGCCCGCCACTGTGGCGGGCGCATCCTAATACCCCCGACGGGACCCCCGCCCTTATGGTGGGCGGTCCCTACACATGACAGGATGATGGGCGGACAAAGTCTGCCTGTCATCCTAATGAGCCCCATAGCTTTAACTCACAACAATGACTAAAAGAATTGAAAGAACGAGAAAGAATGCTCAGACAAAATGCCTTCACTCACAGTGCAAGAAAGCCAATGTAAGAGGTTGTGCCAAACCTAATACTGTGGTAGACAAAAACAAAATCTGAATGGCAACTGAAAAGACCAAAGGATGAAGGGGGCAAACACATAGTCTTTCTTTGTATGCATATATATTTTTACTTTATGCTTTCAATAGTGCTGGAACAAGTTTCAGAGTGGTGGTGTTGTCATCAATGTTACATCTCTGAAGTAATCGGCATCATGAAAATTTGAAGCATCATTCAAAGAATATGTATTACACACCCATTCATCAAGAAAGTGGTAAGGGTGCAGTATGTAGCTGGTGGTGCATTTTAGAACATACTTCATTTGAAATGGGTGCTAATTTTGCACAGACATCCCGGTTTACAGAAAGATATATATAGTGCATAAGCGAAAATGTTTGGCAATTGAAATTTCAGAAAATATTCATTATTTGCACTTCATCGACTTTGGCCCTGATTATGATGTTGGCCAGAGTTGCCTCCGACCAACATCATCACGGATTCTGGACCGACCGACCTCAGGTCGGCGGTCCAGACCATAGTATAACAATGCGAGCGCACATGGTGCTGTTGCATACTCCCATTCATCTGTGGGAGCTTGTGCTGGGGCCGTAAACTAGTGGTAGCACAAGCTCCCATAGAGAAATAGGAGATTCCGTTAATCCCTGCACCGCGTAAAGTGCAGAGATTACGGCCCAAACCAGATGCCGTGGAGGAACTGGTGCCCTGCTAAGGGCCCCCAAAGCCACTTTTCAACGGACTTTCCAGGCCTTCCATGTCTGAAAGGCCAAAATGGAAAGCCTGTCGGAAACTGACATCGTAATCCCGATGGTGAAACGCCGTCCTTATGTATTTCAGTAGGGCCTCCGACTGGCCAATGGGCTCCTTGAACACATTGGATTCCAGCCGGAATGACCACCCGGTTTCCCTTTCGACCTCCGGCATTGTAATGTGGCGGTCGAAAGTGAAACCTACAATGTGAGTCGGAAAGCCTTCAACCCCAGTAATTAGGTCCTAAGTATCTTGATCTGTTTTGCTCCAATTAAACTTTTTGTTTCCATCACCCTTCAGAATTACAAAAAAAGGAATGACCTTTATTTATCCTTTCCTAACTGCCTATATATTTACCAGTATTTAAATGTTGTTGTGTCTTCGAAAAAAAACTAACACCCTACAGCATTTTCGTCAAGATTGTCGCATAGTTTACTTTACAAAATATTCTAACTGTGCAGTAAGAGAGAGAAAAGTAAATACTAGTTTCCATGTTAAAAAAATAAGCAGCCTGACCTCTGCCTTTCAAAACACAGGAAATGTGATAGGATAAAACAAAATGTAAATGTATCTTAATTGCTCACTGTAAGAAATCGGGCCATTAGTTGAGAGGGATCGAATCCCCACTCAAATAATAAACACAATGCTTGTCAGGTTGAACCACAAAAAGTCTTTAAATTAATTTGTGCTTAACCCTCTGGTAGCTTGGCACAATAGCAGTCAGGCTAAATTTAGAGGTAAAGTATTTATGCAGCACATAAGCAGTAATAAAGTGAAAACACAACACAAGCAAAACCCCAAACCAATCTAGAATAGAAAGTACATTTTAATAAAAAAAATGATACCAAAATGAACAGAATTCAATTTGTAGAACAGGAGTGTTGAATTTTTAAAGTTTTAGTAAAATCTAGCATCAAAAAGCACCAACCACTGATATATGGTCCATGAAACAGGGTCGAAGTCAAAAGTTAAGGCTGACCAAGATGGCGCTCCGGTTGGATACAAGGGGTTGATTGGGTCCGGTCTTGGCTTACCTTTGGACTTAGAAGAAATTTCAGAAAAGCTCTTGAGAAGGTAGAATCTCATCAGGCCAAGGCACCAGGTTGCATCTGAGGATTAGTTGTTGACGGGAGGAGCTACTGGAGGAAGTCCCACTGAAGCCGTCAACGATGGTGATTAAATCTCAGAGTGGGAAAACCTGGATTTTCAGGCCATGGAGGTCATCTATAGGGTGCTAGTCCTTGTCGAGCCACTTAAGTACACCATCAAGGCTTTAGGACCTGGCGGGCGACCCCTTGGGGACAGGACTCATCCAAGATGGGACCAAGAGCAGCAGGCAGGTATGTGGCAAGGTCCCTGGGGCTTATTGTGCACCTGTAGCTCTCACAGAAGGCCAGCCAGCTAGCCCTTGGAGTTAATCTGGTGATCCTGGGTCCAATGAGCAGGTCGTCTTCCTTCCTCTGGTAGGGGGCAGCAGTCATGGGCTAAGGTGGAGGAGCATTGCCCCACTGCTTTTCAGCACTGCAAAAAAATAAAAATAAAATGATAATAACACAATGTTATTATCAGTTTATTTTCCCATGCTGAGGAAGTTTTGGGTGGCAGAGCAGGTGAGGCGGGGCTGGGCAGGACAGGGGGGATGAGTGGTGGCACTCTCTAAGTGCACATGACTGTTTGGCTGGCCTTCTTAGGCTAGTCAAACAGTCATGCACACTTTGCATGTTCTCCACCAGCTGTATTGTAGAGCCTGGCTGGAGAACATGCACATGCTTCCTATCCCCGCCTAAGTGCCGAACCACGGCGCTTAGACCTATCACAATGCTGCTAACAATAGCATTGTGATTGGTTTAGGGGAGCGTGTATGCTTCATGCTCACCCAGAAGGAAGAGGACAGAGGAGAGGCGGCGGCGGGCTGGTAGGTGAAGGATCTTTTTTTTTTAACCCCCCTCCCCGCCTCACTCTGCAATTCAAGAGCTTCTGTCACTGGCAGTAGGGCAGTCCTTCCAGCTGCAGGGCAGCATTGCAGTCCTTCCAGAAGCACGGAAGCAGTGCAGTCCATCTCCAGGTATTTCCATAGGTCCAGAAGGAACCTGTATGGGGTCTGAGACTGCCAAATTTTACCCTCAATGCCAGCCTTTGTGCGGGGTGTAACACCTGGCCCAATCTGCTGCCCTCCCTGAGTTTGGATTCCCAAGTATCTGGGGTAACAAAAAACTAATGTCAGGTCCTTTGTGTGTGCTGTAGGCAAGGTCTTTTAAAGTGGAATTCAGGGCTGGGGACAACACCTCCCCCAACCATCCTGGCAGAATAGCTCATCTTGGTACACCTAATCTCCTTTTACCCCATGTCTGGGAGGAATACACACCCCACAGCAAGAGAGCAAGTCACTGTCATGAGCCTCGGGACACTGACAGTAAGGCACACTGGCTTAGTCACTGAGAATGCCAACTTTCTATAAGTATACAAACTCAAATTTACCAAAGCTGGAATCATTCAGCATACTTTTAATGTGATATTTGTAGCTACATTTGAGGTTTGCAGAGGATTCTGGGTAGGAAAACGATGGGGGATCCACACAAGTCAAACCTCCCTGGAACCCCTGCGTGTCTAGTTTTAAGAAATGTCTGGGTTTGGTAGGTTTGCATAGATGGTAGTCTAGCCCAGGACCAAAAACCCAGGTGGCTCCCTTGCAAAACATGGGTGTTTTGTGATTAAGGCCCCCTGTTTTCTGTTTTTATAGATACATACAGACAGAAAACCATTTCGTTTTCCTGTCTTTATTTATTTTAAATGTGGTTAAAAGCAGAAATTTGATTCTTTTTTGTTTGACTCTAAATGTTGTCAGTCATGACTGCAAGGCAAACAGTTGGGCAGATTGACAGGTAAGGGGTTAAAAAAAGAAAGGAATTTTAGTAAAGAGGCTTAAACAGGAGTACATTTGCACAGCCTTAATACTGCAATGTTCATGTTTTCATATTAGTGCATTGGTTTATTAACTGTAGGTGTTCATATAATTGAAACCTGTCAGGCATGACAGTATATTTATCGGTTACATAAATGTGGAAATAAACTAATTTCAACTTCAGTTTTTCACAACATCCAAAATAAATATGGATAAATACAGATAACATTAGCAAAAAAATAAATATGGATAAATACAGACCGAAATGTCAAAAAATGAATACCATAAAACTGGGATCCCTATTTGTGATAGATAATTTTGATGTCTCCACAATACGTTTTGGGCCTTTCCCTGTTGTGGGTATTTGGCCCACCCACACGAGTGAGGTACACTGGGGAAATGCTGGGTGGTAGGAAATTTGTGTCGGCCTGGTGGCCCCACAACTTTCCCACACATAAATATGAGGAAAATGTGCTTTTTAAGCTACATTTGAGGTTTGCAGGGAATTCTGGGCAAGAACACATTGGGGGATCCACACAAGCTACACCTCCCTGGAATCCCCAGAATGTCTAGTTTTCAGAAATGTCTGGGTTGGGTAGGTTTCCCTAGATTGCTGTTGATCCCAGGACCAACAACTAGGGTAACTCCAGGTGTCTCGTTTTCAGAAATGTCTGGGTTTGATAGGTTTCTCTAGATGGCCGTCGAGCCCCGGACCAAAACCGCTGGTGTCTCCCTTGCAAAACCAGGTTGTTGCGTGATAAATAATTTTGATGTCTCCACAATAAGTTTTGGTCCATTTCCTGTTGCAGGCACTAGTTCTACCCATAAAAGTGAGGTACCAGATCTGGAGGAATGCTGAGTGGTAGGAAATTTGTATCAGCTTGGTGTTCCCACAACTTTACCACACAGAAATGTGAGGAAAATGAGATTTTTTTTTAAGTTAATTTGAGGTTTGCAGGGGGATTCTGGCTAAGAAAACTTTGGGGAATCCAGGCATGCTACACCTCCCTGGAATCCCCCAAAATGTCTATTTTTCAGAAATGTCTGGGTTTGGTAGGTTTCCCTAGATTGCTGTTGATCCCAGGACCAACAACTAGGGTAACTCCCTTGCAAAACTAGGTTGTTTCGTGTTAAATAATTTTTACGAACCAGGCGTGGCCTGAGGCATCAAGATGGCGGTCGCACTCTAAGAGTGCTCCAGGACCCCTCCATCATCCTGCAGTCTGCGGCACCCATCCGTCCTCCATACTCGCCTGTCGTGGTTCCTGGGGTGCGGAGCATTGCCCGAAACTCTCTGCTGATCGAGTTGGTGTCTGGAACGACCGGCCGGGCTGCTGTATCGCCGCAGCCCCGGAGTTGCAAGATGGCGGCCTCCCTCGCGTCCCGTCGTGGATCCTGACGCTCAGGCACTGGGAGTTCCGTTCAAGGCCATGGCTCCTGGCCATCTCCACAGCGGACACCCTGGCCTCTGGAGCGTGCCCTGGCCCCACGTTGTCCGCCCTGCTGCGGGGACCTCTCCGTGAACCCAAGACGTGAGTTGGTGACACCAAGTGTTCTGAGCCTGTGGGACCCGCCTACTGTCTAAGTGTGCAGGCATGCTGTGTGAGGGGCATACAAGGTGTACATCTGAGTGCCCCAGCAAACGTGGAAGACGGGGTGGCCCGTGGTGGCACTGCTTCACCTCAGCTCGGAGGTCCGACCTGTGTCACATCGCAACATCAGGGCAGGAGGAGAACACTGCGGCGCAAGGCTTCTCCTTGATCGAACTAGAAGCGGCGAACTAAAACTACAATTCCCATGAAGTCATGGGAAAGAGACGCTGATGACGTCGCAATGCTGGGCGGAAGCAAATGTAAATGCTTCCCTGGCATCAGTCAGGTGCCGTTAATTCTTGGATCGTCCGTGGCGTTCTGCTGCCAGAAGACATGGTAGGGGTGCTTTTAGACCATTGCTCCTCGTTGATTTCAGCACAAACATTCGGCCCTGCAGCCTATTGTGGGGCATTTCCGATGCTCCGTTGGTCGAGTCGATGACTGGTAATTACTTAGCCCCGTTGGACGAGCTTCTTAAAGCTCTTGCGGGGCATCGTTGTATCCATCCGTTCCCTTTCTGAATCCCAGTGGGGTTTTGAATTGGCCCACTTTATTCTTTAAGTGCGTCTGCGTTACTTATCGGATTGTACATTTCAAAACGCTGTGTTATTCCGTGGAGACAGCAATGCTGTAATTGAGGTGAAGCAGCAAACTGTGCTTTGTGTTCCCTAAATACTGCTGCAATACTCAGCATCTTTTTGTGTTCTACGGTGATCCCTGTGCTGGTCACAAACTCCTTGAAACCGGATTACTACATAGACCATTTCTATTGCGACTATTTCTCAATCTTTTTTGGTTTATTATGATGTATAATAATAACTACCACGAGTGCTAAGAATTCATGGTGGATTGTTTGTCTTTGTTTCCACAACAGGGGCTTGTAGAGCTCATCCTGAAGAAAGCTCCAATTTCCCTGTTACGTGGTTCTGGTGCTATGTTGGGGTATGTTGCTAACTGCTGTCGAAAAACATGGTAACTTATTAAACAACGCTCTTTATATTTGTGTAGTGACATCTTTGTTCTGTTCTTAGATCCAGTAGCACTTTGACTCCGGTAATCTCAGCTCGGATACAGAGGCCATTATTTTCCTTTAGAGGTATTGCAGTCAAAGTATACATCCAGAAGAGTTTTGCTGTTCATACCAGGAAGTGTTGTATACTTATACTTGTTTACTCTTGTTTCAGACCTCCCTCCCTGCTGTTACCTTCCTTTCCTTCCCTCGCCTGATCACCATTTTGTGTCTGTTAGTTCTACTCAGACCAAGGAGCTATCAGGAGGTGGACCCCTTTGAGCATCGTACGTCTCTGAGGATTCGAGGCCTTGACAAAATTTCCGGCCAACGAATACTTATCCTCCTGGATGTACGGTGCTATGGCCACCTTGGAGGATGTTATAGCCGCCTTCCATTTAATGCAGGTGTCTCCCGCCAGGCCCAAACACCATCTTTGGTAGAGGAGGTCCCCACACCCATTCTGTTGGCCACTCCTGAAAGGTTTAATGGGGACAGCAGCAAGGTTCAAGTATTCCTTACACTTTTCATGCAAACCCAAGGCCTTTAGTACTAATCAGTCCCGAGTAGCATTCTCATATCTGGTGGAGGATGCGGCACAATGGGCGGTACCCCTAGTTAAGAGGGATTATCTCCTAATGTACGAATGGGATTCATTTATTAAGGAGTTCGAGAAAACATTCAATCGAAGAGCAGCCACACTATCAGCAGACGGGGACTTATTGGAATTGAGGCAGGGGAATAGAGATCTAATCTCCTATCTCAATGATTTCAGGTGACTTGTAACCGAAACCGATTGGCTGGTGGCCAAACAAGCATCTATATTTCACCAGGGATTAAGGGAGAAGATGAAAGACGTGTTAGCCCAGATCGATCCCCAACCCGTTTCTTGTGATGCTCTCATCCAGCTGGTGCTAAGGTTGGATCACCGCCTAAGCGAAAGAAAGGGCGAATACAAGAGAAAGGAAAGATATGCCTTCCTAGTGAATCAAACCCGGACGACCGAGACCACCCAAAATCCTTAGGCCGAACCCATGGAGATAGGGGCGGTTCGTTCACCCCTTAACGCCGAGGAACGAGAATACCGAAGAAAGAAAGGTTTATGTATCTATTGCGGAAGGAAGGGTCATTTCATCAAGGAATGCTCCCTTCGACCAAAGTATCCCAGAGCAGAGTATAGAAAAGTGTCCACTGTGGCCTCTGGATCCCAGATGGGAAAAGACAGAGCTTGAAGACGGAGGAAGGGAACACTTCAAGCCAGGCTTTTATCCATTCAATGGAAGGTAAAGAAAGATACCACTTCGTTATGAAGAATTACCTATGGATTCGAGAAGAATGGCACAAGGTACAGGCCATGTTGGATTCGGGAGCTACCAGTTGTTTTATGGACCAGACGCAAGCTCTTGCCTTAGGTGTTGATCTACATGAAAAAGACACACCAGAGGCAGTATTCACAGTGGATGGAAGACGTCTGGATACAGGACCCATCCGTTTTCACACGGGGAAAGTGAGTACCATGTGTGAGTTCGTCCATTTTGAGGAATTGGCCTTCAACATCATACATGCCCCTCACTATGGAGTGATACTTGGATTGCTTTGGTTGAGTACCCACAACCCTCACGTTGATTGGGTGGAGAAAACCCTCCTGTTTACTTCAGACTACTGTAGAAGTCATTGCATCCAACAGCAGGACAGCCCCGCTGCGGCCCTGTCCATGTGTCATCAGGAGTACGCTGCAGTATTCATTGCAGTATTCAATGAAACGAAGGCTGAAGTTTTTCCTCCCAACCTTCCATACGACTGTCAGATAAATTTAGTGCCTGGTGCCATCGTTCCTGCAGGAAGAGTGTATTCTCTTACAGAACCCGAGAACAAACACCTCCGTGCATATCTGGATAAATACTTGGAACTGGGGTTCATACGGGATTCCAAATCCTCTGCAGGTTCTCCTTTGTTCTTCATAAACAAAGCTAACGGAGAACTTCACGCTTGTGTGGTCTATAGGTCCTTAAATGCCATCACGGTTAAGAATCGCTATCCATTACCTCTTATTAATGTATTTCAATTCTTCCTAAATGACGTGTTGCGGGAATACTTGGACAAAATCGTCATAGTATACATTGATGACATTTTGATCTATTCATCAAGAAGGGAAGACCACACACAACACGTATGCACCATTCTGGGAAAGCTGCGAGAACACCATTTGTACTGCAAGATCAGCAAATGTGAGTTTGGTGTTACGTCTGTTGAATTTCTGGGAGTTATGCTCACTCCATGGGGACAAGAGATGTCTGAGAGGAAGATCTCTGCCGTGAAAGATTGGCCTCAACTGTTGAATATCTGTGATATCCAATGCTTCTTAGGATTTGCCAACTTTTATCGCCGTTTCATTGATCACTTTTCAGATTTAGCGGCTCCTCTCACACATCTGCTGAGGAAAAAGACCATCTTCAAATGGACGGAGGAAGCGCAAGATGGGTTTGAGGCGTTAAAACAGGCCTTTGTGTCAGCCCCGGTCTTGGTACATGCAGATCCCGAACGATCATATATAGTTGAGGCGGATGCCTCTAACTCTGCCGTTGGAGCTGTGCTCTCTCAACGACATGCCACTACCGGTCAATTACACCCCATGGCATA